>NC_142472.1:37921105-38228813 GCF_049115385.1 Moschus berezovskii
TGACTCATGGCTGGGAGTGGCCTGATCATATCCAAGGGACATTTCCTTTAAAATTTAGGGAACTGAAATAGAAACTTGCTTCAGGGAAAGAATTCCCCCATTTGAATTGTATATGCTGTGATTCAGGCCAAGACAATGGGGTGTGATGTTGGGTGGGTAAGGTAGCCTGGTTCCTTGGGTATTAACCTGATTCTCAGTGTTGATCAATGGACCAATTGTGATTTCCTTTCCGTGGAGTGTCAGAAGGCTTCCGTTCAGTAGAATTAGCCTTCTCAAGAGTGGGACTAGCAGAAAACATACCAAAAAAAAAAAAAAAAAAAGAGAAGAAACCTTTTTTATTTGATTCAAAACGAATTCTCAGGATTGTCTGCTGGGCAGCAGGTGAGCAGCACGAGACTGCATGCCTGTGGCGTGGTGTGAGAGGCTGGCACCCTGTGTGCCACATTTGTGATGCTGCAGGAGGGATACTTTAAATATAGACTGTCTTCCAGCTTCTGGGCTTAAAAGCTACCTGACACTGATGGGAAGTTTTCTAGTTTAATTCTCACAGTCATTGTAAGAAGTTACAATATCTTCCTTTTTTTATGCTTAAGGAAAATGAGGCAGAGAAGATATATAATGTATAAAAAATACATCATTTGTTTTAAAGATATACCTAGAAAAGTTTGGGAGCCAGACTTGGAGTATATGTCTTCTGATTCCAAATCTTCTTTTTTTTTTTTTTAATTTGACACATCTTATATTTCTTCAGTCGTGTCCACCTCTTTGTAACCCTATGGACTGTAGCCCGCCAGGCTCCTCTGTCCATGGGATTCTCCAGGCAACGATACTGAAGTGTGTTGCCGTGCTCTCCTCCGGGAGATCTTCTCATCCCAGGGGTTGAACCCGCCCGCGTCTCTTATGTCTCTTGAATTGGCAGGCAGTTTCTTTACCACTGGCGCCACTTGGGAAGCCTGTATTTCCTTCTGTTTCATCTCAGTTCTGATCTTCATCTTTTTGTCTTTGAGGGTGGGGTTTAGTGGTGAATGGTGATGGTGGTTTGGATCCTCTGCTGTAGATGGTTGAGTCCATCATGCTTTACCTTCCTTTGGGGAGAGGAAGGCTCCTCTCCTGCTTTATTCACTTGACTTCCTCGCTCTTGGTGGGCTCTGGCACTCCTCTTCCCTTGGCCTTGCCCTGCTCCTCACCACCAGCCAAGCGTGCATTCTGATGTGGAGTGTGTGTGCAGGGGTTCCTGCAGAGTTGTGAGTGGTGGTTCTGTATGTGTGTCCGCGTGTGTGTGTTGTAATGTTCATAACTGGTTCTATGCTCTAAAACTCATTTTTCTTTCTTGCAGTGCTCACCCAACACTGTATTTTTTAAGTTCCAATTTTAAGATCCAATTTGCTATCAATTTTTGCTTTGGCATAGTATTTGGTAACATTCCCTTACTGTTTTACTTTTCCATTCCCAAGTGTAAGCCTCAGTGCCTTCAGCTCCCATCAGTACAGTGTTCCCGTAAACATTTCCAAACAGGTATCTTTACGATGAATGATCAGATAGGGCTTATACATACTTAATTTCACTAATTATCACCATATTTTTATTTTTTCCAACTGACTCTACTAGTTTAAACATCCACCAGCGGTGTGTAAAATTTTCCTTTTTCCAAAATCACTGCAAAGATTTAACACTGTTCTCCTTTCTAATTTTACACCGTTCCGATAGATATTTTTATAACTTTGATATGTATTCCCTTGATTTCTAGTGAGTATTAACCTCTCTCCTATTCTCCCTCCCTTATTATATTATCCTTTAGCTTTATGGATATTCAGTTCAGTTCAGTCGCTCAGTCATGTCCGATTGTGTGCAACCCCATGGACTGCAGCACACCAGGCTTTCCTGTCCATCACCAGCTCCTGAAGCTTGCTCAAACTCATGTCCATCGAGTTGGTGATGCCATTCAACCATCTCATCCTCTGTCATTCCCTTCTTCTCTTGCCTTCAGTCTTTCCCAGCATCAGGGTCTTTTCCAGTGAGTCAGTTCATCGCATCAGGTGGCCAAAGTATTAGAGTTTGAGCTTCAGCGTCAGTCCTTTCAATGAATATTCAGGACTGATTTTCTTTAGGATTTCCTGGTTTGAACTCCTTGCAATCCAAGGAACTCTCAAGAGTCTTCTCCAACACCACAGTTCAAAAGCATCAATTCTTCGGCTCTCAGCTTTCTTTATAGTTCAACTCTCACATCCATACACGACTACTGGACAAACCATAGCCTTGACTCTATGGACCTTTGTTGGCAAAGTAATGTTTCTTGTTTTTTAGTGTACTGTCTGGGTTGGTCATAACTTTTCTTCCAGGGAGCAAGCATCTTTTAATTTCATGGCTGCAGTCACAATCTGCAGTGATTTTGAAGCCCAAGAAAATACAGTCAGCTAGTTTCCATTGTTTCCCCATCTATTTGCCATGAAGTGATGGGACCGGATGACATGGTCTTAGTTTTCTGAATATTGAGCTTTAAGACAACTTTTTCACTCTCCTCTTTCACTTTCATCAAGAGGCTCTTTAGTCCTTCTTCACTTTCTGCCATAAGGGTGGTGTCATCTGCGTATCTGAGGTTATTGATATTTCTCCTGGCAATCTTGATTCCAGTTTGTGCTTCATCCAGCCTGGCATTTTGCATGATATACTCTGTATATGTTAAATATGTGTATGTTAAATGCATATATGGTATAATATACTCTGTATATGTTAAATAAACAGGGTGACAAAATATAGCCTTCACGTACTCCTTTCCCAATTTGGAACCAGTCTGTTGTTCCATGTCTATTTCTAACTTTTGCTTCTTAACCTGCATACAGATTTCTCAGGAGGCAGGTAAGTTGGGCTGGTATTCCCATCTCTTTAAGAATTTTCCACAATTTGTTGTGATCTACACAGTCAAAGGCTTTATTGTGGTTAATAAAGCAGGAATGGATATTTTTCTGGAACTCTCTTGCTTATTTGATGATTCAATGGATGTTGGCAATTTGATCTCTGGTTCCTCTACCTTTTTTAAATCCAGCTTGAACATCTGGAAATTCACAATTCATGTACTATTGAAGCCTGCTGCTGCTGGTGCTAAGTCGCTTCAGTCGTGTCCGACTCTGTGCGACCCCATAGATGGCAGCCCACCAGGCTCCCCCGTCCCTGGGACTCCCCAGGCAAGAACACTGGAGTGGGTTGCCATTTCCTTCTCCAATGTGTGAAAGTGAAAAGTGAAAGTGAAGTCTCTCAGTCGTGTCCGACTCTTAGCGACCCCACGGACTGCAGCCTACCAGGCTCCTACATCCATGGGATTTTCCAGGCAAGAGTACTGGAGTGTGGTGCCATTGTGGCTTGGAGAATTTTGAGCATTACTTTGCTAGAGTGTGAGATGAGTGCAGTTGTGCGGTAGTTTGAATATTCTTTGATATTGCCTTTCTTAGGGATTGGAATGAAAACTGACCTTTTCCAGTCCTGTGGCCACTGCTGAGTTTTCCAAATTTGCTGGCATACTGAGTGTGGCATTTTCATAGCATAATCTTTTAAGATTTGAAATAGCTCAGTTGGAATCCCATCACCTCTGCTAGTTTTGTTCATAGTGATGCTTTCTAAGGCCCACTTGAGTTCACATTCCAGAATGTCTGGCTCTAGGTGAGTGTTCACACCATTGTGGTTATCTGGGTCATGAAGATCGTTTTTTTTTATATAGTTCTTCTGTGTATTCTTGCCACCTCTTCTTGTTATCTTCTGCTTCTGATATTCAGACCCTCATTAACTCGTCTTGGACTGTTGAAATATTCTAACTGGAGTCTCTGCCTCATTCCCCAGATCCACTTGCTCAGTGCTGTCAGATTTATCCTCCTAAACTTGTCACCTGCATTCTCTGCCCCAGATCTCTTAAAGGCTTTGCATCTTCTCTGTTTGAAGTCAGTTCCTCTGGTGTGAACTGCTTGACCCCATCCAGCTCCACCACTGCGATATGATTGGTCCACAGTGTATTTTTAGTCTTGGCTTCTACACATCCTTATGGCCCTAGACATGTATTACGTCTCTTCACTGTGCATAACTCCACATGGTGTGCCCTCCTAATTCTGTCAGAAATCCTTACTTTGTTCTTTTGTTTTTATCAAAACTTGGTTTGCATGTAGTTAAACAGATTGACAACCACAGCTGCTTAAAAAAACAGCGGCAAGTCTTTTCTTGTTTTCTTCGTCTTGTTTTTCCATCCTCTGAGGAAATACTCTAAACTGTCTCACAAACTTATGGTTACCAAAGGGGAAATGTGTTGAGAGGATAAATCAAGAGCTTGGGATGAACATATACATACTACTATTAAATATATATGAGGTAACCAACAAGGACCTCCTGTTCCAGCACAGGGAACTCAGTATTCTGTGGTGACCACCTATATGAGAAGAGAGTCTAAAAAAGAGTAGATACATATATAAGTATATCTGAATCACTTTGCTGTACAACTGAAACTTAATACTGTGAATCAACTGTACTCCAATTAAAAAAAAAACAAAAAACCTTTGTATCTCTAACTCGTATCCATTACTTAGTTTGTCTTTTTGTTTCCTTTAGTTTTTGCCCTTATCTGTGGATTTCCCCGTGTGTGAACAGGCCTGAACCCTTTCCCACCCCATCTGTGTCCCAGACAGCTTTGCTGTCTCTCCAGAGTTGTGTCAGCTCTGGTTCAGTCCATGTTAAGTGTTCACATAATTATAGCTATGGAGACACTACTCAAAGGTCAACATTTACGCTTCCTTTCTTGTAGGTTGCATTGTCAGGTTTTTTGTTTGCTGAGTGTTTTGAAAATTCTTATCCCTCCTCCAGTCCTGCGTTGTCTGATTCTCCCCTCTGCGCCTTCGTGTTGGGTCAGGGCCGTCTTTTTGGGTTCTTGGCACTGCCCTGCCTCTTACACAGCTGTGGCCGGGGACCCCATACTTGTCAGTCCTTTTCCTCTCTCTTGAGCCATCTGTCTCCTTAGCTCCTGGTTCTTCCTCCTTTGTTTACCTCCTTTGCTTTGCGTCTCCTCCTTCCTGAGAAGAGTCTGGTAGGAGAAGTACATATTTGACATCTAACATATCTTTACTTTTGTATTTGATTAATGGTGTAGTTGGGTCTGCAGCACACAGGGTGGCACGTTATTTTGCTTTGGGATTTTGGAGGTATTCCTCCACTTCAGCTTCAATTTGGATGCCATTATGATTCTCAGTACTCCTTTTGCTGACCTTTCCTTTCCCCTTCTCTCTTGCCTTATCTCTCTCTTTGGAATCTTGTAGAAGGCTCTTCCTGTTGCAGGAGTCCTAAATTTCTCAAGGATATGCAGTTTTTCATCAAATGTGTGTGTGATCAGTTTTCATCAGATTTACGGGTTCTATCATTTGCAGCTGGTTCAGCATTCTGTCCACTTTTAAATCCTTATTTTATGGAAATTCTTTTTTTTTTTTTTAAATACACAAATCTCTTGTTATCCAAATTGATTCATTTACTGAGTTCAGATAGCAAGCAACCAGATAGGGATATATCAGAGGATCCAGGAATACTGTTTCTTCCAAAGCTGGCTCCTTCAAAGTTTCTCATCAGCTATTCAGTTCAGGGAGTTTGGGGAGCCTGGGAGGGTCGTGCTTGGTTCATGCCTTCCTCATCTCCCCTTTCTGTTTGCTTTTTAACGCCTGTATTCCCAGGTTGAAATCCTGGACTTCAGTGCTACTTTTCTTCAATTCCAGTTATTATTCTGCTCCTGTTTTGTCTTTGGTTCTACTTTCTGAAAGGTCATGTCATCATCGTCTCCCCATCCTTTTATTTTTATCATTTTGTTCCACTGTCACATTTTTAATTTCTAAAAGCAGTTGTTGTGCTTACAGTAATCCTTTGTTCATGATGTCCTCTTTCTGTTTTTGAATGCATTTACAATCTCCATAATCTCTGATGGGAGTACTAAACAGCTTCCTATAAGCTCTGCGTTAGAATGTGGGCTTCTCAGCAGAGTCATCTGGCTGGACTATGGTTTGTTGAGCCCCTGGTGGCAGGAGGTATCTGTAGGCTTGATTCTAGGACCAGTTAGCGTCTCATAAACAGACTCCTGCGTACAGGTATAGGCCAGGCAGCCATGTGAAACGTGAATGGAGAGAAAACTGGACATCTCAGCACTCTGCTTGCCCCCAACTCTATTCTGTTTGATTCCCCCACCCTCACAGAGTCCCAGAACTCCCAAGTAGAGGTCCCATGCTTTCCTCTATCCAGAGACCAAAGTATTCCTCTTGTTGGATTGGAGAGGGCGGTCATGTGTATTCAGTGAAGTATTGGAAGACCTAACTAATTCTCAGAGGCATTGTCTACCAGTCTCCCTGTTATAGCTTTACTTTACCCCCCATTTTTAGAGTCACATGGAACTGACAGTCTCCGAGATTCTGGAAGGTTTTGTTGGTTAAGTGAGTTGCTTCTCGGTTTTCCTCCCAATTGGCTGAGCTTCATTCAGCTTTCTAGGGTCTGCTAAATCATTTACCTTACCTCCATCTGCTTTTTGCTTTTCCATATATATATATATGTATTTGCTATTATTGACTCATCTCACATCCTGTGCCAGAAGAAAAATCTATTACCTCTCATTTTATTTGAATTGGAGAGAGAATAAAAGTCAGTGTGTATGATCAATCTGCTCTTTCTTAATGCAAAAGTCATATTCTTGCTGGCTCTTTGTGTTTCCCTGTCTGTCAATCATTTATCCATATGTTTTAGCAGATTTTCTGTTGAGTTTCTTATCTTTTTCTTTGTGGAATTTCCTTATATATTGTAGTTTTAGTTCCTTATTGAGTTTCTATCCTTATGTTAACAAACTTGGGCCGTGTTAAAGCTCTACTCTCAAAATTTTAATTTTCCAAAATGTGAAGTTAGATGTTAATACTGCTGGATTCTGAGGGTGTGTATTGTCATGTGAGATTCACACAGCGGAAGTATCGCAGTGATTTAATGCCTTAAAAGTTTCTCTCTTCGTTTTAAATTGCAGTCATTGAAAGAACACCTATTATGTAGCATATGATTTGTATAAGTTGTCTTGGTTGGAAATTGTAGAAACCCAGACTGGCAGAGGCTGATTGTCCCAAAATATCTGTTCTTCCTTCCTTCTGTGACAATAGAATTTTTACTGGAGTGTATGGCTGCCCAGAATAAAGATGACTGACATTTTCTAGCTTCTAGAGGTGACTGAGGAAGTTCTAGCCAGTGAGATGTGGAACCCACCTGTGAAGTCACCTCAAAGCTTCCTCTCTTCTTTCTCTCTGTGTGTGGTGTGCCGATGCAATGGCAGGAGCTCTAGCTGTCATCTTAAACCCATGAGAGGGGATCAGATTCTTGGAATGGCTGTCCTGGTGAGCTTCATTGAGCGTGGTCCTGTAAGACTTGGGGGAGGAGAACTTTCATACCAGCTCTGCATTCTGAATGCTAGAGATTCAGACTGCAGTTGTGTGCGTCTAAGCCACCATCCTTTTAAATCTGCTTGTTGGCTGACAATTGCAGCTAAACCCAATCTTAACTGATATAGCAACGCACCCTTGCTTAATCAAAAACAGGTTTAGGGCTCATTGGCTTATGGGAATGGGTTCATCCAAGAGGTGACGTGGTCTTAAGTCCTGCTCCATGAAGCAGTTTAGATTGTCATTAGTACTCTCCTTCTCTGTTCGCTTTTCAGGTTTGTTACTTTTGCTTGCTTTATTCTCAGACTGTTCAGATGTGGCAACAGTATGACTTCTGGTTGCCTCTGTCGTGAAGACATTTACATTCAAGAAAGACCAAGCACTTTTTCTGATAATTTAACAGTTGTCCCTATTGCCTGTTCCCTAAACCAGTCAAAGGGGACCAGGGGAAGGATGCTCAGTTAGACCAGGGTCACATGCGCATTCCTGGGTTCCAGGCAGAGGGACATCCATTCCCGGATACAGGGACTACATGGAATTTCTCTGGAATGAAGGAGGGTCTGGTTCCAAGAAGATGCTGGGAAATAAATACATGTTTGGTTGCATTATATATAATTAGCCATCTTGTTGCTGTGATTTTAAAATATATATATATGTTACTTTCTTGCTTTTTCTGTGCTTCTCAGTAGTTCTTTCCAAACAGTGTAATGAATGTTAAAATGAATGATTTTATTCATGAGGCAAATCAGTGACAGTTAAGAGATAAAAATAAAATTAATAGTGCAGTAAGAATGTACAAAGTATTCTTCGCTTGTATAGAATAGTAGATAGTAAGATGATCAGATGAAAATACCTGTGGTTAAAAAAAGAAAAATCACAATATAATTTTAATGGAGATCATTTCTTAGTGATAATTAAGTATTCCTTACTAGAGTGGTTACAGTGTACCTTAGCAGACTGTCTCAACTATAGTCAAGAAACAACCTAATAGAACTCATTTGCAATTTGTAATCTTTGCCAGTAACTCTTCTTTTCTCCCGTGAGCCTCCTGAAAAGCCCCACCCAGTGTCACAGTTGACTCCAGTTTCTTATAATGGGGTGGAAAAGCAAATCTCAAGAGTCCCTCAAAATGAAATGAAATACATTGTTTCTTTTGAAAACAAATGGAAAAGTATAATTTTTAAAATGCATTTTTAAGAATACAAGTGTTGTAGCCTATGAACAAGCTAAGTACTTCTATAAATGTTCTTTACAGCTTTATTGAGGTATGACACACAAAAAGCTGCACATATTTAATGTATATAATTTGATGAGTTTGAACATCTGTGTACACCCATTATATCATCACCATAATCGAGGTAGTAAACATATCCATCGCTTCCCAACGCTTCCCAAGAGTTTGTGTCTCCTTGGTTTTTTTTTTTTTTTTTATGGTTCAGTTCAGTTCAGTCACTCAAGAACACTTAAAATGAGACATACGGTCTTAACAAATTTTTAAGTGCACAACATAATGTTGTTACTTATATTTACTGTGTTGTAGAGCAGATCTCTAGAACTTGCTCTTCTTGTATTAGTATAACTTTGTATCCATTGAACAGTAACTCCCCTTCCATAAACTTAAAAACAAGGCCTTGCATAGAGGTGAGTCAGGCATTTTTAAAGATAAACTTTATATATATATATATATTTTTTTTAAACTTTAGATGTATAGAAGAAAATGTGACAAGAGCACAGAGCGTTTTCCTATACTCCACACCCATTTTCCCTTGTTACAAAAACTTTGTTCCTGTGGTATGTTTATTGCAATTTAATATGGATGCATAATTTAGAAAGTTCATACCTGCTTCCTGTCTTTTCAGTTTTTACTCACTGTCCTTTTCCTGTTCCAGGATTTCATCCAGCACCCACACTACATTTTGGGGTCATACCTGTTTGGCCTCTCGTGGCTATGGTATGTTTCCTGTATTTGATGACCTTGACAGTTTGTGGAATACCGGATTAATGTTTTGTAGGGTGACTCTCAACTGGTGTGTGTTCAGTGTCCTTCTCATGATCAGTCTGGGCTTAAAGGATTTTGAGAGGAGGGTCACGGAGCTAAAGTGTCATTGTCATGACGTCAGATCAACAGTATGTGCGGTCAGAATGATCTATCGCTGTTGATGCTGACCTGGGTTACCTGGCTGAGATAGGGTTGGTCAGGTTTCTCCACTGTAATGTTATCCTCTTTCTTTGCTTACCGTTACTGCCCTTTGGAACGAAGTCACGGTGTGTCTCTATTTGAAGAGTGGGGTGTAATGGTTTCTCCTTGAGGGTGAAGGGTATACAAAAATTATTCGGACTTCTTCAGCTCATGAGATTTGTCCACTGTACCCTGTTATCTATCTATCTGTCTCTTTTATCTAAACCTTTGTATTAGTATAGACTTTGCTGTTGCTTGTTGTTTAGTCAGTAAGTCAAGTCCCTGTGTGGCCCCATGGACTGTAGCTCTAGGGTCCTGTCTGTTCATGTGATTTTCCAGGCAAGAACACTGGAGTGGGTTGCTGTTTCCCAGACTTCAGGCTGTTTATTTTATACTTTCAGTTATAATCTAATATGACTCAAATTGTACTCGGCTGGCACTGGGAACTCTCTTCTTTGGTCTTTGTATCCTTTGACAAACTCCCGTAGTTGTGTTTTTGCGTGTTTTTTGGTTTTCTCTTGTCTTCCCTCCCTTTCCCTTTGTCTTCCCCTTCGCCTCCTCTTCCCTTCTCTTCTCTGTTTTCTGTCTCTACCAGATGTTACATGCTCATCTTGTGAATCTCCTGCCTCAGTCCTACAATCAGCCATTTCTTTCTAAGACCTGGTTTCTTTTATTAGAGAATGGTATTAGAAACCAAGAACTGGGTCCATGGTGTGCTTATTGCCTCTGGGGTGTTTTTATTATCTCATTTATAGGTGTAGAATTGGAGAGCCCAAATAAAAATGGTGGTAATGGAAGAGGGTAGAAATAGTTGTGGTCAGGTTGTGGACTGGCTAGTTTCTCTTCCATTCCTCTTCATTTTGGGAAGGTTTTTCTCTCTGATATTTTTTGTGAGGTGGTTTATTTTCCTGGCCTTTGTTCATGAGTCATTTATCTAAGGGCAAAGTATGAGAGAATTTTTATTAATGTTCTGACTGGTGGAGTTATTCATTGATTGATCACATCATTTTTTCCTTTTTTTGCAGTTTGCCAAAAAGTCATACAATGAAATATGACCTGCTAAAGACTATTGTATATTGTTTCTGACAATAAGAATAGATGCAAAGTTCCTTATGAGATTATTGGTAAGCATGAAGCCCTTTAGGACTATTTAATAGATATAATGCTCCTCACTCTCTTCTCTCAAACAGCAGTTGCTCTGAGGACTTGCCTAATGTATTATAACTAGATCTACAGCCCGATTTTCACATTTTAGTCTTTATTGAAAACATAAATATTATCTTGAGTAGAGAAATGCAAACCTTCCTCAAGAAACTCTTCCTTAGAGAAAAATTTAAACCCTGTCTGATGGTATAGCATATACTCCTTTTGTCCCTTTGCATTAATTACTCAGTGCTCTTAGAATTGGCTTCCCTGGTGGCTCAGTGGTAAAGAACTGAGCCTCCAGTACTGGAGAGGTGGGTTCGATCGGTAAGATCCCCTGGAGGAGGAAATCATAATCCATTCCGGTTTTCCTGCCTGGAAATCCCGTGGACAGAGAGGAGCCTGGTAGGCTACAGTCCATGGAGTTACAAAAGAGTCAGACGCAGTTTAGTGACTGAATAACAACGAAGTTCTTTAGAAATGGGAGATCAGTAGCTTTTACTGGTTTTCCTGGTCAAGGATCAAGATACTTCTATAATCTGGATTTACTGTATTTCAGGAAAACATCAAAAAACACTGCAGCCATTATGGAAGCAGAGAGTGTACACACACTCGTGCACACACAGAGGTTAATTTCCATTTTCCGATGAGGTCTGCTTTATGTCAGGAAATTGAAGTGAGTTGTTTCATTTTCACTGCTGCTGTATTAACATGGACAGAATGGCTCTCCATTAGGCTACTATGAATTATCTTATCCTTGACCTCCTCCTCTACACCTATAGTTAGCCATCTCTAAGTAGACTCTATTCTTTTGAAGCATTTGAGCACATTATTTTTTGATGGTTGAAATGGCTTAATTTCATTTTATTTTTCATTTTATTTTTCTTCTGGTTGTTAGCAGACTAATTAGAAAAGCTGGAGCAGTGCTAGACCTGTATTTCATCCAAACTTTCAAGTTTACAGACTTAATGAAAAAATATTTCACAAAGGGAGTCTTCAGTTTAACCTTATGGAGAGCATTTTTAGTCAATCAGTCAATTAGTCAGACATTGCTTATCATGCATGGGATCTTATACCTTTCTTCTTTTCTTTTTTAAACTGATGAGCTTTTGCTGTTTTCTTGAATCTCTGATTCCTTTTTACTCTTATTTCTCCATACTTTGCTGTGTCTCCTGGGATATGTGGTAAAGTTCCTACCCGTGGAGATCATTGTGCTGTCTCAGTTTTAATTTGTGCCTCAGTTAATGCTTTTCTCATGTTCATTTAAATGCTTTATGAGTTTCTGTTCTCTGAAGCATAGATCTTGTCTGTTTGATTGAATGACACATTGCAAATATTTAATGTTTCATATTTATGAGGGCTTTCTGAATTATTTTATTACCCTTTTGGACATACTTATCAGGTCTTACTTAATTGATGTTAAGACTCAGCAATCCATTAAGCCTTTTTCAATCAATTCAAACTGAGGCTGTAACTAGGATTCCTGTAGTCCTAACTCCCACATGTTCACCATGCTGCTGCTGCTGCTGCTAAGTCACTTCAGTCATGTCCGACTCTGTGTGACCCCATAGACGGAAGCCCACCAGGCTCCCCCATCCCTGGGATTCTCCAGGCAAGAACACTGGAGTGGGTTGCCATTTCCTTCTCCAATGTGTGAAAGTGAAAAAGGAAAGTGAAGTCGCTCAGTCATGTCTGACTCGTAGCGACCGCATGGACTGCAGCCTACCAGGCTCCTCCGTCCATGGGATTTTCTAGGCAAGAGTACTGGAGTGGCTTGCCATTGCCTTCTCCGCATGTTCACCATAGCTGAGTCAAAACAGAGCTTTTCTGGGTTAGCTTCTTTCTGGGAATCTTTAGGACCTTTGACCTCTTGATATCATTGTTACAGTAAAAGCATGGACTATTGCCTGGTCAGGAGAGATGCTCCCAGGTCAGATTCATTTTCAGGATTGGGTCCTCACATTGTAAATTGCATTTGAGATATTATCTATTAAGAATTAGCAAGTAGATAACCTCATTCTGAATATTTAAGTAAGTTATTAATAAATCAAATACATTAACAGAAAATAATAGTAGCAAACACCTAGCCCTTTTTAGCATATACATATTTTCTGTGGAGGAAGTACTGTGTCATAGTATTTGTTTTGCAGGTGATGAAATTTTGATGCCGATAATTTATATACTTTGATTGTATTCACACAATAGCAAGGCAAGATTGGACCATTCTGACTCTAGAGACTGCTGTAAAAACTATACTATCCTGCCCTGGGAGAAGGCAATGGCAACCCATTCCAGTACTCTCGCCTGGAAAATCCCATGGACAGAGGAGCCTGGTGGGCTGCAGTCCATGGGGTCGCTACGAGTCGGACACGACTGAGCGACTTCACTTACACTTTTCACTTTCATGCATTGGAGAAGGAAATGGCAACCCACTCCAGTGTTCTTGCCTGGAGAATCCCAGGGACGGGGGAGCCTGGTGGGCTGCTGTCTATGGGGTTGCACAGAGTCAGACATGACTGAGCGACTTAGCAGTAGCAGCAGCAGTATCCTGCCCTGAGATCTATCCCTTCCTTTGGAGAGAGTGAGGAAGGGTGTCAGGGGAGAGAGGGAGGGAGAAAGGGAGGGAGAGTGTGTGTATAAGTCCGAGATCTGGGGGAACTTTATTGCCGTACATTTACCTTGACTCTTTGACCACGCCCCGTGGCATGTGGGGATCTTAGTTACCCAACCAGGGTTTGAACCCACGGCCCCTACATTGGAAGCATAAAGTCTTAACCACTGGACCAACAGGAAAGTTCCTTATTGCCGTATCTTTGATGTTAGATTTCTTTTTCATGAAGTTGAACTGTGGGTGTTGGTGATTTTGAAGAGTTTTAGGAAATCACAGTTGGTGCTGCCACTCGAAGTACTACAGTTCCTGTCTCCCCGCTCATCCAAATGTTAGCCCCATTTACCCAGTGCTTGCATTTGAGAATAAGTCAGCATTTTACCATGAATGTTCAAGGTCAGTTCCATTTGATAAATATTTATCAGTCATCTCCTATGCACAGCATTCACAAGGATACATTCTTGACCTGGGTGGGACAAAGCCTTATCCTTAAGTAAAATATATCCATATTACATACTCAGGTGAGTAACTACACTGCAAGGCATATGAATGGTAGAAGATATTGTGGGAGTTCAGAGGTGGTAGAGAATTAGGACATAATTTGTTTGAGGAAGTAGCTTTCAAGAGAAGTTATGAACATGGGATTTCTATTAGAGATATTTGCGATAGAAGGAACCAGAGGTGCTTGGGAGGAAAGGTGTGCGTAAGTGGTTGATTATGGTTGTTGGTTCAGATGTGTACCTGGTGGGGAATAATTTTTGAGATGTGGTTTGGGGTTGTAGTGTGAATTTTATTCATTGCCAGCACTGTGGAAATTGTTGTCACAGTGAGAATGGAAAAGAAAGGAATCAATTATGATCCCTTTTCTTAGGATGCGTAGAGCTTGACGACTAATAGCATGGGAAAGATATGGGTGGAGAAGGAGGGTTAAGGTTGATGTCAAGCTTTTAAGGTCAAGGAGACTTGGGAGGATGAATGGAGATCAGAAGAGATGGTTCTCTCAGACGATATAGACTCTGCCTGCAATGCTGGAGATGCTTGGGTTCAATCCCTGGGTCGGGAAGATCCCCTGGAGAAGGGAAGGGCAACCCACTCCAGTATTCTTGCCTGGAGAATTCCATGGATAGAGGAGCCTGGCCAGGTTACAGTCTGTGGAGTTGCGAAGAGTCAGACACTGATGGGGCGGCCACTAGCCTGCTTTGCTGAGCATGGATTATTTCTATATTCACTAGAAACATTTTTTGACTACCTCAGCTGTGGAAAACCTGAATCAAATGACTGACTGTTGTTTAAAGGGTGTGTGTTTAAGGAGTGGGGACAGCTCCATAACGGAATTGTGGAGAAAATACCTCTTCATAACAACAGCTTTGTTATGTAGCACTGATTCAGTGTGTCTGGATGAGGTATTCTGAGAGCCTCTTGTTCAGTCTTAAGTGGTTTGAAAATAAAGGAGAGAAGTTGTAGGCATACTTATGTTGTCACTGAGTTTGTGGTACTGGACTCCACTTCATTTCTGAAACTGTTTTTGGCTTGATGGTGGCTCCCGAGACCTCTGCCATCCAGTGTCCCAGTCCAGGACTGCGGATGTTCAGTGCAGCCACTTGGAGCATCAGGTCTTCTCAGGAGCGGTGGGTGGTCTGAGTGTGCAGGCCTGTATTTTATGCACAGGTGGCATCGAGCATACCTTTCTTCCTTGGAAGTGCTCTCCATGGTGGCACAAATCCTGTCTGCTTAGATGACTATTGAATTTTAGCACTTGGCAGTGTTCCCGATACATGGTAGACTCATAAAAACAGAAGTGAGGTGGTGATGAGTAGTTCCCATATCCTGTGGCAGAGTAAGTTTGCAAACGTGATATTCTGATGGCTGTTTATTAGGGAAAGTGTGAACTAAGGAACCTGTAGGGTCTGATTTGCCCTTTATCTATTTCAGTATGTGATACCTGAAGTTGGATTATTTCAACCAGAATATCTGTTTAACACTATACTTGATTTTTGACATTCATGGGTTCCTGCCCCCACCCCACAAGTGTAATTTGGTTTTTATTGGTCTTTTATACTTATGAATATATTTTTGGTCAGCTTATAAGTTTCCACAAGATGAAGATAACCCTTCCAGGATTCTTATTGGGCTTGCATTGAATTTATATGATGTATATTTGGAGAGAAAGGACATTTAAAAAAAATACTTTCGGTCTCATAACTTGGTCTCTTCAGTCATTTGTTTAGGTCTGTTTAATGTCTTTTGATAATTTTTTAGATAAAATATATTTTACTTAACAGGGAAAGGGTAAAAATTCTGTAACATAGTAAGTCTTATTAATTTTGCCTTCATATCTTCTTTTTCTAATTTTATTGAGATATAATTATACATTGCTGTGTAAGTTTGTGTAGAGCGCAATGGTTTGACTTTGCATACATTATGAAATGATTGTTGTAAGTTTAGTTACTGACCATCATCACACAGATACAATAAGAAGAAATAGCCCCCCCCCAAAAAAAGGTGTTTTTTGTTTTTCTTGTAATGATAGCTCTTAGGATTTGCTCTTCTGAGTTTGTTTTTGAACAAGCCATCTTGTGTACTTTATGAATTGACTGTCAGGTACCGTTTTGTGTTGACTTATGGATGACAGGTCACGTGTGAAAGGTTTGGGACAATACAAATGGTAGTGTGTGCAAGTCAGGAGTTCTGTGTGGTCAGCATGACCATCTTTGCTTCTACTCTTAGTCCAGTGATCTTTCAACCTGAAGCTAGAGATATTTGTAACATTTTTATTTTTCTCTTAATTGCATTAAGTTTTTGAAAGCTAGTATTACTAAATATTACTAAAGCTAATATTTCTAAATAATAGTCCTTTATTTTTTGCCTTTATTTTCTCCTTTTTCCAAAAGGAATACTTTTTTGTAGTAAATCTTTAATAAGACCAAAGCACAGGAATGGCATTATTTCTTTATTTTAAAATGTCTTACAAAATTATGTTTTCTTGTGTAACATTTTCCGGGTATGATATTAGAAGTATGAGGGAACCCAAAGATTTTACCAGGCCAGCTTGTCAGAGGGACTCATAAATTAAAATTAGGATATTGACATATTGTTAATTGATAATCAGATTTGGGGAGATAGTACTTCTTAAAGAGTTTATTTCTTTAAAGCAAAATTGTTTGGTTTTATGAAACTTCTCCAGGAAGTTTCATTTAACTTATGTTACATGTACTTATCACGTAACATGATAAGTGAATTCATAGCTATTTTGAAAAATAGTAACCTCTATTTAAATATTTTTTAGTTATAGATGTTTGCATTTTAATAATATTAAGCATTTTTTTCCTGGGAGGTTATCACCCCTCAGTTTTACATGTTTTACATTATGCTGTAAATCTTATTTGAATAATTTTAACATTTCCAAAGACATAGCTCAAAAAGCAATTTAAAAGAAACCGAGTGTTTGAAGCTGGACACAACCTTCTTTCTTAGTAAAGCAGTCAGCTTATTTTACCTGAATGTTTATTTGCTCTTAAGTCAGAAATACCTTGAGCAAAAACTATTCTCTAGGGTTGAGATTTTTAATGATGTGAACCTTAGGTTAGTAGGGCTCTTTGATTCTGGTCATCTGTTTTGTGAATGGAGTGGTGATTGGCAAGTACATTTACTTTCATATAAAGCTTGACTGATGTGGACCAACTGCAGACCCTTACATGACCTCTCCATGTGGAGTTGCATTATACCTTCTCTTCCCTTCCTACATGGCTTTCCTGGGAAATGACCAGCTGTGAGTTTCTCCAGATCAAAGGTGATATCATTTCTGTGGCTATAGCCCTGGTATGTCCAACAGGGCCAAGCAGTAGTATGTGCTTAATAAATGTGGGTTGAATGAGTACAACGAAGTATATGTTTTAATATGTATAGCAGACATTGTTTGCTACCGACAGATTTTCTTTCTGAAACATTTTATTTTTAAATAATTAGAGGTTCACAGGAATTTTGCTTACTATACCCCTGAGATACAAGGGAGATCTTGAATTCCTTTATCCTGTTTCCCCTGATGGTAATATTTTGCGTGACTTGTGCGAAATCAAAGCCAAGAGATTGATCCAGTCTGCTAGACTTATTCAGATTTCGCTAGTTTCACATGTACTTAATGTGTGTGCTTGTATGTACGGTACTGCACGGTTTTGTCATGTGTGCAGATTTATTTAACCACTGTCGCAGGTAGAAGGCTTCCCTGTGCTACTCTTTCCTTCCTCACCCCTCCCCTTCCGCACAATAGGTTTTTAATAGTGCTGACTCTGCTTGGCTGTGGCTTATACATTATTTATGACATAGAATGATGTTTCTGTTCTCTATGTCTGCCTCTCCATCGCTGCCCTGCAAATAGGTTAATCAGTACCATTGTTCTGGATTCCATATACGTGGGTGAATATACATTATTTGTTTTTCTCTTTCTGACTTCACTTTGTATAACAGGCTCTAGGTTCATCCACCTCATTAGAACTGACTCAAATGCATTCCATTTTATAGCTGAGTAATGTAGAAAGTGCTTCCCTGGTAGATCAGCTGGTAAAGAATGTAATTCCTACATTGCAGTTTGCCTGTAATGCAGGAGACCCTGGTTTGATTCCTGGGTTGGAAGATCCCCTGGAGAAGAGATAGGCTACCTACTTCAGTATTCATAGGCTTCCCTAGTGGCTCAGGTGGTAAAGAATCCACCTGCAATCCAGGAGACTTGGGTTTGATCCCTGCTTGGGAAGATCCCCTGGAGGCGGGCATGGCAACCCATTCCAGTATTCTTGCCTGGAGAATCCCCATGGACAGAGGAGCCTGATGGGCCACAGTCCATGGGGTCACAAAGAGTAGGATAGGACTGAGTGACTAAGCACAGCACGATCAAGAAAAGGGCTTTCCTGTTGGCTCAGATTGGAGCATCAGTGATGGGATTCGTGGCTGTTCCCCACTCTAAAGGTCACCTCTCACCCACAAACAGTTTGCACATTTCCTGTTTTAAAGAAACATTATCTTAAAGTTGGCTTCCGCAAAGTAGGGAATTATCAACACGGATAATGAGAGTCCACTCCCGTTAGTTGGAATTTAGAGACCACGTAGTATAGTTGTTATCCAGAAAATGCATGAGGTTACAAAACATAAATTTAATGCTAAAAATGGGGATCCAGTGTTACTGAGTTATATGTTGACAAATGAATCTTAGGAAATGATCTTAAGCGTAATAAATCGATGCAGTCTTGTGTGCCCCGAATGGGTGCGTCCAGCGGGTTTTAATTCGTGTGTACAGCAGGTTTTAATTGGTGTGACCACGGATGCTTTGTGCATGGTGGAGGCTGTAAGGATAGATGCACACAGTAGGCTTAGTGTGTCTCAGTGTGTGACTTTACATGGTAAAAGGGAATTCATCCCTTGGAGTGAATATAGCAGCCTGAGTTGCAGATACAACCACCCATCTTTAGATAAGCACAGAGGAAGCTTTTCGTATGGAAGGGAAAAAACTGTTGCTTGTGGAAATTTTTGCTTTAGGAAGTAGTTTGGAGTTTTGAAAATGAATCTCTTTACTCTCAAGTTCTATAGATCCTATTTGTATCTCTCGTCTGGGTGTGAGAGAGAAGGTGGTGTGTCTCTCTCTTCTCTCATCTGCTTATTCTTTCACTTTCATTATGCTGGAAGGCGGGCTTGCGTGGTGGCCTAGCAGTAAAGAATGTGCCTGCCAGTGCAGGATATGTGGGTTCCATCCCTGGATTAGGAAGATCCCCTGGAGACGGGGATGGCTACCCACTCCAGTATTCTTGCCTGGAGAGTTCCATGTACAGAGGAGCCTGGCGGGCTTACAGTCCATGGTGTCACAAAGAGTTGGACACGACTGAGCGACTTAGATGCTGGAAGGCACAGTGGTGAAAGTGACTTGGGAATTTCATCATTGGAAGTGAAGGAACTTCCCCTGCTGACTTTCTTCCTTTCTTGCCTTTCTCCCTTTCCTGCATCCTCCAGCCTGTCTCAGATTGTCTGTTGGGCCAGAAGCTATTGTGAAAAAAACTTGTATAAAGAAAGCCTCCAGGTGACACTCCCCAAACCTTGAGATCAGAAAAGTACTGCCACCTCCTCAGGTTGAAAAACCTCAGCCTGTCTTGGGAACATCGGGTCCCTGTTGGGCGTGGAATGCAGGTTTGTGTGTACACTCTGAGAGGGTGTGGGAGCTGGCCGGTGGGCGTGGGGACACCGTGTCTGGGTTAGTGTCAGGCTAAGCCTTTAAAAATAGCTTGTTTTTCATTTCTGGAATATAGCCTCCTTGTTCCAGTTTATTAACTCTCAGTTTTTAAACTCTTATACCAGGTGCTGTGGGAAGTTAACAAAAAAGTCTTTATTTTGAGGAACTCACAATCTCTTCAGAGGATTTATTTACTAGTGGGAGACAAAAGAGATTTGCCAGGAGTGCAAAATAACAGGCCATGGACTTATTTTAAGTGTTGAGAGAATGCATTGTTGGCCTGATGGAAGTGGTCTGGGTGCAGTCTGTGAAGACTAGAGCGTGTGTGTATCCAGACGGTTCACAAGGAGTGAATGACTGCTGGGCAGTGAAGAAGAGGACTCTTGAGAGGCAGGGGTTTTGAATGTGACTCATGTGTACCCTGGGCAGGGGGTGGGTTGGAGTTCTGGGTTCAAGTACGTCTACTGACTAGTTTTGTTAATTCAAGTTGAGTTCCTTCCCTGACTATATAATCCCTGTTGATTAAAAAAAAATTGCACAATCTAAATGTTAAGAATTATGTTTTATTTGGTGGATGAAACTGAGGACTTAAGCCTAGGATGCAGCAACTTAGATGGCTCTGAGGGGCTGCTCTGAACAGGCAGGGAGGGGAGCTGGGCTGTATAGGAGTTTCAGCCACAAAGACCGGTGGTTGGAACCGTCAAAAGATTGTTGTTGTTCGGTCGCTAAGTCGTGTCCGACTCTTTGTGACCCCGTGGACTGCGGCATGCCAACCCTCCCTGTCATCCATTATCTCTTGGCGTCTGCTCAAGTTCATGTCGATTGAGTTGGTGATGCTTTCTAACCATCTCATCCTTTGCCGCCCTCTTCTCCTTTTACCCTCAGTCTTTCCCAGCATCGGGGTCTTCTCCAGTGAGTTGGCTCTTCACAATAAAGATTAGGTAGTCAGAACATCAAAAGATGACTGTTGCCTAAAGAAAACCAGACATCTCAAGTTAAAGAGTTTAGCACTTTTCTTTGTATGGGAAAATGCCAGGAGTCTGGGCTCACTGAAGTCATTCCTTTGGTGTGCACCTCAGCTCTCTGGGGCCAGTATCCTTTACTTTCTCATCCTGTGTCCCCTCAGGATGTACTTTTGGGGTGGCTTCAACAGTTGTACTGCTGGATAGCGGGCATCCCACTTCTATCCTGAGTTCCCTCAAGGCTCACCTCTGGGGACACTGTAATGTGATGGCTTGATGGCTGCAGCATCCTTTGTTTATTGATATGGCAGGAAGTATTTTTCCTTCATACAGTGAAACTGTGAATACTAAATAATGTTTATAAAAAAGGTCTATAAGCTGCAAAACTGTACGCAGATTTGAATTCTTATTCTTTGAATACTAGTCTTAGAAATACATTTTAAAATTTCTTTTGTATACTCTGTATTTAAATGTATACTTTTGTATACTCTGTATTTAAAAATGCAGAGTGTTAGAAAGGACACTAGTATTTACCTATGTATAAGAGCATGAAATGGTACTGAAATAACCCAATTCAGCAGATCATTTTATGATGAAACATATATGCCCCTTTCAACTAGTCGGGAATGAATTTTTCGAATGATTGTGATTCTTTTCAGCTTTTCTAAAAATGTGTGAGGGAAAGATGGATCACTTCCAAAGAAGGACTGTGGCCCAGCTTTTTGTTTGGCTTCAATCTGACTTTATATTTTTCTTAGAAAAACAAGCAAGTGCCAACAAACAAGATGCAAAGCTGTATTGGGAACTTCCGTTCCTCCCTGGAGGACCTGTTTATATGTCAGCTGCTGCAGTGGGGATCAAAAATACTCATCATCTCTGCCATGATTCAAGTAATCAAATTAATAAAAATAAATGTATCTCTTCCGACTGAGATCCACTGTAGAATCAAGGGGGAAAGTCTGCCTGCTTCATACACAGCACCTGTGAGCCTGTTTTCCCTGAGGAAGTAATTTGAGTACAGATTTGAAGTAAGCTGTGGGATAAACAGGCCTGGAGAGCAGAACAGAAGTCTATGGATTGAGATAAAAATTAATTGCTAAAACTATGAAGCCGCTGTATATGATTTGCTTTTTTATAATATTCTTCCATGGAAGCTTAGATAAAGCCGCTTCTATATCTTCCTTAATACAGTGGTTTGGCTAAGCATTATGCTTTGTTCGACCTGAGATATTTTCAGAAATAATTCTCTAAGATTTCAAATACATCTTTCTCATACTTTGCTTCATAAAACTGAATCAGAGTAATGTATAAGAGTACTAAAGTAAGATTCAGGTGAATACTTTTATAAATCTGCATGGAGGAAGAATTTCTAAGGGGTGAGGCTGAATCCAGAAATATAGATTGGAAATTGATGGATATATTTGACTAAAAAAATTAAGCATATCTTTATGATAAAAATTTGATAAGTTGAAATGACAGATTATAATGTGGAAAAAACTATCTGAAATATATATGGCAGTTAAATTTGTATTTTTAAGGAAAGAACTCTCTTAACCAGAATAAGGGCAACTGCACCAGTATAAAGATGGGAAAAGATTTGACCAGGAATTTCACAAAAGAAGACTTACACATGACCAGTTAACCGATCAATTCATATTTAATCTGGCTGAATTCATGTTTAATCTCGCTGATAGTCCAAGAAGTACAAGTTTAGAACCGTTTTTTTTTTTTTTTTTTTACTGTCAGTTTGCATAAGATTAAAAACATGACCAGACCAAATGTTGGGGAGGATGTGGTAAATACTCATGTATATGCATTAATGAAGCGTGTGTAAACTTACACTTTTCTGTGGAAATATGTATAAACATTTAATACATGCGTACCCTTTGGACCAGAAATTTTACTTTTAGGAAGTTATTTCAGAAATGTGATGATATATATGTTCAAAGGTCTGGCTACAGTCATGTTCACCAGAGTATGGTTATCCCTAAAAATGAAGGGGTCAAAAGATGTAATAGAGAGATAGTTAAATCAACATGGTACATTGATAGAAGAAAACACTAAGCTGCTGCTAAAAGACAACAGATATTTGAATTTAATGATAGGGAAATTTGTCAATGAAGTGTTGTCAGCTGAAGGAAGCATAATACAAAGTGGCATTTGTATCAGGAATGAATATATAGTAATGTTGAAAATGTGCTATATGTTAGAACCTTTGCTAAGTGCTTTACATTGATTATCTCTTTTAATGACCATGACATTCCTCCTAGTAGATATTATCGGCCCCATTATACAGATTAACAAAGAGAAATATCAGGATGATAAGTAGCTCAAGGTTGCACCAATAGGAGGCATGGAATCAGGATTTTATAGAATTTATACTTTCGTGTGTGTGTATGCTTATCTGAAAGGGCACAGCAAATATGGTTAACAGTTCTTTCTGTTTGTTACTAGTTTGTCAACTGACAAATGATTTTTCTTATTTATACCTTTAGGTATTCTCTGAGGATTTTAGAATATGTTCATTGTACTTCCCGAATCAGAAAAAGCAAAGCTATTTTTCCTTTTTAATGTTTGTACTATACAAGTAGTAGTTGTTAGATTTTTAGAAGGGCAGGCACACTCATTCTAATACAATGTGTGTCAGCTTTTACTAAGAGGAAGATTTGAAGAAAACTATGAATGATCAGCATTATAATTGGCATTTTTCATAACACCCATAGGACATTGCATATTAGGAAATACATAAGTGATGTTTTCTGTGGTACTTTTTAGGGTAGGTACAACAAAATTGAGTTTTAAAGAAAAGCAATTAAATATTGAACATATTTATTGGCTTAAAAATTTATACTTTTTAAAAATTAATGAAGTCCATATAAAATAATTTTATTTTTATCAGCATGCTTTAAAGTATTTACTGAATATCGAGAACTTACAGGAAAAACGAAGTGTAAGATGCATAATTAACAATCTAGTTATACAAACAGAACCTCAGAAACTGATAATCTCTATGTATTGGGTAGGTCAAAAATTTCATTCGGGTTTTTCTATACGATGATATGGAAAAACCTGAATGAACTTTTGGGTCAACTCAGTATTTAAAATAGTAAGTTATCAGGTGGTACATTATAAACTTCAGATGAAAATATAGAAATAAAACTAAGTCATGAGGGTAGGGTTATATGTAAGTGTGTATTGTATGTACTACACAAGGGAGCTTATAAAGTATAAGATGGATAGTGTCGAGTAATACTCAAGTGTAATAGGGAAAGTACATGGAGAAATAAGGATTGGTTTGACCCTGAACACTGGCTGTAGGTAGCTGAAGGTGGCAGGTAGCCTGAACCAAGTGGTCCAAGCCAGAGTGAGCAGGATGGGAGCAGGCCTTTAGTTCAGTGATGGTTGGCAGGTGATGGGAAGTAAAGTAGGAGAGGTCAGGTTACAGAGAACTTCCACTGTAAAGACAGTTGGACAAATTAAACAGAAAAATTTATGTAGGCAGGACAAATTAAAAAAAAACTTCAAGGCCATTTACAGGGCTTAATTATAATAGTTTTCTAGAAGTTTCTCTCCAGTTTGATAGATATATTAAAGAAAGTCCTTTAATTATAGAGTCTTTGCCTAACATATTTGGAACCAGTTCCTGTTATCCACCCCAAGGTTTTATTTTCAGTTTTCAACCTGTGCTTTTATGAAATATTAACAGTATCCCAAGGAGTTACATGCGAAATAGTGAAGCTGATCAATCTGATTGGAGTTTTGTGAGTAGTGTTCTTAGTTAAGAAACTCTGGTTGGATGGTGTTTTGAATATCATTTAGTTTGATTTCTCACCTCAATAAAGATATTTCTTCTGTCATAATCTTCAGAGGGAATCATTTCTGTTTGTCTAAAATGATGAATAGAGAGAAGAGGATGAAGACTTGAGTTTGTTGCTTAGCCCAACATTTGAAGTAGCCTGTTTTAGCTGTTGATGTATTTGTTTATAGTTGAAGGAAAATTTAAAAGCACACACGGCATGTGTTCTTTTAGAAGATTTGTACTTATTGGGAAAGGGTCATGCAGAATACTAAATTACCAGTTAATTAAATTTAATCTTTGAAATGCTTTTTTAAAAAAGCCATTTAATCTTTAATCACAACTAGAGAAAACATCTTTAAATCTCTTAATCTGGCAAATTCAATACTGTTTTTTGTCAGTGACATCATAAATATTTTAGTTAACTTTGTCAAGTAACAATGTGCCTCTTCATCTTTTGGCATGACTGTAAAAATAATGTATCAGATATTAAGTATATCATGTTTGTATTCTAGGATACTAACTTTTTATTTGATTGCATCACAGTGTACACTTTATAATACTCAACATGACAAGTAGCATATTAAAGGTGTACACACAAAGTATTCAATTCTGGTCTGACAAAAGATCAATTTCTTTGTTAGTAATAATTTAAAATAAGTTGATTATTAATAAGTAACAAATGCTTGTGTACCTCACACAAATAAGAGTTATTACCAGTAAGATATGAATCCCTTAAGTGACATAAGAGACCTATGGTGATAGTTTGTCATAAGCAGAGAATTAACAATTAGTCCATTTCTCTGCACCTGAGATGCCCCTTTCAAACTAAATTGTATACTCCTTGGTATTCCATATCCTGTGTACTGTTTGTGCAGCTGGTCATTTAGAACAAAGTAAATTGTTGAATGTAAATTTAATGTACCACATCTTCAAACAAAAGAAATTATAGAACTGATATTAAATCACACACAATATCATATACAATAGCATCGCTAGACTGATTGAATAAGGGGACTTAGTTAAGAAAGGCATTATGGATGAAGTGAGCAAGAGTTTTGAAAGAGCATAAAGATAACTAATTAGTGTACCAAGGCAGATTACCTATAGGAGGAACGGTGAGTTATTGGGAGTCTATGCACCCATCAATACTTGGACCATTTACCTAATCTGTGGATGTAGCATAGAGCCTTGTACATAATGGTACTCAGTTCTTTTCTTCCTTCTCTTCTCCTTTATCTTGTCCTCTTACGGGTTTCTCCTGTTAAATATCTTGCCTTTCAGATATTAAAAATGGTAGAAAGTAGATTTTTAACAACTTACAGTATAATTGAGTGTTTCAGAATTCAGTTTGGAGTTGGAGAGATGGAAGTTGATTCCTGCCTTAATCACTTGCTCCATCTCTGTGACATTGAGTAAGCTCTTTACCTTCAAGTTACAGTTTCCTCATCTGTACCGTGGCAGAGCAAGAATACCTAACCACAGGTTCGTAACTTGGGATTTTAATGAGATAAATCTTGCAAAGCCTTTAGCACTGTGTTATCTTAAAAGTTACCCTTAAATAAAAGGGCCGAGGGGTATGGCAGAATGCTACTTTTGTGGCCTGCATTAACATATAAATGTATTCTTTATGGCCTACCTTAAACTTCTAAGAGATGATACTAAGTTCCTTACCTATTGTCTGTAGAATATGATTATTTTCTCTTTAAATTATATTGATTGGAAGTGGGCTAGAATTACGGAGGGTATTGAATGTGAGCATGTAATGGACAAAATGGCCATTTCTTTCTGGAATGGTGGAGCTGTTCAATTTCTACATGTCGGTATTTATACAGTTTTTGTTGAAGTGAAAGTGTTGGTCACTCACTCGTGTCCAATTCTTTGCAACCCCAGGGACTATAGCCTGCCAGGCTCCTCTGTACATGGAATTGCCCAGGTAAAAATACTGGGAGTGGGTTGCCATTCCATTCTTCAGAGGATCTTCCTGACCCAGGGATTGAACCCAGGTCTTCTGCATTGCAGGCAGATTCTTTACCATCTGAGCCACCAAGGAAGCTCAGTTTTTGTTAATGCCCTTTCAAAGTGGAGTGTGAGATCCCTGTGCTAATTCAGTGAAAGTGAAAGTCTCTCAGTGGTGTCCGACTCTTTGCGACCCCATGGACTATTCAGTCCTTGGGATTCTCCAGACCAGAATACTGGAGTGGGTAGCTGTTCCCTTCTCAGGGATCGAACCCAGGTCTCCCTCATTGCAGTAGGATTCTTTAACAGCTGAGCCACCAGGGAAGCCCAAGAATACTGGCATGGATAGCCCTTCCCTTCTCCAGGGGATCTTCCCAACCCACGGATTAAACCCAGGTCTCCCTCATAGCAGGTGGATTCCTTAACAGCTGAGCCACCAGGGAAGCCCAAGAATACTGGAGTGGGTAGCCTATCCCTTCTCCATCAGATCATCCTGACCCAGGAATCAAACCAGGGTCTCCTGCATTGCAGGCGGATTCTTTACCAACTGAGCTATCAGGGAAGCCTAAGGAATTGGTATTTCCCTGGACCAGAGGTTGCCTTGAGTCAAGATACAGAGTCTGAAGCAGGAAGAGGAAGAGAGAGGGAGTGACTTAGGAGAGAAGTGGCCCAGTGCTGAGCAGAGCCCTGCCTACTGCTCCACAGATTTTCCCCAGTGGCTGCTTTTCTGGCCTCTTAGGGCTTTCTCCTGAGAGGTGGCCCATCTGTCTCCAGTGGATTCTGTTGTTGGTCATCTTCTTTTGTTTCCTGTTTTCTGGTAAGCCCGCTACCATTTGGATAAAGCACAGGGTGCCCTCCCCTCCCCCACCTCACAGCCTGGGTTCTGGGATGTCCACGTCTCCCAGGGCATCCTGACTTTTATGTTTACCCGTCAGTTTACTTGGGTAATTCAAGATAGCTGAGGACTTAAAACATTTTAAATGTAATCTAAAAAGATCTGCTGTGTAATTTTATGAAGAAAATACAGAATTTTAGGTACCTTAGACCCACCTGTGAGTGAATCAGGTTCTACCAGCAACAGGAACTCTCTCTTCCTTTCCAGGCTCCTTTTCACTAGGCCTTGGTTCTACACTTAGCCATGGCCAAGAGGTAAGAGTTAATAAAGCAGTGCCTTTAGGAGATTAAATTACAGACCTTCACTTAGAAGGAACTGATTATGTTGTTTAGGAAGGAGGTAACTCTTCAGGAGAGGAGGCTGTTAATATTAGAATGCAAGGTTCATTTGTTCTAGAAACTGAAACTTACCTGGTGTTTAGCGTAAGACCTGCATAGAAAAATACAAGAGAACGAACTGGAATAGTGATGCTGCGTGCCCTCGAGGCCCAAACCTGACCACAGGTCTTCCTAAATACTTCAGAAATCATGAGAGACTTAGAAACCAAAAAAAAGAAAAAAAAAAGTTAAAAAGCATATCTGATCCAGCATATTCTGGCAGACTGTTCTTGGTGTAGCTAAATTTGACCTAAAGCGTATTATGATCTGGAAATATGCCTGTTATGGGCCTTTCCTTGTGGTCCAGTGGCTAAGACTCCGTATTTCCCATGCAGGGGGGCCTGGGTTCGATCCCTTGTCAGGGAACTAGATCCCACATGCCACAACTGAAAGTTCACAAGCTGCAAGTAACATCCCACATGCTGCAACTGAGACTCAGTGCAGCCAAATAAATAAATATTAAAAAAAAATTAAAAGAACCATTGTTAAAAAAAAGTACCATATTAATTTTATGATCTTAAAGATACAGTTTGTATTTAGTTGGAAACATTTAATAGGAAACCTGTTGACTATAATTCAGTGACTAACCATGATGAAGTTTTCTTGTCATAGAGTTGAAAAGTTCTTCTATTTCAAGAACAGATAAAAATAGCGGCGGAAAAGCAAATCTAGTGGGGTTATATAAAGAAATGTAAAAGTGCTGGTTTTATGTGGTTTATACATGTTTTCTTTTAAAGTTTTTGGAGAAAGGATGCAATAAAAGATCAAAACTTGGTTCAAGTCCTAAGTCCACTCTTTATTACCAGTTGGATCTCTTTCATGTAACCGTGGACAAATTACAGTGAAAGTGAAAGTCGCTCAGTCGTGTCTGACTCTTTGTGACCCCATGGGCTGCAGTCCATGGAATTCTCCAGCCCAGAATACTGGATTGGGTAGCCTTTCCCTTCTCCAGGGGATCTTCCCAACCCAGGGATCGAACCCAGGTCTCCTGCATTGCAGGTGGATTCTTTACCAGCTGAGCTATGAAGGAAACCCCATGAGCTATGAGGGACAAATGATATTCCTTATTTAAGCTTCAGTTTCCTCATCTGTGAAATGCAGTTGCTAAAATTTAGTTGGTAGTGTTGTACTGAGTGTGAAATGATAACTATGTAGAACATCCGGCAAGGTGTCTGGAAATTAGTACTCAATGAATAATAACTATTAATAATAAAAATAATAAGCAATAATGGCAGACTCCTTTCTTTGCATCGTACATTATTGCTGCTTATTTCTCAGGAGTACTGTAATTGGTCATATCATGTATGACCTTTCTAAAATTGAAAAGGCTCTTTTTCTTTATTTCCTTTTGTAGTGTAAGCTTTCCGTAATGATATGATTCTCTTCCCTTCTGTCTCTTACACACTGTAATTCTCTGCAGCATCTAGCAGGTGCTTTTTGAAGAGTCCTGTGAAAACATGAAGACTAATTGAACATTTTGAATCTTGAAGCATTTTCCACTTAAGAGCCATATTTATTATCTCTCATATTAAGACAAATTCTAGGAGTGACTTGATTAATCGTGACAGTTTTTCTGTAAACACTACTGTTTGAAATCGGTTTATTAATATTTAAAAGTAATATTAAGAAAATATTAAGAAATATACTTATTTTAAAAGTAGTATTAGGAAATATACTTATCAAAGTATATCTGGTTTTTTAGAAAATATTATGGAGTTATGTCAGTAATGCTAATTAAGTTAGAGAAAATCCTTCGTCAAACTACCACACCACGCTTATTCAACAAATATTTTTGTGTATTTTACTGATTCTTCATATACAAGTTATTTTTCCTTAATATTGCTCTTTCTCCCATCTTTCTTAAGTATAGTTTATGGTGGCAGCATAATAGTCCATTACATTGTTTTACCATAGTTAAACTAGCTGCTTCCTTGGGATGAACTGGAACTGTTTTTAGGTTATAAATGGTGTTAACAGTGAGCCTTTTATAATTGTAGGCTTCCTTCCTTCCTTCTTTCCTTCTTTTTCCCTGCCTCCATCCCTCTCTGTCTCCCTCCCACCTTCCCTCTTCCCCTCCCCCCCGCCACCCCTGCCTCTCTCCTCTTCCCCTTTTTTAGGGGGAATAATTAGTTCAGGAATATTATTACTGGGTCACAGGTTATTAACTGTTTTCACTTTTGAAACATGAGTGCCTTTCAGAGGATTCTGGTAGCTTTTATTGCCAGAGGCAATGTATGGGTAAGACGATTCTACCGTTTTCTAACAATGAACATAATAGTTATTCATTTAAAATTGGCAACTCCAATACTTTGGCCACCTCATGCAACGAGTTGACTCACTGGAAAAGACTCTGATGCTGGGAGGGATTGGGGGCAGGAGAAGGGGACGACAGAGAATGAGATGGCTGGATAGCATCACCGACTCAATGGACATGAGTTTGAGTGAACTCCAGGAGTTGGTGATGGACAGGGAGGCCTGGCGTGCTGCGATTCATGGGGTCGCAAAGAGTCAGTCACGACTGAGTGACTGAACTGAACTGAACTAACTGATGCCGAGTGTATCTCACAGTTTCTTATTTCTTTCCAAGGGCCACAAGTGATCTTGTTGACATGTATTTAGTTTCTGATCGCAGGCAGGATATCTGGTCATGTCTTGTAATTTTCTGGAATTCATTGTACAGTTGTAATAAAGTACATCTTGATAGAACTCATTTAAAGAAAAACTCTGTAATGCAACTTGTCGACTTTTTATATGATGAACTTGTATGCTCACAGTTAAAACTACTTATAGGAAAGGTCTTTGAAGTTAAAAAGTTTTTTTTTAAGGTATTTCTGGCTTATAGATCTAATTACTGATTATTTGGCTTAATGTATTAACATATGCTTTAAACTCGGTCTGCAGCCCCAGTCACCAAATATAGGATCAGAAACCACTGTTTTGGTTTTATGGACATTATAAAATAGCCTCAAGGGATCTTTATCTTGAGCTTTACTCTTAAGGCCAACTACTCTGTTCTCCTTGGCTTACTTTCTTTTTTAACCTAATGTGTGGGAGGATGGATCTTAGTATTTACTCAGGGTGCTCCTTGCCCCCTCATTCTCCCCACCCCGACCCCAGGCAAAACATAGACAGGTTGGATGAATAGAACCTAAAGGGGCAAGGAAATTTCTTTGAGATGTATCATTGCTACTGCTGCTGCTAAGTCACTTCAGTCGTGTCCGACTCTGTGTGACCCCATAGATGGAAGCCCACCAGGCTCCCCCGTCCCTGGGATTCTCCAGGCAAGAACACTGGAGTGGGTTGCCATTTCCTTCTCCAATGTGTGAAAGTGAAAAGTCAAAGTGAAGTCGCTCAGTCGTGTCCGACCCATAGCGACCCCACGGACTGCAGCCTACCAGGCTCCTCCATCCATGGGATTTTTTAGGCAAGAGTACTGGAGTGGCTTGCCATTGCCTTCTCCGTTAGATGGGGAAAAAAGGAGGAAAGGGTGAGAACAACGACAACAAAATTTAGGAGGAGATTAGGGAGAAAGACATGCACTTAAACAGAAGAGAATAGATTTGAATTTTCATTGCCTTCCAATTTCTTCACCAACTCCTCTGTAAGCCTTCAGATAGGCTATCCTTTAGATTTATTGAGTAGCTGATTTGTATTTTTAATCAAATTAATTCTGTGTCTCTCCCTCCCCTACCCCCTCTTTTTTTCATTTTCGATTATTTTGTCCTTACGAAATGCACAGGGCGACTTTCTGGTTCCTTCTGCCCTGCTGTCAGTGCACCTTCAGCCCAGCAGCTCCCCCTCCGTGTGAGTTTGCACTTCAGGGGCACCATTTCCTGTCAGAAACCCAAGGCAGGCCCCTGACATTTCTAGGTGGCTATTCACACAGGAAAGGACCTGAGAAGTTTCACAGGGCACCTGCTTGACTGTGGGAGGAGCTGATCATCATGGTGCACGGATGGGTCCCTCTGTTCCCATAGCTTTTGGCCTCCCAGGGGTCTAAAATTAGAGTGGTTAGAAAATTGAAAAGCTCATGTGACCGTATGCCAGAATATGAATTATCGAAGATTAGATTTGATGTTCACATTCACCTGGATTGAAATCAAGGTGACTGATAACTGATATTTGATTCCAAGTAAAGTGCTTGTTTTTATGGTAGTAGAATTTGCATAGCATAAACTTTACCATTTTGACCATTAAAAGAAAAAGTTACTTACTTGACAAAGGTATAACTTTTCACACTCTACAAAGAACTTTTCTAAATCTAGGACATTCAAAGATGAACAGAACCTGATTCTTCAAACAGCAGAAGTAGAGTTAAATCCATATATTTTCACATAGCTGTATCTAACTGGAAATATGTGTCTGCATATGAAAACCATTCTGTCCCTATTTTAATGAATAGAAAAACCTCTAAATAGCACTTCATTTTTATTTTTAATTGTGCTGAAATATATATGACAATAAAATTGACCTTTTAGACACTTTTAAGTTTATAGTTCAAGGTGATTTTTATTCACTGCGTAAGCATCGGGGGAATTATATATAGTTTTAGAAGCATAATGCTAAAAAAGAATTTGATTTGCAAATCTTTCACTTTTTTTGGAATTAAAATAACCGATTTTCTTTCCTCTTCCGCCTTTCTTCATTTTTTACACATATATTTTGGTAGCTGAACTATTGCCAGGTTATTTTAGACCTGTTTTTCCTCTAACGTAGAGCCTTTTTTTTTTCCCCTCAAGGTCTAAAAGAAAAAATACTTTTTTCATGGGATGTGCTTGCAATCTGTGTGCTGTTATTTATAATTATTTTGTAATAATAAAAAATATAAAATTGATAATTGTGAATGTGTTTCACTAGGCATGAATTATGTTTATTAGTAAAGTTAAGTTTTGAGTGAGGGTACCCAAAATTCAGCTGTTTTGCTGGGTAAACATTAGCAAGTCTATTTAAGGAAGTAACCTTTGCATTCTCTAAATAATATTTTCTTTCTGTCATAAGGACTCTTGAGGAGTGATTATTTATGGCAATAATGAAGTTAGATGCCTGATGTATCTGCTTAATCTCTTCATTTGGCTATATCTGCAGTCATTTGGTTATCTCATCAGATCAGTCTAATGCATTTCATTTTGCTTTATTGATTGATGATATATTCTGTATTATTTTGTATTTATGACAGTGACTGTCATAGTGAAAGTCACTGTTGGTTGCTCAGTCATGTCCGACTGTTTGAGCTCCCATGGACTGTAGCCCGCTAGGCTCTTCTGTCCAGGCAGGGATACTGGAATGGGTTGTCATTCCCTTCACCAGGGATATTCCCGACCCAGGAATCGAACCCAGGTCTCTTGCATTGCAGGCAGATTCTTTACCGTCTGAGTACTGTCTGAGCCACTAGGGAATGCTCTAGGGAGCTGTCATAAGTCAGAGCATAAACTTGTATGATTCTGTCAAAACTCAAAGCATAAACCTCTATGATTCTGAATTCCCAGTGTATGTCGTTGTTTATTATTATGGGCTAGATAGACCTATGGCCATGAAGCACCAGAGCCTTTGCATCTACTTAGATTGTTGATTTTCTAAAACTGCATGAAATGTCCCCCAAGTGTAATTTACTAATGTCAGTAGCTAAATTAGTAGCACAATTAAGAACTTTCAAATCCACTTTGAAGATACACAGGGGTAGTTGGGGCATCAGATATATTTGGACACTTCATCTGAGTGGATTAGCAACTCTTAGTTGGTAGTTGGGAAGGAATGACATTTGCATAAAGACACTTCCTTTTGCCACCTTTGAAATACTTTTTTTAAGAAGCGTGGTTTAATCTTACTCCCTTATTAAACTGCTTTAAGCTTCTTTTTAAGTTATCAGAGCCAAATTGAAGGATTTATTTCCTTGCCTGTTCTTGAAAACAGTGCTGTCAAACAGCGTAAGAAAAGGCAAGCAATGGAGATACAGCGCCCTGTGTTTTCAGTTTATTTGCATTTGTTTGTACTTCTAAGGTATTTTAAATTCCCAGAGGAGTTTGCTTGCTCTGTTATATATAAATTGTTATCTAAAAGGGTCTGTAAGCGATGAAAGTAAATGTCAGCCTAGTCAGTAGAAGAGTTTTTTTTCCCCCCTTCTCAGCTACATTATAAAGGGAGATTTCTTTTGCCTTATTTATATTTAGAATTTAATGTAGTTAGGAAAAATTAAAGTTTGAAAAGCGTCAAGAGTCCCATATTTGAATCTGTTGAAAGCAAAAAAATCAATTAAAAACTTTTTGATTACCTTAGAGTTTCTCCTAATTGCTCACACGTTAGAGAGGCTTTGCTTTTCTCTTCCTTAATGCAGACAAAGCTTGGCTAAACCATGTCATTCTGTCCATTTCCGTTAAAATAGTATTTAAATGAACAAGACGAACTTGTTTATATTGCTGGTTAACTTATAGGATATTTAAGACCAAAGAAGTTAACCAAGGGACCCAATTAATTTGTGTCCATGGAATAATGATTTTTGTAGTTCATATATTTATTATACATTTTCCCTCTCCTTTTCTCTCTCTTGGTAGTAGCTCAAATGATGGCTGTAAACATTATGGGGTCTCTTTGTGTATCACAGTTTTCGAGCATGACAAAATAATTAACATCCTCTTTGATTTCTTTGGTTGTTGGAAACAAAACGTCTGTGCTAACTACTGCTGTGCTTGTGATGTGCTCAGTCATGTCCGAAATTTTGCAATCTCATGGACTTAGATTGCCAGGCTTCTATGTCCGTGGGATTTTTCAGGTAAGAATACTGGAGTGGATTGCCATTTTCCTCCTCTAGGGGATCTTCCTGACCCAGGGATCCAAGCCACGGCTCCTGCGTTGGCAGGATTCTTTACCACTAAGCCATCAAACTATCACTAGGGAGGACAATTAATATACAAACCATTTGATTGATACCCAGAGTGCTAAGTCATGGAAGATCCCCTGGAGAAGGAAACGGTAACCCACTCCAGTATTCTTGCCTGGAGAATCCCATGGACGGAGAAGCCTGGGAGGCAACAGTCCACGGGGTCGCATAGAGTCGGACACGACTGAGCGATGGACCGGACGGACGGACGGAAGTCATGGAAAGTTTATTATTTTGCTGGGTATTTGTTAAGAGTATGAAGTTGGAATTCAGAATATATTTTCCCTGAAATATGGTTGAGTATGTGATTATTAGAGGTAGTTAATTCTACAAAGCGCATTTCCTCTGTAATGCTTGCCTAATAAGAATGTGGTAGTTCCATTGTAACTCTAAATATGACAGTGTATATCTTGGGAATTGTTTGACTTCTCATATGAATTTTCAGGGACAGTGCTGTAACTCTTGACAACAGAAGTACAGATTTGAACGTTGTAAGGCATAGGCAACATGATATTTCAGAGGCAGGAATTTGGAAGTGCTTCCATTGCACCAGGGGTGATAAACTGTTAGGGCTTGGAATCCCTTCCAGGTTATCTTTTAGGGACACTCTCAACTCTAGCTCTGTTTCATGTACTCCTTTGTTTTCTTCATGGTCCCCAGAGACTAGGTTAGTCTATTTCTTGTTTGTAATCAGTTCAGTTCAGTTCAGTCGCTCAGTCGTGTCTGACTCTTTGCGACCCTATGAATCGCAGAACGCCAGGCCTCCCTGTCCATCACCAACTCCCGGAGTTCACCCAAACTCGTGTGCGTCGAGTCGGTGATGCCATCCAGCCATCTCATTCTCTGTCGTCCCCTTCTCCTCCTGCCCCCAATCCCTCCAAGCATCAGGGTCTTTTCCAGTGAGTCAACTCGTCGCATGAGGTGGCCAAAGTATTGGAGTTTCAGCTTTAGCATCAGTCCTTCCAATGAACACCCAGGACTAGTCTTTAGGATGGACTGGTTGGATCTCCTTGCAGTCCTTGGGACTCGCAAGAGTCTTCTCCAACACCACAGTTCAAAAGCATCAATTCTTCGATGCTCAGCTTTCTTCACAGTCCAACTCTCACATCCATACTATTTGTAATCAACACTTAAAATTCTGACCAGAGTTGCTATTTTCTCCCCCTTCTTGTCTGTTGTACAGGATTGATTGGTGTCCCCTGAAAATTCATATTCTACTTGCAACTTCAAAATGGGACATTATTTGGAAATAGAATTGTTGCAGGTGTAATTAACTAGGTGGAGGTCATATTGTAGTAGGGTAGGCCCTTAATCCAACCAGTGACTGGCATCCTTACTAGAGACATAGACACAGTGGGGGACACCGTGTAATGAGAGAAGCAAAGATTGAGAAGATAAGTCTTCAAGCCAAGGAGCACCACGGATTGCTGGCAACCCCTGACACTAAGGGGAAGACAAGATTCAGATTCTCTCCTACAGCCTTCAGAGAGAGCATGACCCTTGCAACACCTCTAGCCTCCAGAAGTAAGAGACAATAAGTACCTATTATTACAAGGCACCTAGCTCATGGTACTTTTTCTCAGCAGCCCTCGGAAACCCATGCACCTGCCCTTAAGCTGACGAGAACAGTCTCTGAGTTTCTCTATTGCAAGTCTGTTTTTGTAATTTTAAAGTTCTGTAAGGATCAGTCCTACTAGAAATGGTACAAAAGTGGAATATAAAATAGGAAAAATTGTAATACTTAAAGGAATTTCCTAAAACAAAGTTGAGGATCTCTAGTTGGAAAAGCATTACAGTAAGTCCCCTGCATATGAACAAGTTCTTTTCCAAGAGCCTGTTGGTAAGTCCAGGTTGTAAGTTCAGCAAAGTCAGCCTGTGTACCCAACTAGCACAGTTGACTATACTTGCTGCTTTTACTCTTGTATTCCAGGTATCCTGGGCTTGAAATAAACATACTGAACTCTGTACAATACTGCACAGTAAACAAAAGCACAACCACTTATAGAGGATGCACACACATGGCAGTGTATGCCAGACATGTGAACTAACTTACCTGATTGCACATGTGAACACATGTTCCCATCTTTGAACATTTGCGACTTGAAGGTCTATGCGTGGAGGACTTACTGAAGTTTCAACTGCAGCTTTTGTTCATTATCTTATTGGAAAGTGTTTCCATGCCTGAGAGATTATAATTTAGTTGGTTTAGGGTGAGGCCTGGCATCTGTTATGTTTACGCTTCCCAAGGGGATTTGGGAACATGCAGCTCAAGGTGAGAGTCATGAGTGTCAAGTGTGGAGTAAGAACCCTTCTGCTAGAGCAGCGGTTCTCAGCCTAGCTGTATCCTGGAATCACCTGGCCATCTTTGAAGATCTACTGATGCCTGAGCACGTATCCCAGAGATTTTCTGGTCATTAGTCACGGATTCTGATGGCTCAAAGGGAGTTTTATAGCTCCTAATGAATTCTCTTGTGCAGTCAAAGTTGAGAAATACTGGTCTAAAGGTCTTTATATCCCAGAGAATAACCTTGATACTTATTTTAAAATTTTGGGGGTTATGATGGTGGCGATGATGATTTTTGGTTGCGATGGATAGATTTAGGGGCTTCCCTGGTAGTTTCAGATGGTAGAGAATCTGCCTGCAATTCAGGAGACCTGGATTTGATCTCTGGGTTGGGAAGATCCCCTGGAGAAGGGAATGGCTTAACCACTCCACTCTTCCTGCCTGGAGAATTCCATGGATGGATTTAGAGTAATGTTACTTTCAACAATACAGAAACCAGTTTATTACCTGACTCCTTCTCACAATGCAAGGTTTCCCAGACATCTCTGATAGGAGGTCAGTGAGTTATGTGTCCTTTGGATGTGTTGGGAGAATTGGAATGGTCCCTGGTGGCTGCTTCTTGGTTGGGGTATGGGTTGGTTTTTTTATTGCTGGACTTTTCTATCATTGCTTTCTGCTGTTTGGAAACCTGTTTTGGGTCCCATGAAGAGAGATGAGGATGAGTTGAAAAAGTATGGAAGATACTTTTATCTAGTATCTAGTACTGCTATTGCTGCCATTTAGTTGCTAAGTAGTATCTGACTCTTTTGCGACCCTACAGACTGTAGGCCCACAGGCTCCTCTGTCCATGAGATTTCCCAGGCAAGAATACTGGAGTGCATTGACATTTCTTTTCCAGGGGATCTTACCGACCCGAGGGATCAAACCTGTGTCTCCCACTTGGCAGGCAGAGTCTTTAATACTGAGCCACTGGGTGGATACCACTGGGAAGTCCCTAGTATCTAGTACTGATATTTAGTCTAGCTAGGAAATGATTCTCTTTTGTGACACAGAAATGTGCACATATAACGAATCATATTCTTTTTTTCTGAAATTCTGTTTGCAATGACTGTTAACCATTGTAACATGTGTTAGTTTCATGAGAGCACCTTCTTCCTGGTCTTATCCACCTTTTACTGTGTGGACTCGACAAATAGGTTGTGCTTTTAGTGTTATGGACTGAGGGCTAGTTAATGCTTGTGAAGCTTCCTAGTGGTTTATTTCTAGTATTTCATTGTTGCCATTTCTTGCACAGTGATGGTATATTTAAAATATCTGCTGCTGCTATCTAAGAAGACATTGAAAACAACAGATTTAACGTGGGTCTGCTTCGCATAGAAGGCTCGGAATGAATGCCTCTGGGTTGATTTCTCATTTTGTACTGGATTCTTTGTCAAGCTTGCATGCTTTGCTAGCTTCCCAGTGACCTTAACTGTTTTCCCTTTTGTGTATTTGTTTGTAAACTCCACTGCCGTTTTCACTGCTGCTGTCCAGCTATTTGAAGCCTGTGGTCTAAGTGCGACCATGAAGGAGACCTCATTATTGGTGAAATTCTTTGAGGTTGTTTTCTGTGATGTAAACTTGATGGCTGTTCTTGAAAGTAATAATAGTCATAGCCAATCTGAAATTCTTATATGTCTACTAAGTACTCTTGCATTATTGTATGTAATTTTCGTATGGAGTTTTTGAGGTAGATGATAGCTCTTCTCTTTTATTGGTAAAGAGATGCTCTCACTGAGCATGGTAGTTTGGATCTAACCAGGGCTATACGGGAAAACAGCTTTCTGAATAAAAGGTCTGATTTGTTGTATTTGTGATTTAGTCACTAAGTCGTGTCCCAACTTTTGCGACCCCTTGACTGTAGCCTGCCAGGCTCCTCTGTCCATGGGATTCTCCAGGCAAGAATACTGGAAAGGGTTGACATTTCCTTTTCCAGGGGATCTTCCCGACCCAGGAATCGAACCCGGATCTCCTACATTGCAGGCAGATTCTTCACCAGCTGAACTATGAGGAAAGCCTAGTTGCATTTGCTGATATAAATATACCAACCATGACGGACTCCAAGTTACAGAAGTGTAGTTACAGGGTTGTGTAGAAACGCACACAGTCCTCTTTCATGTGTCTATCTGAACCAGCTCCAGCTCCTCTCTGGCTGTTTCACCAAAGCCAATGTGTTTTCCTTCCTTACTTCCTTCTCTCCTTCCCTTTCTTTCTCCCTCCCTGATCCCCCCAGGCAGTTATTTTACAGAATCTTCTGTATCACTATCTCAAGGACATCATGTCCTGTTTGTAGCTTCTTCTACTAGGAATTTCTTAAGAGATATGGAATTATCATCAAATGTTAACATCCAGCACCCTTCTTGCCTTAAACTGAAGTTGAATTAATAGGATTTATTATATTGTCGCTCTTTTTCTTTTTTTAACTCTTGATAAGGACAGTGTTTGAGTATGCTGTCAAGTCAAATGCCTGATCATTCCAGATGTGAGCAATAACTTTGTGAAACTGTAACAAGTCAAACTGATTTTATTCACAACACCAAATGTTCTTAGTTTAACTCAGAATGCTTTTTTCTTTTCCATGCCTTCTTTTCCCCTGCATAGCCTGTACCCTAAACCCCTTTTTCCTCAGGTTTGGATTTGGCTGACGTAGCTATGTAGTAGCCGAGTTGGATCTCAGGGATAATGAAAACCGTGAGAATCATCAGTCATCTTTATTCGTAATTGCAAAGGAAATGGCCAGTGTTGCAATCTCCTTCTGGTTGCATATTTTGATGGAAAGTCTAAACACTTGTTTAATCTCCTTCCCCTTGTCAATTTCTACCTGATGATAAATCTCAGAAAGCACGTGTCTTAAGAGTTTTCATTTATCCTGTTTCTGGCTGTAACACTGACTTCCTTGAAAACTGGAGTGCATTAGAAATCATTGCATTTTGTCAAATGCCCTACTCTTGCTGAGACCTCGAACGGGATGTCATGGACAGCTTGCTGCTGCCGTCTCTGAAGGATTTGCCCTGGTGTGATTAGGGTACCCATCTTCTTTCTTTAGCAGAGCCCTGATAGGTGAATGGAAGGAGGGAGTGCTTGAATCCATCAGTAGGCCTGGATTGCTTGCTTTTTCTTCGTTATTTGACCATATAGAAATTGCATTAGTCCACAAGTTCTGTGTAATTTGAAAAAAAAAAAATTGTTGAACCAAATTTCTGAAATTGCTTCTAGAAGTTTATCTATGCATGGAAAAGTATTTTAGCCAATATAAATATGAGGCTTGTAAAGTCTTCCTTACAACCAAATTCCATGTAAGAATGACCTCGTTGTTAAGGTAGACCACGTTTTTCTTTTTCATCATGTCAGACCTCTAGAAGACGTGGCTATAGTCCCTGAGGTTTCCCACTCAAAATGCCATCTTGTGTTTGACCCCCAAAGATTTGGAAATTGTTGAGATTTTATGACTGGCTGACTGTTACATTTAATGCTCAGGCCACAATACTGAGTGATGAGAGCAGATGTCCATGGGGGCCAGGGGCTGAGTTTATGTTACTATTACAGAGGGCACTGAAAGAAATGCCTGGAGGGTTCTAGTGCGGTTTGCATCGTGGGCAATTTATTTTGCTTTTCTTGAGGAAAATGTTAAAGGAGTAGATTTTATCATCTTAGATATGAAAGTTGGAAGCATTTTCCACAAGACAAAGAAATTTCCCAGGAAAAAAGAAATGTTATTTCTCAGTCTAATTATAAGAAGAGATGCAAAGTGAAATGGATCTGTTTCCTGCTATAGATCTTTGATTGCAAGGGACTCAAGTTAAAAAGACCTATTGTGAATAAGCTTCTTGACAGTTAAAACTGATTTTCTATGTGAGCAGTACAAGGAAACTACTTTCTCTCTGTGATCATTCTAAAATAATTATACTGATTTATGATGAATATATTTGTTATCCAAAGAGACTTACATCAAAACGGAATTAAATTCAAATACTTTAGAGCCAAAGAAGTCTTTTGGTTTGAAGTCTTCATATGTGGAGTTAGAATATATAGGAATGGAAATATGTACATTTTAGGTAACTTCTCTTAGATAATTGGGGCTTCCCTTGTGGTTCAGCAATAAAGAATCTGCCTGCAATGTAGAAAACCACCTGCCAAACAGCTGACTTGGGTTTGATCTCTGGGTTGGGAAGATCCCCTGGAGAAGGAACTGGCAACCCACTCCTGTATTCTTACTTGGAAAATTCCATGGACAGAGTAACCTGTCACCCTACAGTCCATGGGATTGCAAGAGTCGGACACAACTTAGCAACTAAATCATCACCATTAGATAAATAAAGCATGCCTGATGTTTATTGTTTGTTCACATCAGTAAAGGGCTTCCCTGGTGGTTCAACTGGTAAATTACATGCCTGCAATGCAGGATACCTGGGTTCGATTCCTGGCTTGGAAAGATTCCCCTGGAGAAGGGAACAGCTACCCACTCCAGTATTCTGGCCTGGAGAATTCCATGGACTGTATAGTCCATGAGGTCACAAAGAGTTGAACACGGCTGAGCGACTTTCACTGAATTTTCACTTTCAGTTCAGTTCAGTCGCTCAGTCGTGTCCGACTCTCCGCGACCCCATGAATCAGAGCACGCCAGGCCTCCCTGTCCATCACCAACTCCCGGAGTTCACTCAGACTCAAGTCCACAGAGTCGGTGATGCCATCCAGCCATCTCATCCTCGGTCGTCCCCTTCTCCTCCTGCCCCCAACCCTTCCCAGCATCAGAGTCTTTTCCAGTGAGTCAACTCATCTCATGAGGTGGCCAAAGTATTGCAGTCTCAGCTTTAGCATCAGTCCTTCCAATGAACACCCAGGATCGATCTCCCTTAGAATGGACTGGTTGGATCTCCTTGCAGTACAAGGGACTCTCAAGAGTCTTCTCCAACACCACAGTTCAAAAGCATCAATTCTTCGGCGATCAGCTTTCTTCACATTTTACATCAGTAAAAAGTAAGAACACAGTGCAGTTTTTCAGGGTAATAAGTCATCTCTGATAAGACTAGGATGTTGCCTAAATATCTGAATGTTAGAGACCGAGATATAATTTTTAATGGAACAGAAATGAAATGTCTGGTGAAAACTGCATTTGTGAATGTTTTCAACAGTGACCCATTCCCAGAGGTGAATTTGCCTTGTTGAAGTATGTGTGGATCTATTTTGTATACCTGTTCAACAGTGACTGCCCTTTTAGGGCATTTCTGCATCTTAAGTTGTGTCTGCAAGAGATGATTAGCTGTGTGTTATACATAAGAAAGTGTGATACCTGAAGAGAGGTGGAAAGATCCTGGAAAATTTTTAGTGGGCAAAGGTTTGAAAATGAAGAAGTCATTTTGTAGAAACCTAATGGGGTCGCAAAGAGTCGGACATGACTGAGCGACTGAACTGAACCGAAATGAATTACTAATTTAAAATTGAACTGAAGTTATTTCCTTCTTGGGGATGTTGCCTCTTTAGCTTAAAAAAAAATAACGTAGTAAAGGCAATAATTATAAGGACTTTCAAAGGTTTTCACATGGCTTTGGTTGTTCCAACCCTGACTTCTCACCTTCTTTTGTAGCTGGTGTGCTTGAAGTTAGCATGAAACTGGCAGGCACTTCTGAATAATCTGATGCCCCCTGCACCCTCCCAGTCTGAACGGAGTCTGGAGTCAGCAGTGCCCCTTGGCCTCAACCCTGGTCCTGTCTGTTGTGCTTCTTTCTTACCCCCTCTGGCTTCCCCCCCTGCAGGTAGACAGTGGTTGGTATGCCTGGACTTCTGCTTCTCTGTGTCTTTTCACTGCCCTGTGCCAATTATTTTCAACTCAGACCATTTGAGAGCTTTGTCTGACTATATAAACATAAATACATGGAGTGTGTGTATCATTTCTATCTCTTTTGACAGTTGCCAGCTTATCTCAGGAAAACCACTTTCCTTCTTTTTCTTCCACATGTAATAAAAAGATCATGACCCCATTTCGGCTATTCTGTCCCTTTTTTATGGCAGAGTTAAACCTGTGTATACGTAGTTTATATTTAGCAAATAGATTAAAATAGAATTTCCCAATAAAGAGAAGAGATAGAAATAAGATGAAGATGTGATCTCAAATAGAATCAAGTGACTGGTCAGATTTAGAGGATTTCAGACTTCCTGGAGTTGTGTGAATCATCTGTGTTGACTTTTTCGTGCGTGTGAATTGAATGCATTTATGTGTTCATTTATTTTTAGGTCACATTTTCACCAAAGTGCAGGTCACCTGCAGAAAAGTGCACATGCGCCCAGTGTACAAATAGATGAACTCCACAAAGTGAACATACACACTCCACGATCACTTAGATCCATTCTTAAAAAATGACCTGCAGCCACACACACACCGGTCAGCTGCTGTTTCTCCTCCATCACTGTAGACAACTGTCTGTTCCTGATGCTACACAGGGACACGTGCTCTTTCATGTCCGTATTATTTCATGTAATGTTATGTTTATAAAATTTTTAATTGATGTATAATTACTGTATTACATATTACAGGGCTTCCCTCATAGCTTAGTTGGTAAAGAATCTGCCTGCAATGCAGGAGACCCTGGATCGGGCAGATCCACTGGAGAAGGGATAGGCTACCTGCTGCAGTATTCTTGGGCTTCCCTGTGGCTCAACTGGTAAAGAGTCAGCCTGCAATGTGGGACACCTGGGTTCAATCCCTAGGTAGAAAAGATCCCCTAGAGAAGGGAAAGGCTACCCACTGCAGTATTCTGGCCTGGAGAATTTCATGGACTGAACAGTACATGGGGTCACAAAGAGTCAGACATGACTGAGCGACTTTCACTTCACTTCCCTTCATTACATATTACAGGTACACATGTGCATGTGCCAGGTGTGTCTCTTTCTTTGTGACCTCACCAACTGTAGCCTGCCAAGCTCTTCTGTCTGTGGGGTTTTTCCTGGGAAGAATACTGGAGTGGGTTGCCATTTCCTCCTCTGGGGGATCTTCCCAACCCAGTGATCAAACCCGTGTCTCCTGCAGGCAGGTGGATTCTGAGGCACCTGGCCATCCCTATGTTATTTAAACTTTAGTTACTATAAAATATTGGCTGTATTCCCCATTTGTACAGTATATCCTTATAGCTTATTTTATTCCTAATATTTGTACGTCTTACCCCCTGCTCCTTTATTGCTCCTCCCCTTCTTCACTCCCCACTGGTAACCACTAGTTTCTTCTCTGTACCTGTGAGTCTGCTTCTTTATTATCATCACTAGTTTGTTGTATTTTTTAAGATTCCATATATAAGTGACATCTATAGTATTTGTCTCAACATTATATTTTAAGATTCAGTCTTACTGTGTTTTCATTGGTACATAATATTCTATCATAGGAATTTATCCAGAAGCTTCCATTGATTTATTTATCCATTTTACTGTTGATGAGCATCTTGGTTGTTTCTACTTTTCAGCTGTAAGGAATATATTGCTATGAATATTCTTGTGAGTGCCTTTTGGCATGTTTAGGTACATATTTCTTCGTAGCATATTAGATAGAAGTGGAATTGCTGAGTCTTCAGGAATGTATTTTCATTTTTGTAGATGCTGCCAGTTTTCCTTACTGACTACCAATTTAGACATTCACTAGCAGAGTATGAAAGATACAGGTGCCCCATATCTCACTATTCTCTGGATTTTCTCACTCTCTATTTGCAATTCTGATAGATATGGATTGATGACTTAGTGGTGGCTTTAATTTACATTTTTCTAGTGATTAATGGGAGTTGCATACCTTTCAAATGTTAAGGTCATTTGGCCATCTTTGGGGAGAAACTTGTCCAGGTTTTCTTGGTCAATTAAAAATAAAAAACCTGGATGATCTGTCTTTTTTCTTTCTTGTTCATGTCTAAAGTTGAACCATATCCTAAGTCCAGGATGACATTTGGTAGGAAGGGTGAGAATCATGGAAAGGTTATTCAGGTGGAAATACGTGTGTGTTCATTCTTTTAACAAAGAATTACTGAACATTCCTTTCGTTCTATACCTTTGAATGGTAAAAAGGTAGTGTCTGCCTCTGCAGCGTAATGGGGTGTTAAGGCAAGTCAAAGACATCAAGAATACTGAAGGTTGAGTGCTTTGCTAATTAGCAACAAGGAGAAAGCCCAATGAAAATGTGCAAGCAGGATGCATAATAGGCTCAGAGTTTTTAAGAAAAGGAACCAAAACTTAGATGGAGAAGCGCAATTAGCCAGGTGAAAATTTAGGATGGGGAATAGTATCAGGTGGAAGAAACAAAATCATGAGAGATGGGAGTGCCTAAGGAAAGCAGGAGTGTGTTTCTGTGTTTATATGGGGGTATTGAACACTGTAGTCATTCAGTTTAGTTCAGTTCAGTCGCTTAGTCGTGTCCGACTCTTTGCAACCCATGAATCACAGCACGCCAGGCCTCCCTGTCCATCACCAGCTCCCGGAGTACACTCAAACTCATGTCCATCGAGCCAGTGATGCCATCCAGCCATCTCATTCTCTGTCGTCCCCTTCTCCTCCCGTTCCCAATCGTTCCCAGCATCAGAGTCTTTTCCAGTGAGTCAACTCGTGGCGTGAGGTGGCAAAGTATTAGAGTTTCAGCTTTAGCATCAGTCCTTCCAATGAACACCCAGGATTGATCTCCTTTAGAATGGACTGGTTGGATCTCCTTGCAGTCCAAGGGACTCTCAAGAGTCTTCTCCAACACCACAGTTCAAAAACATCAATTCTTCGGCGATCACCTTTCTTCACAGTCCAACTCTCACATCCATACATGACCACGGGAAAAACCATAGCCTTGACTAGACGGACCTTTGTTGGCAAAGTAATGTCTCTGCTTTTTAATATGCTATCTAGGTTGGTCATAACTTTCCTTCCAAGGAGTAAGCGTCTTTTAATTTCATGGCTGCAGTCAGCATCCACAGAGATTTTGGAGCCCCCCAAAATAAAGTCTGACACTGTTTCCACTGTTTCCCCATCTATTTCCCATGAAGTGATGGGACTAGATGCCATGATCTTCGTTTTCTGAATGTTGAGGTTCAAGCCAACCTTTTCATTCTCCTCTTTGACTTTCATCAAGAGGCTTTTGAGTTCCTCTTCACTTTCTGCCTTAAGGGTGGTGTTATCTGCATATCTGAGGTTATTGATATTTCTCCCGGCAATCTTGATTCCAGCTTGTGCTTCTTCCAGCCCAGCGTTCCTCATGACGTACTCTGCATATAAGTTAAATAAGCAAGGTGACAATATACAGCCTTGACGTACTCCTTTTCCTATTTGGAACCAGTCTGTTGTTCCATGTCCAGTTCTAACTGTTGCTTCCTGACCTGCATACAGGTTTCTCAAGAGGCAGGTCAGGTGGTCTGGTGTTCCCATCTCTTTCAGAATTTTCCCCAGTTTATTGTGATCCACACAGTCAAAGGCTTTGGCATAGTCAATGAAGCAGAAATAGATGTTTTTCTGGAACTCTCTTGCTTTCTCCATGATCCAGTGGATGTTGGCAATTTGATCTCTGGTGCCTCTGCTTTTTCTAAAACCTGCTTGAACATCTGCAAGTTCATGGTTCACATATTGCTGAATCCTGGCTTGGAGAATTTTGCGCATGACTTGACTAGTGTGTGAGATGAGTGCAATTGTGCAGTAGTTTGAGCATTCTTTGGCATTTCCTTTCTTTGCGATTGAAATGAAGACTGACCTTTTCCAGTCCTGTGGCCACTGCTGAGTTTTCCAAATTTGCTGGCATAATGAGTGCAGCACTTTCACAGCATCATCTTTCAAGATTTGAAATAGCTCAACTGGAATTCCATCACCTCTACTAGCTTTGTTCGTAGTGATGCTTTCTAAGGCCCACTTGACTTCACATTCCAAGATGTCTGGCTCTAGGTCAGTGATCACTTTATCATGATTAATTTGCTCATGAAAATATTTTTTGTACAGTTCTTCTGTGTATTCTTGTCACCTCTTCTTAATATCTTCTGCTTCTGTTAGGTCCATACCATTTTTGTCCTTTTTCGAGCCCATCTTTGTATGATATGTTCCCTTGGTATCTCTAATTTTCTTGAAGAGATCTCTAGTTTTTCCCATTCTGTTGTTTTCTTCTATTTCTTTGCACTGATCACTGAGGAAGGCTTTCTTATCTCTCCTTGCTATTCTTTGGAACTCTGCATTCAGATGCTTATATCTTTCCTTTTCTCCTTTGCTTTTCACTTCTCTTCATTTCACAGCTATTTGTAAGGCCTCCTCAGACAGCCATTTTGCTTTTTTGCATTTCTTTTCCATGGGGATGGTCTTGATCCCTGTCTCCTGTACAATGTCACGAACCTCCGTCCAGAGTTCATCAGGCACTCTATCTATCAGATCTAGTCCCTTAAATGTATTTCTCACTTCCACTGTATAATCATAAGGGATTTGATTTAGGTCATATCTGAATGGTCTAGTGGTTTTCCCTACTTTCTTCAATTTAAGTCTGAATTTGGCAATAAGGAGTTCATGATCTGCGCCACAGTCAGCTCCTGGTCTTGTTTTTGCTAACTGTATAGAGCCTCTGCATCTTTGGCTGCAAAAGTATAATCAGTATGATTTTGGTGTTGACCATCTGGTGATGTCCATGTGTAGAGTCTTCTCTTGTGTTGTTGGAAGAGGGTGTTTGCTATGAATAGTGCATTCTCTTGGCAAAACTCTATTAGCCTTTGCCCAGCTTCATTCCATGCTCCAAGGCCAAATTTGCCTGTTCTTCCACGTGACTTCCTACTTTTGCATTCCAGTCCCCTATAATGAAAAGGAGATCTTTTTGGATGTTAGTTCTAGAAAGTCTTGTAGGTCTTCATAGCACCATTCAACTTCACGTTCTTCAGTATTACTGGTTGGGGCATAGACTTGGATTACTGTGATATTGAATTGTTTGCCTTGGAAGCGAATGGAGATCATTCTGTCATTTTTGATATTGCATCCAAGTACTGCGTTTTGGACTCTTCTGTTGACTGCGATGGCTACTTCATTTCTTCTATGGGATTCCAGCCCACAGTAGTAAATATCACATTCACCTGTGTTAAATTCAGCCATTCCAGCCCATTTTAGTTTGCTGACTCCTAAAATGTTGACGTTCACTCTTGCCATCTCCTGTTTGACCACTTCCAATTTTCCTTAATTCATGGACCCTAACATTCCAGGTTCCTATGCAATATTGCTCTTTACAGCATCGGACTTTGCTTCTATCACCAGTCACATCCACTACTCGGTGTTGTTTTTACTTTGGCTCTGCCTCTTCATTCTTTTTGGAGTTATTTCTCCACTGATCTCCAGTAGTATATTGGGCACCTGCCGACCTGGGGAGTTCATGTTTCAGTGTCCTATCTTTTTGCCTTTTCATTCTGTTCATGGGGTTCTCAAGGCAAGAAGACTGAAATGGTTTGCCTTTCCCTTCTTCAGTGGAAGACATTTTGTCACAAGTCTCCACCATGACCCATTTGTCTTGGGTGGCCCTACATGGCATGACTCATAGTTTCATTGAGTTAGACAAGGCTGTGATCCATGGGATCAGATTGGGTAGTTTTTCTGTGATTGTGGTTTTACTTCTGTCTGCCATCTGATGTTTAAGAGGCTTATGGAAGCTTCCTGATGGGAGAACTTTCCTGTAGCTCCCCAAATGGTACAGGTTTGGGAGGAGAAGGCTTTGGAGTAGGAGACCAGGACATAGTAGGCAGCCCCTTTTCAACCAAGAAATTCTCGGACCTACCTGCTTCATCCAGTTGCACCCTTGGCTCCAACCCCATGATGGTTATGTGTGACAGGTGGGCTGGCTGGAGCAGTTGCTTCAGTCCTATTGAACCATCATGAGGTCAGGCTTAATGCTTGACCTTGAGACTCTTTGGTCCTGTGGACAGAGTGCTGCCCAGTGTCCCAACTGATGGCGTTTATAGCAAGCCATTTTAGGAGACTTTCATGGGTTGAACACTTTTTGGCCCATTGTACTGCCTGTCTGCAGATTAGGCATTTGCCTGTGCCTTGTCCTTCAAGGACTCGGGGTTTGTCATAGGGCTTCTCTAAAGGGCGGCCAGCATCTGGGCATGCCTCAGCTCTTTCCTTTTCTCCCTTTCCTGGGCCTTGGCTTCCCTCTCCTGTTCTCTGTTACAAAAGGTATTGTTGGCTATCTGGACCATCTCATCTAAAGAGGCAGCAGGGTGCTGCTGCTGTATCTGTTGTAACTTTATCCTGATATCTGATGCACATTGGGACAAGAATTTGTCCTTTAAAAATCACCTGGTCCTCGCAATGGCAAGCCACTCCAGTACTCTTGCCTAGAAAATCCCATGGATGGAGGAGTCTGGTAGTCTGCAGTCTGTGGGGTCGCTAAGGGTCGGACACGACTGAGCGACTTCACTTTCACTTTTGACTTTCACACATTGGAGAAGGAAATGGCAACCCACTCCAGTGTGTTTGCCTGGAGAATCCCAGGGACAGGGGAGCCTGGTGGGCTTCCGTCTATGGGGTCACACAGAGTCGGACACGACTGAAGTGACTTAGCAGTAGCAGCAGTAGCAGTTCCTTGTAAGAGTCTAAGTCCACATTGGTTAACTTTTGGAGGGCTTCTTTCAGCCTTTCCAGAAAGACAGTGGGGTTCTCATTGGGCTCCTGAGTTTTTGGTGAGACTCTGCACAGCACAACAACTAATAGGCTTCCTTTTATTTTTATGGGTGGAATTTCTTAAGAGTGAGTCTTTCTGAAGCTTATCCTATCCAATACTGTTGCAACCTGAGAGCTGGTCATCCCCGGGTCAGGGTGCAGATCCATGACAGCCTCCTGGAGATCAATTCTCCGGGCAGGTTGAGACATGTTGGCCTTCCGAGAATTGGGTCCCTGAGCAGATCGAGGCATATCTACCTTCTGGGACCCCTGGACTGGTGGATCCCCAAGCAGGTGGAGGCGTGACAACCTCCTGAGGACCAGATCCCTAGGCAGTTCGAGGCAGGTCGACCTCCTGGGACCCCCAGACTGGTGGATCCCTCAGTAGGTTGAGGTGTGATTACCTCTCAGGGATTAGATCCCTAGGCCAGTCAAGGCAGGTTGACCTCCTGGGATCCTAGTCTGGTGGATCCCCAAGCAAGCTGAGGCATGACAATCTCCCAGGGACAAGATCCCTAGGCAGGTCGAGGCAAGTCAACATCCTGGGACCCCTCAGGCTGGAGTTGGGCAGCCTCAAGTTCTCCAGCTGGACCAGTGTTGGGTACAATTAAGGGGTTGTAGTCTTAACTCATTGCTCATTTGTCTACCAGGGATAGTAATAAATACCATGATGTAAAGCAGTCCAAGCCTGTGCCCTGAACTGGGAACCTAGTGAAATAGCCATAAGCCTTATCCTCTTATTCCTCTGAGGGAATGTAAGTCACTGATTTCTTCCCCTAGTCCTCCGAAAGAACAGTTTATTGTCTTTCCAATGGTAAACATTTCATTGTCATAGACCCACTTTAGGTAATAACAGAAGTAATGACAAAAGAGTGGGTTATCTGTTATTTGGTCCTGTTAGGGGCATTAAGAGTATTTTAATAATAAGCGGAGTGGAGTGATGTTGCCTACAGGGGGGCAGGGTCCTGGTTGTAGGAGTTAGTAAGTGGCTTAAGAACAAACTGCTCAGAGGCAACAGACCAGATGTTCCATAAAAGTGGAGTGGAGATTTGATCCTGGGCTATGTTTGTAACTTTAGGAGAAGGGTGGCAAGGGTTTGGGCCCAAACAGCCTGCAGGGCCAACTCCCAAAGTGGCAAACACTATCCCTGGAAGCCCAATTGCCCTTGAAGGGATGCTACCCACAGATGGACTTCCAGCGGACATTGTGTGCCTGTCACCTGCCCTAGCAGGTTCACTGAGAAATGCTGTTGTTGCACATGTTCTGGGAAACATGGAACATGAAGGCCTGAATATCTAGAGAGATTGGATATTATACAGTATTTCTCTCCCAAGGGCCAACTATTTTCGGGTTGTCCCAAAAGAAGATTGTAGAGGCAACATTGTGGATCCAGATGGGGCTCAGGAAAAGCATATGAAAACAGGAGAGAAGGGGCAGGGCACAACTTTTGAAAGAATCACATAGCCCATAGGCATAACATAAACAGATTAAAACCAAATGGTCCAAGATGACAACTAAACTAGTCAGATTCAACTAAACCTTGATCCTCAATCTTCAAGATAAATGACATACCCAGAGGTGCCAGGACAGTTCCAAGGCACTGTCAAAAGACTGAGGGAGGGGGTAGTTCCCCAATTGTTGGAATAATCCTCCCACTTATTAGCATATGAAAACACCCAGCTAACTAACCACAAGCTGGAATCAAGATTGCCCAGAGAAATATCAATAACCTCAGATATGCAGATAAACCACCCTTATGGCAGAAAGTGAAGAGGAACTAAAAAGCCTCTTGATGAAAGTGAAAGAGGAAAGTGAAAAGGTTGGCTTGTAGCTCGACATTCAGAAAACAAAGATCATGGCATCCGGTCCCATCACTTCATGGGAAATAGACGGAAAAACAGTGGAAACAGTGTCAGACTTTATTTTTTTGGGCTTCAAAATCACTGCGGATGCTGATTGCAGCCATGAGATTAAAAGACGCTTACTCCTTGGAAGGAAAGTTATGACCAACCTAGATAGAATATTAAAAAGCAGGGACATTACTTTGCCAACAAAGGTCCGTCTAGTCAAGGCTCTGGTTTTTCCCGTGGTCATGTATGGATGTGAGAGTTGGATTGTGAAGAAAGCTGATCGCCGAAGAATTGATGCTTTTGAACTGTGGTACTGGAGAAGACTCTTGAGAGTCCCTTGTACTGCAAGGAGATCCAACCTGTCCATTCTCAAGGAGATCAATCCTGGATGTTCATTGGAAAGACTGATGCTAAAGCTGAAACTGCAATACTTTGGCCACCTCACGCGACGAGTTGCCTCACTGGAAAAGAGTCTGATGCTGGGAGGGGTTGGGGGCAGGAGGAGAAGGGGACGACGGAGAATGAGATGGCTGGATGGCATCACCAGCTTGATGAACATGAGTTTGAGTGAACTCTGGGAGTTGGTGATGGACAGGGAGGCCTGGCGTGCTGTGATTCATGGGGTCGCAAAGAGTCAGACATGACTGAGTGACTGAAATGAACTGAACCTAACTAACCACACCACATTCAATGGCCTTAGCACTTGCCCTCTGCAATGGCCCACACCCTATGCACTGTGCTTCTTTTTGAATTCGAACAAATCTACTTATCTATTGCTGCGTGTCTTTCTGAATTTTTTCAGTGAGACATCAAGAGCCTGAGCTTCATTAGGTCCTGAAGCCAGGCACCATGGGTTTTCGCTGGCTCAAGTCCCAGTCAGATATGACTGAGTGACTAAGCATTGCACAGAGTCCCTGCCACATGGGTTTGAGTCCCAGTCTTAGGTAAACGGTTTCAAGTACAGCTTTTAGAAATGGAAAGACGATCTGCCCAATACTTTGTAAACAGTGGCATAGATGGAGAGAGGAGCTGAAGGACGGGAAGAAAAAGCAGTGGGAAAAATGTGCTGAGGAATCCCCTTCGTTACCTGCCATAAAATCTGCTAAATACCTGACCTGTGCTCACGGTTTTCAATGACCTGATCCTTGTCACGAAGAATATTAAGGTCAGAAGAACCCCCACCCCCTTGGGCAACAGCTGCTAAGGCACAGCAGATAGTAGCGCCTTGGGACACCCTGGGGCACCCAGTGCTGCTTGCCTGTTCATGGGGGTTTTGAGGAAACAAGGAATGAGAGATTGTAAAGGAATTAAGATTTTGTTAGCCGTATGTCCTTCCAGCCATAGGAGTGAGGACTTCCTACCCCAACCAGAGGTCTCAGAATCTGAGAGTGAGCTGCGTGTGCTTTCTGCTGAGTTTTTTTTCCTGTCCCAGTTTCCAGCATGCTGGGCTTCTTGTCACTTCCGTTGTGCTGGGTTTTCTTCATGTTTAGCTTCTACTTCAGGAGCTTTCGCTCACTTGGGCTTCTGCTGTCTTTTTCTTCGCTTTGTAGTGGCCAAGCTGAGGTTGTATCATCCAGGTTAAACCCAAGTCACAGCATCATATATGTCTGGTATGTCTTACTGCAGCAAAAGTTTGAAGTGTCGGACGGACCAGTGTTACAGCTGCATGTTAGAGCTCAGTTATATTTGCAAGGAGAAAGGAAGGTACATCCTCAAGGCATGTGAGGTTGGGCTGACCCCAAAGACTGGAAGAGAAGAAAAGCCCCAAGCTCAATTTTGGCTCCTCTCTTTGTATGTTTTTTTCTTCTCCCTCTGAGCCTGCCCTTTGTAAATTGGGCTAGCCAGAAGGCTGTCTACTTCACCTGACGTCCTCACTCTGGTCCTCGGACCTTCCATTGTTCTATTTTCTTGGGCTTTACCCTTGTTTGTCTTTTAGCCACCACCATTCTGGACTCCTTTTTCCTATTCTAACTACCTAACAAAATGATATAGGAATGTAATAGGTATGTAATGTAAGTATATAACACCACATGTATATTATGCATGTACTAATATTATATATGTTATTGAATATAAAAATACTTCTATCTACTTATGATGATGAACAGGCAAATTATACTAGCTAACACAGACTCTGGAGTGCGAATTCTTGAGTTTGATTCCCAACTCTACCATTTATTATTAAACTAACCGTGGCAAACTCTTAACTTGTTTGCTTCATTTTACAAAACTTTGTCTTAAATCCCTACTATTCATTTCAAAATTTGCTGGGCCTGTGAGGGAAAGTACTCAAATTGGCCTTTGGTCTTTTTCCTGATAGTTTCAATATGTTGAACACTACCAAAAAATCATTTGTCAATAGAGGCCTTGTAAAGTACATTAGATTGGGGTCTGCAGACAATTTTTGGATTGAACTGAAGGCACTGAAAACGGAAGGTTATAATTGAGATGTCAGCAAATATGACCTTAACAATTCCAGTTGATGCTCTTGGAATATTTAATATCCCTGTTAAGTACATTTTTCCTTTTCAGTATATGAATTTTAATATGCATCCTCTATCGCTCCAGCCATATTTCCTATATCAACAGTCCCCTGTGGCAACTTTATCTTTGAATACAGACCATTCTTGTTCAATATTTGCGTAGTGATAATGAATTTTATTCTGTAAATAACAGCCTTAGTACCCTAAACTACAGCCCGGCATAACTTTACATTTGTAAGAACTACAGTGTTTTATATTCTAAATAGCAATTTTAATGTTTTATTCATTACACTAAATAAATACGGAATGCAGTGAGAAAACTGTTGATTAATGTAGAATGAGCAGATCTGTTGTGTGAGGTGGGTGCCCTCTCTCCACTGGGCTGACAAACCTGAACGGCTGAAATGTGGTCTTCCAGAGGCCTTCCTTGAACGTTTGGACAGTGTGAATTATATTTGAATTAGCCACCTAAGAAGCCCAGAGCTTCCCCCAAACTCCAAACTATGAAAGAATTCTTGAACATCTTACTATGCTCAGAGCCCATTTAAGTAGTTCTTGTCCTCTGTGGGTTGCCCAATCGCTTACTCTTCAGACTTTTCCTTAGAAAAGGACAGTCATTCCAGGTGTGTGGTTGAATGTAGCCTGCTCCAAGCAGTGGATTTATTCTGACTCTCTTGTTTTATGTTAAATCATGTAATTTTTGAACTGTGTGCATAATATACTCAGTTGGCTTTAATACAGTTTCTCCAAAAACAAAACAAGCTCAAAGTGAAATTGATGCTTCTCCTAAAAATACTGTGTTTTATTATGAGAATTTACATTCTTCCTGGAACACTGTTGCAAAGGCCCAGAAAATCTAGGGCCTCTGTAGTTTGTAATTTCCTGGCTTTCTAGGTATTTTGAATCTGAAGGTCAGAAGAGTACAGAACATACCATGAACTGACTGATGGGTAGATGGTGTTTGTTTGTTTGTTTTTCAGTATGGCAGTACTGTTTTTACAGGAGATCTCATAAGCGGGCATCGGAGAAGGCAACGGCACCCCACTCCAGTACTCTTGCCTGGAAAATCCCACGGATGGAGGAGCCTGGTAGGCTGCAGTCCATGGGGTTGCTAAGAGTTAGACACGACTGAGCGACTTCACTTTCATTTTTCACTTTCATGCGTTGGAGAAGGGAATGGCAACCCACTCCAGTGTTCTTGCCTGGAGAATCCCAGGGATAGGGGAGCCTGGTCGCACAGAGTCGGACATGACTCAAGCTTCTTAGCAGCAGCAGCAGCAGCATAAGTGGACATAGAGTCTTCCTTTCATTTTGTATAATTACAGGGGGAACCATTGTCAGAAGCTGAGTAGCAGTGGCCCTGTCCAGAGAGGACATCCTTCCTTCCTCCTCTTCCAGCCTTCTTTTGGGTGGCTCCACTGTTCCAGCCTCCTGGCTCCTGGGAGTCAAAGGTTCATAGCTCCCTCAGTACATTAGCCCAGAGCTCCCCATTTGGTGTCCTGGGAGTTGGTTCCAGGCGTGTTGAGATACTGATGTCCTTAGACAGTTGAGGGTGCTTTGAATGGGTTGGGAAGCACTGAGTCAGTCTTTTGATAACTTCATGTGTGGCCTGGCACCCCCACCCCCCAGGATGCCCCATGGTTGTGAGCTGGGGCATTTTTTTCACCTGAGAGACTCTCTGTGTTTATACCACCCTATGGAGAATGGTTAGCTCCTACAGACCTTCTGCAGAATTAGAAGTAATAAATCCATGGACTCTTTACCAAATGGATCCTCTCTCTGAAGTCAAAGGCTTTATCACCAGTAAACTGGTAGTTCAGATGGTAATGAATCTGCCTGTAATGCAGGAGACCTGGATTCAATCCCTGGGTCAGGAAGATCCTCTGGAGAAGGGCATGGCTACCTGCTCCCGTATTCTTGCCTGGAGAATCCGTTGGACAGAGGAGCCGGGTGGACTACAGTCCATGGGATTGCAAAAAGTTGGACATGACTGAACTCAAAGGACAAGGAAAACCAGTCTAGCTTTGCTTATGTTGCCTGGTATCACACTCATAGCATCTGACAGGAACTGAGCCAGCAGGGATATTTGGTAGAAATCATATGATCAAAAACATGAGTTTACATGTAATTCCATGAAAAAAAATGAGGGGTGATATGAGTTTTAATGTGTTTGTTTGTTTTTTTTTTTCGGTATTGCTGCTTGTCAGTAAAAGAGCTGGAAAAAAATTCCTTAAATAAATATACAGTGAATTCTTTTCCCAGCTTTACATATTATGAAAATTAGAAACCTTTAATCAAATCTGTTTACTCAGAATATCTAAGGAGAAACATAAAAAAAGCAACAGGGAGATGCAGAATGGATGAAAATGTTATTGTCAGTAGGTTTGACATTTAGAAATTTTGGAGGATTATTTGACCTGAGTTACAAATGATGCTGTAACATAATACACTTGGCTGTGTTCAGTTTAATGATGTATATATTGTCCAATGCATTTTCGGTCAGCAGTAGAGTGGAAGTGTGGTACAGAATATGTTACGTTTTATTTATCGATTTAAATACAGCTATGCTTCAGGACATAAACTGGATGTTGGGTTATATTTCTGGCCCTCTGGGAATCTTTTAGTTTTAATAGGCTGTGAGGATTAGGGAAAACCATTGACACTTGAGTTTAGCCATGGCTGTGTGTGCTTTACGAAAGATACACACAAGACTTTTGAGATCATTTTGCAGAGTTTTCAAAGATCTGAAGATTGATAACCTGGTAAAATAAAAATCTGGTAGCAGCAAGCATCAAATACGTTCTGCACAATTATAGCTCTCCAAGGGTCCGACAACTGTGTTCAATTAACAGGACCTGTTGTGATATATTCATATCCAGATACATTAAATGCTAGATTAAACAAGAAAACATATCTTTAGGGAGTTTAGTGGTAGACAAGTCATTAAGGCCTCTATAAAATACAACTAGAGGCCAGAAAATTCCCAGTGTGTTGAACAAGGCTTTGAAGTTGTAGGACCTTGACTGGTGTTGTTTGATAGAAATATAATTCAAGCTGCTTCAGTAATTTTAGGGTTCCTTTTTATGTTAGAACATAAAAAGAAATAGGCAAAATTAATTTTAATAATATATTTTTATATATCTAAAGTCTGGCCATTTCAACACATAATCAATATAAGATGATAAATGAACTATTTTAAATTATGCTTTTTTGATAAAAGGAATTCAAAGTCTGGTGTGTATTTCACACTTGCAGAGCAACTTGATTTGGACTAGATGCATTTCAGATGTTCAGATATGGCTGGTGGTTACTGGAGTAACCACTGGAAGTCCTTGATTTTTAGTTTCTTTAACACTATGGGTAGAAATTTTATGCTTTTCTAGTGTATACTGACATTGTAATTAAAGAGTTCTGAAATCAGTGTGTTCTGAAACCTAGTTGTTGTTCAGTCACTAAGTCGTGTCCCACTCTTTGTAACCTATGGACTGTAGCCTGCCAGGCTCTTTTGTCCATGAGATTTCCCTGGCAAGAGTGCTGGCGTCATTTCCTTCTCCAGGGGATTTTCCGAGACCAGCGATCGAACCCACATTCTCCTGCATTAGCAGGTGGATTCTGTACCACTGAGCCGCCAGGGAAGCCCTTGTATTGGTGTACGTTGTTGTTAGTTGCTAAGTCATGTCCAGAGCTTTGCGACCCCATGGACTGCAGCATGCCAGGCTTCCCTGTCCTTCACTAGCTCGAGCTCTTGTCCATTGAGTTGATGATGCCATCCAACCATCTCATCATCTGTTGCCCCCTTCTCCTCTTGCCCTCAGTCTTTGCCAGTATCAAGTTCTTTTCCAATGAGTTGGCTCTTTGTAGCAGGTTATTTTTTAAAATATTTTTTTAAAAATTATTTATTTTTTAATTGAAGGATAATTGCTTTACAGAATTGTGTTGGTTTCTGCCAGACATCAACATGATCTGCCAAAACATAACATCAGGTTATTTTTAACTACACCAGGGAATTATTTGGAAAAAAGAAGAAGGGAGAGAAGTACTTACTGATTACATGAATGAGTACAGTTCATGGGAAAGAGATCAAGGTATGGATTTCTGAATAATTACAGGAATAAGATGGATGGCAATAAAGAGGCAATGAAAGAGAGGGTATAGAAGTTATTGAAAATAAAAATTTGACTGACCGTGGAATAGATACAATATTAACATTAACTTTTAGAAAATACAGCCAGATAATCTCCATAAACAGGAATTATGGATGATGGATTTTCAGCATGATCTGTACTTCTGTTGGGTTTTAGTTTATTTGGATCATACTAGTATGAAAAATTGTAGACCCATCTCCAGTTGCCTCATTCCCTGTAAAAGAGGAGTATGATGTATTAATATATGCTTTCTAGAGATCTGGCTGTCTTTTGTAACTATTTTTCTTTCCTTAAATTAGTATTATTTAATAATACAGGATATCCAGAGAAGTGCATGTGGCTTTTCTTCTGATCTGTTTCTGAATCCAGCAGATTCTGTGGCCTAACAGTGTTGCTTAGCTCTGTGTTTTTACAACCAAAGTAGTACTTATCATTAAGAAAAAAGATAATAATGATAACTACCACTTTTATCAAGTGCCTATCTGGACATAACAAACATACTACTAGGTAGGCATTATTTTAGCCATTTTTTAGCCAATTAATTTCTCTAGAATTCAGACCTGTATCTAAAAATTGTTACTGGGCCATGGCATTATAGCTTGGAAATAGAAAAGCTGAGTTTTGAATTCAAGTCTCTAGGATGTTAAATGTCATCAGAAGGTGACATCCACTTCCTAGCATCAGGAAGTGGATAAAGTACTCCACCATCACAGGGCTTCCCTGATAGCTCAGTTGGTAAAGTATCTGCCTGCAATGCAGGAGACCCTAGTTCAATTCCTGGGTCAGGATAATCTGCTGGAGAAAGGAATAGGCTACCTATTCCAGTATTCTTGGGCTTCCTTTGTGGCTGAGTTGGTAAAGAATCTACCTGCAATGCAGGAGACTTAGGTTCGATCCCTGAGTTGGGAAGATTCTTGGAGAAGGGAAAGGATACCTGCTTCAGTATTCTGGCCTGGAGAATTCATGGACTGTATATAGTCCATCGGGTCACAAAGAGTTGGACATGACTGAGAGACTTTCACTTTCTTTCTTCATCACAGAAAACTAACCAAAGTGATCATATGGATCCAGCCTTGTGTAACCCAATGATGCTATGAACCAGGTCATGCAGGGCCACCCAAAATAGATCGGTCATGGTGGAGAGTTCTGACGAAACGTGGTCCACTGGAGAAGGGACTGGCAAACCACTCCAGTATTCTTGCCTCGAGAAGCCCATGCATGAATGGTATGAATAGGCAGAGTAATAGGAGGAGGCTTGATTGCTTCTGAAGAACTCTGCAGGTATTGTTCATGGTTTTATAAAAATGGGAGGGTTAGCTTTCCAGTAACTTCTGAGGCTACTGGGATCTCTGGGGGTGTGTGTGGGCGAGTTCTTGCATAATACCTCTGAGAAAGGCTACGTGAAAAACAAAATGCATTGGCAAAAGGAACTCTGATATCCTTTGTTTAATATGGACTCCACTTGAAGATTTCCCTGGCTGTCTGGTAGTTAAGATGCCATACTTCCAATGCAGGGTGGTGCAGGTTCAATCCCTCGTCAGGAAACTGAGATCCCCCATGCCAAGTGGCACAGCCCAAACAAACAAACCTGTTAATATAAACCCCATTCCATCCACAGAACATCCATGGAGAAATGCTGCCCAACTCTAGCAATAACAAGATTCGGCCCATCAGTGGCCCCTGGTTGTAACTGAATGTCTTCAGTGACCATCTGGACCCACAAAGCTAATGCTGCAGTGGTTTGTCCATTTCAGTGCATGGTAGCACTCCTGACAGCTGGCTACCTCTGTAACTGGATAAATTTGTCCTGGAATAGTGCTTCCTTCATGCTCACACCTTAGGAGCTTATAGTGAAAGGCACTGTGGTGGGAGGAGAAGAGTTTGGGATCAGACGGACATGTGTTCAGATCCTACTGTGCAGTTCAATAGCCATGAACCTTGTTTTGCTTGTAACGTAGAGGTTCACATCCCTCCTCCATGGTGGGGACTGCCTTAGGTAATGGTATAAAGTACCTGCCACATTGCCTGGTGTGTACATGGTGTGTGGATTTTATTTTTGGTGCTGAGGTACTCACAAAACAAAGTGACAGATATGTTTCTGAGCATTCCAGTGGCAATGGTAAAACCCTAAGGGGAAGAAATTACCCGCAGTCACAGATGAACATGTTATTATTACAGTGTTTCATGGAACTGTGCTTAGAAAAGGAATTGTCCCTGCTCACCTTCAAAATTGTCCAGGGCCACCTCCAGAGGAATCGTTCAGCTACTGGTGTGTCCCATGGACTCAGCTTTGGAATAGTGAAAATATTTCATTTCACTGTCCCCTCTTTATCAGTTGAGAATTTCCCTTCGAAGTGCCACGTAGTGAAGAGATGTGTTGTCCTCAGGTACCACTGGTCATTAGTCATCCATTGTATTCTGCCCAGAACCTCCCAGGTGGCGCTAGTGGTAAAGAATCCACCGGCCAATGCAGGAGACCCAAGAGACATGGGTTTGATCCCTGGGTCAGACGTGACTGAGGGACTGAGCACAATGCAAAATGCATTTTGCCCAAAGTAGGTTAGTAGCCACTGAGAAGGAGAAGTTTCTGTAAATTTCACTGCGTTCACCAATTCACAGATAGAACTCAAACTCTGTTAACTAATATTTATTTATCCCAGTTCATAGCGTATGCTGTGCAGACTTGTGCATTGTTTTCAACAACAGCTGTTTATTCCACTTTGAAAGAATTTCAGAGATGCTGCTGCTGCTGCTAAGTCACTTCAGTCGTGTCCGACTCTGTGTGACCCCACAGACGGAAGCCCACCAGGCTCCCCCGTCCCTGGGATTCTCCAGGCAAGAACACTGGAATGGGTTGCCATTTCCTTCTCCAGTGGGTGAAAGTGAAAAGTGAAAGTGAAGTCGCTCAGTCGTGTCCGACCCTTAGTGACCCCACGGACTGCAGCCTACCAGGCTCCTCCATCCATGGGATTTTCTAGGCAATAGTACTGGAGTGGCTTGCCATTGCCTTCTTCGGAATTTCAGAGATAGAACTCTTCAAATAATTTCTGTGCTATAAATACCATTTTTTACAGTATGAACCTAATAAATTGCAGTCCATAAATTATTTTCAGTGACCTAGTATGATTCTTTTTTGTGTGTGCGTTTTTTACATAGAGGTTTCTTAGATTCCACAACCTTATAAGGAAAGAGAAACTGAAAGATGTATCAGCGCCTTAATTTCACTGATGCGGGAGTTGTGGTCCAGATTGGTTAGCTAATTACCACTGGAACCCAGTATCATAGGTAATGGTAGTATTTTACTCTCCCTAATTTAACACGAATTTCATCAATCATATAATGTTTATTGGTAAGGTACAAGAATTCAGCATATTGCTAGGAAACTAGACACTCCAAACAAAATGCAAGGATGGTTCAAGAGAGTTGGAGCACCGGATGTTTTTCAAGTTGCTTCCCTCCTGTGATTAGGAATGCCTTGTGTAGTCTCTTTGTAATTGATTGGTCCATAGGACTTCCCTAGTGGTGGTAAAGAATCAACCTGCAGTGCAGGAGACCCAGGTTTGATCCTTGGGTTGGAAAGATTCCCCTGGAGAAGGGAATGGCAACCCACTCCAGTATTCTTGCCTGGAGAATTCCATGGACAGAGGAGCCTGGCAGGCTACAGTAGATGGGGTCACAAAGGGTTGGACACAACTGAGTGGCTTTCACTTTATGGGTGATAGCCATCTTTGGAATGACTTGTGTATATATAAACTGGACATCATTCTGTAATATCTATGTGGGAAAAAAAAAGGCAGAGCAAGATTTTAGCAAAAGTTTAGGGTTAGAGAAATTCATTAGGGAGGTAGTAGTCAAATCTCCAAGATCTGCCAACCAAGGTCCGTCTAGTCAAGGCTATGGTTTTTCCCGTGGTCATGTATGGATGTGAGAGTTGGACTGTGAAGAAAGCTGATCGCCGAAGAATTGATGCTTTTGAACTGTGGTGTTGGAGAAGACTCTTGAGAGTTCCTTGTACCGCAAGGAGATCCAACCAGTCCATTCTAAGGGAGATCGATCCTGGGTGTTCATTGGAAGGACTGATGCTAAAGCTGAAACTGCAATACTTTGGCCACCTCATGCAACGAGTTGACTCACTGGAAAAGACTCTGATGCTGGGAAAGGTTGGGGGCGGGAGGAGACGGGGACGACAGAGAATGAGATGGCTGGAGGGCATCACCGACTCTGTGGACATGAGTTTGAGTGTACTCCGGGAGTTGGTGATGGACAGGGAGGCCTGGTGTGCTGTGATTCATGGGGTTGCGGAGAGTCGGACACGAGAGAGCGACTGAACTGAACTGAAGTCAAATCTCCAGTAGGGGAACTTCCTAAGAGATCAATGGCTGTTATAAAATTAAGGGGAAAAAAAAATTAAGGGGAAATTTTATAAGATATCCCTCTGTAGGTAGGCAGACTGTTCAAAAGACATCCAGTGGTAGCACAGAAATTGGAGAGAAGAATCTGAGACCTCACTGTAATGGGGGAGGGAGATTGTATTTCCAAGTGGAGTTGCTAAATAAACATCAGTTATCAGAGAGACCATTTCAAGACAGAGGGAGGTGGATTGCAGTAGAGTGAATGAGTTGTGATCGTGTGTCTGAGGAAGGATAGAATCTGTTTTCTAGTTACATGAAGTTGTAGTAGAACTGCCTGAATGTTAGAACTGAGATGGAGATTATCTGAATATTTTTAAGGAGAGAGAGAAGATGCATATGGTAGAAAAGAGTAGAAAATTAGAATCCGGATGTGGTAAGGGAAGGTTAAAGCCCCTCAATGAAATAAAAACCTTTAAAAGGCTAGCTGGGGTGGGCGTGTATGCCATCAAGCATTTGAACCTGAGGGTTGAAGCATATTGAAGTGTGAAGCTTGTGAGTGAAAATTAAATAAATGTTCATTGTATAAGTTATCAACCAGCAGCCTTCACAGTGAAGGAAGTTTTGGGCAAAGTCTCCAAATAGTAATAGAGAAAGACTTTCTATATTTTGCAGAAAGATCTTCAAATATTAATAATAGAAAGCCCTTCAAAATATTAATGGTATATGGCTTGCTCTTGTGTGACAGTTGTGTTCACTGAATGTTCTTTTCAGATTCAAGTTGAATAGTAGAGTCATGTGCATACTTCACAGCCCTGCTCTGGATTAATAGTGAGTTTTTAATCTATTTGGTTGAGTTGTCGTCCATTTGGTTCTCATGAATTGAAATGCAGTTATATTCGTCCTTCACACCATGGCTTTCTGCAGAGATGAAGTATGTGTAAAACCACAACACCTGGTTTTACCATTCCTTTTTTGCAGGCTCGGTAGTTACCCAAATAGCAGTGTGCCACCTCCAGCCATTGTTAATCTTAAAATATATGATTGTTGCTTTCAGTCGCTCAGTCATTTCCAGCTCTTAGTGACCCTAGGGACTGCAGCACACCAGGCTTCCTGGTCCTTCACTGTCTGCCTGAGTTTGCTCAAGCTCATATCGATTGAGTCAGTAATGCCATCCAACCATCACATTCTCTGTCACCCCCTTCTCTTCTTACCCTCAGTCTTTCCCAGCATCAGCGTCTTTTCCAAGGAGTCGGCTCTTCGCATCAAGTGGCCAAATTATTGGAGCTTCAGCACCTGTTCTTCCAATGAATATTCAGAACTGATTTCCTTTAGGATTGACTGGCTTGCTCTCCTTGCTGTCAAAGGGACTCTCAAGAGTCTTCTTCAGCACGACAGTTCGAAAGCATCAATTCTTCAGCACTCAGCCTTCTTTATGGTCCAACTCTCACATCTGTACATGACTACTGGAAAAACCATGGCTTTGATTATATGGACCTTTGTTGGCAAAGTGATGTCTCTGCTTTGTAATATGCTGTCTAGGTTTGTCATAGCTTTTCTTCCAAGGAACAAGCATCTTTTAATTTTGTGGCTGCAGTCACCATCTACAGTGATTTTGGAGTCCAAGAAAATGAACTCTGACAGTTTCCACTTTTCCCCATCTGTACTCCATGAAGTGATGGGACTTGATGCTGTGATCTTAATTTTTTGAATGTTGAGTTTTAAGCCAGGTTTTTCACTCTCCTCTTTCACCTTCATCAAGAGACTCTTTAGTTCGTTTTTACTTTCTCCCATTAAATTGTGATTTTCTGCATATCTGAGTTTGTTGATACTTCTCCAGGCAGTCTTGCTTCCAGCTTGTGAGTCCTCCAGCCCAGCATTTCACGTGATGTACTCGGAATGTAAGTTAAATAAGCAAGGTGCCAATATATAGCTTTGACATACTCCTTTATAGTTTTGAACTAGTCTGTTATTCCAGGTCCATTTCTAACTGTTGCGTCTTGAACTGCATATGGGTTTCTCAGGCAGGTAAGGTGGTCTGGTATTCTCATCTCTTTCAGAATTTTCCACAGTTTGTTGTGATCAACACAGTCAAAAGTTTTTGAAGTGTAGTCAGTGAAGCAATAGTAGATTTTTTTTTTAAATTTCCTTATTTTTCTATGATCCTGCTGGTGTTGGCAGTTTGACCTCTGGTTCCCTTGCCTTTTCTAAGTTCAGTTTGTACATCAGGAAATTCTCAGATCACATAATGCTGAAGCCTAGCTTGAAGGATTTTGAACATAATCTTGCTAATATGTGAAATGAGTGCAGTTGTATGGTAACTTGAACATTTCTTGGCATTGCCTTTCTTTGGGACTGGAATGAAAACTGACCTTTCTCAGGACTGTGGCCAGTGCTAAGTTTTCCACAATAGCTGGCATATTGAATGCAGCACTTGACAGCATTATCTTTTAGGATTTGAAATGGCTCAGCTTGAATTCCATCACCTTCCCTAGCTTCGTTCATAGTAATGCTTCTTAAGGCCCACTTGATTTCACACTTCAGGATCTCTGGCTCTAGGTGAGTGATCATACAATCATGTTTATCTGGGTCATGAAGATCTTTTCTGTGTTCAGTTCAGTTCAATTACTCAGTCATGTCTGACTCTTTGTGACCCCGTGAACCGCAGTATGCCAGGCCTCCCTGTCTAACCAACTCCCAGAGTCCACCCAGACCTATGTCCATTGAGTTGGTGATGCCATCCAACCATCTCATCCTCTATCGTCCCCTTCTCCTCCTGCCCTCAATCTTTCCCAGAATCAGGGTCTTTTCACATCATCAGCTGTTTGCATCAGGTGGCCAAAGTATTGGAGTTTCAGCTTTAGCATCAGCCTTTCCAATGAACACCCAGGATTGATCTCCTTTAGAATGGACTGGTTGGATCTCCTTGCAGTCCAAGGGACTCTCAAGAGTCTTCTCCAACACCACAGTTCAAAAGCATCAATTCTTCGGCGATCAGCTTTCTTCACAGTCCAACTCTCACATCCATACATGACCACGGGAAAAACCATAACCTTGACTAGGCGGACCTTGGTTGGCAAAGTAATGTCTCTGCTTTTTGATATACTATCTGCTACTAAGTCACTTCAGTCGTGTCCGACTCTGTGTAACCCCATAGACGGCAGCCCACCAGGCTCCCCCGTCCCTGGGATTCTCCAGGCAAGAACACTGGAGTGGGTTGCCATTTCCTTCTCCAATGTGTGAAAGTGAAAAGTGAAAGTGAAGTCGCTCAGTCGTGTCCGACCCTTAGTGACCCCATGGACTGCAGCCTACCAGGCTCCTCCATCCATGGGATTTTCTAGGCAAGAGTACTGGAGTGGCTTGCCATTGCCTTCTCCGGATATACTATCTAGGTTGGTCATAACTTTCCTTCCAAGGAGCAAGAGTTTTAATTTCATGGCTGCAATCAGCATCCGCAGTGATTTTGGAGCCCCCAAAAATAAAGTCTGACATTGCTTCCACTATTTCCCCATCTATTTCCCATGAAGTGATGGGGCCAGATGCCATGATCTTTGTTTTTTGAATGTTGAGCTTCAAGCCAATCTTTTCACTCTCCTCTTTCACGTTCATCAAGAGGCTTTTGAGTTCCTCTTCACTTTCTGCCATAAGGGTGGTCATCTGCATATCTGAGGTTATTGATATTTCTCCCGGCAATCTTGATTCCAGCTTGTGCTTCTTCCAGCCCAGCGTTCCTCGTGATGTGCTCTGCATATAAGTTAAATAAGCAGGGTGACAATATACAACCTTGACGTACTCCTTTTCCTATTTGGAACCAGTCTGTTGTTCCATGTCCAGTTCTAACTGTTGCTTCCTGACCTGCATACAGGTTTCTCAAGAGGCAGGTCAGGTGGTCTGGGATTCCCATCTCTTTCAGAATGTTCCACAGTTTATTGTGATCCACACAGTCAAAGGCTTTGGCATAGTCAATGAAGCAGAAATAGATGTTTTTCTGGAACTCTCTTGCTTTCTCCATGATCCAGTGGATGTTGGCAATTTGATCTCTGGTGCCTCTGCCTTTTCTAAAACCTGCTTGAACATCTGGAAGTTCACGGTTCACATATTGCTGAAGCCTGGCTTGGAGAATTTTGTCAGGCCTCCTCAAACAACCACTTTGCCTGCTTGCATTTTTTTCTCCCCTCTTGGGGATGGTTTTGGTCATCACTTTTTGTACAGTGTTATGAACATACGTCCATAGTTCTTCAGTCACTCTGTCTACGAGATCTAGTCACTTGAATCTGCTTGTCACCGCCACTGTATAATCGTAAGGGATTTGATTTATGTCATACCTGAATGGCTTGGTGGTTTCACTACTTTCTTCAATCTGAGCCTGAGTTTTGCAATAAGGAGCTAATGGTTTGAATCACAGTCAGCTTCAGGTCTTGGTTTTGCTGACAGTGTAGAGGTTCTCCCATCTTCACTGCAAAGCGTAAAATTACTGTGATTTTGGTATTGACCATCTGGTGATGTCCATATGTAGAATTGTCTCTGGTGTTGTTGGAAGAGGGTGTGTACTTTGACCAGTGCGTTCTCTTGTCTAAATTCTGATAGTCTTTGCCCTGGTTCACTTTGTACTCCAAGACCAAACTTGCCTGTTATTCCAGGTATCTCTTGACTTCCTGCTTTTGCATTCCAGTCCCTTATGATGAAAAGGGCATCTTTTTTGGTATTAGATCTAGGAGGTCTTGAAGGTCTTCATACAAGCTTTCAACTTAAGTTTCTTCAGTATTAGTGGTGGGGCATAGACTTGGATTACTGTGATACTGAATGGTTTGCCTTGGAAATGAACTGAGTTCATTCTGTCATTTTTGAGATTGCAACCACATACTGCCTTTCAGACTCTTGTTGACTGAGGGGTACTCCATTCCTTCTAAGGAATCTTACCTGCGATAGTAGATATAATGGTCACCTGAATTAAATTTGCCCATTCCCGTCCATTTTAGTTCATTGAGTCCTAAAATGTTGATGTTCACTTTTGCCATCTCAGGTTTAACCACATCCATTTAACCTTGACTCATGAACCTAACATTCCAGGTTCCTATGCAATATTGTTCTTTACAGCATCAGACTTTACTTTCACACCATACACATCCACTACTGAGTGTCCTTTCCGGTTTTACTCAGCCTGTTCATGGTTTGTGTAGCTGTTGCTCAGCTCTTCCCCATTAGCATCTTGGACACCTGTCCACCTGGGGGACTCATCTTTCAGTGTTATATCTTTTTGCCTTTTCATACTGTTCATGGGGTTCTCATGGCAAGAATACTGAAGTGGTTTGCCATCATCAAAATATATGATAAATGAAGTAGTGTTTTGACATCCTTTTGGGAATAAAGTTAGAGAATTTAAGAACTATCCTTGTAAAATCTGATGGTTTTTTGATAGTGTAGTTGAATTAAAGTATAAAAATAGATTTTCCATACATATCAGGGAAATACCTGTGAGCACTTTGTTGTTTACTCCCAATAGTTATTTGATAAAGTTATTTTACTTGCGAACATTTCTTGGCAATGATAAATGATTAATCCATGTATTATATATATATATATATATATCTCAGACTAATTCTGATGTTTATATCTGAATAGCTTTATGTTTGTATTCAAATAGGCTTTCTAGTCTGCAGGTGGCCAATTTTCATTTTGAGATTATTTTTCAAAATGCCTTTGTTTTTCTCGACTATACTGTTAATTTTCAAAATCATTTATAATAATTTTCTGGAATATTTTTAGAAAAGAAAAACTTCCTCATATAACTTATGCTTGCGTCAGGAATTTCTCTCTGATCAGGTTTTTCACTAGTGCTTGACTGTGCGTGTGTCCGCGTGCGCGTGTGTGCTATTGGCATATTTTCATTGCTTCATATTTGAATAGTAAATATTTTGAAATATTTTATCCATAAGGATCAGTGATGTCAGAAATATCTTCAGTTGTTGAACGTAGCACATGAAAAAGGCCTTTTACAGTCATTTTCCGCTGTGTAATTAGCTTCTTTGCATCATGTTTTTAATATTGTTGGTTTGTATGTGTACCTAAGACACTAGAAATTATGCTGTCAGGATTGGTTTGATTATTCTTTTGAAATGGACCTTCTCTCCACTGTAGAGGCTTCTCTGCTGTATCAGAGCTCCTTGTTGGGTGACATGGGCTAGCTGGTGTAGGTATGTCAGCTAGGATGCTCAGTCATATATATGTGTGTGTAAATTATATGTGTCTGTACATACGTATGTGTTCTCAGAGTCAGGTTTAAATTTGCTCATTCCTGATATCCCTCTTTAACTTTTCAAGACTTAGCTTTGTTTCACCTTTCTTTGGATTCCCTCAACTTCCTGCTATACTTTTTTTCACTAGAGCTCCTATGATGATATTAGGATTTCAGCTTGATATATGTTAGCAGATATGGACTTTAATTATGCTTACTTTCAATTCAAAATGGAGGTATTCAGACTGGGTGATTGGAATAGCTACGCCTTGTACATGAATTTATTAACTAATATTATATTAATGCCTTTGTTGTTCAGTCACAAAGTTGTGTCCAACCCTTAGTTCATGTTAAACATATGGTAAACATCCACCAGATGGTATCCATTATTGTTATAATTATTTTACTTGTTTATATCTTTCTCCCTTTTGTTGTCCATGAGCCTCTTTAAATCAGGTATTGTGATATATGATTTGTAATGTCTTCAATTTTTGGCATATATTAATATGAATTAAAAACGGAATATAGGTACCATGTAATAAATGTCAGTAGACCTTCAATTAAGACCTGCTAGCTAGTGCTTGTGTTATATTTGAATTGACTTCTAATTTCAGTATTTTTTAGTTTTTAAGTAGTGGTTTTGATCCTTCTAGAGGAGTCCACTTAATATATCACTTGTTATTCTCAATAAATAATATTTTGATTTTTTGGTATTAATTATGAGAGAAGCAGAGAGAAGCATATGGTTATGTAATACATTTGACAGTCTACTAATTTGCTCATCATTGAGAAATACTTATTGATTATATATTTGCTATGACAGCCAGCTATCTGTTATGAACCAGATTATGAATTTCATGGGGCAGTGATTATGATGTCTGAATGTACACGCTAGATTAATGAGTTTAGCTGGTCAAAACTGTTGTTCAGTAAGACATGATATTCATCACAGATATCACATTAATTCTCTTGTTTCTGTATCAATATGTCAGAAATGTCGGTAAAACAAATCTGTTTACTTCTTTGATCCATCTTTCAACTGTATTGTAAAATCTGCCTCTGTTAAAACTTCTTTGGGTTCAGATGTGTAAAAAGACTGAACATAAAAGTATCCTAAAAATACCTCAAGTCTGATATTTTCTAATTCTTGTTAAATATTTGGAAATTGCAAATTTCATTTAAATGTCAGCTGTAATTAAGTGTGTGCCATTTGTTTTCCTACTCAGGTTTTACAGTTTGATGGAATGTTTTCCTCACTATTTAATAAATATTTGTTTTATTTCACATTAATTAATTCAAAACTGGGTAAGAGCAACATATTTTAATCAACTATTGTGATGGACTAGAAAGCAAATTTACTCCCTAAGCAAACAGTTTACTATGCATTGAATGGGGTTTATCTTTCTTAGCACTGGGAAACTAAACATAGAAGGCAATAATTAATAGGAAAACCAAGTATGTTGACTGCATACTGAATGAGGCAACTTATTTTTCTTGACTATGTCATTGCTCTTTAGTGTATAAAATTTGTAATTACCCCATAATATATACACCCAGCTATGTTCAGACAACACCCATTGAAGTAAAGTAGTGTGGAGATTTCTAGACTTTGTGAATTATGCATGTATAAATAGTACCAACTGTGTGTTTATCATGATTTTATTTTCATTTGTTTTCAACACTTGATGTTTGCTTTTCTCTGTATAAATCACACAACCACATTTATATTTATAAAAAGTGATAGGAAGTGGAGACTAATAAGTAACTGGGACCCTGTTATTCTCTCCTACCAGCCTCTTAAGATCCCCAAAGGTTTTTTGCATCTTAACAATAATGGTTTAAAACACACCCTGATACAGTTAGGGGAAGACTGTTAGTGCCGGCCACCCCCGTCCCCCACCCCGCTTCCCATGTGAGAATGGAAACCCCTATGTGGCCAAGTTACTTTTGGCAGAATGTAGGAGAAGGCAATGGCAAGCCACTCCAGTACTCTTGCCTAGAAAATCGCATGGACAGAGGAGCCTGGTAGGCTGCAGTCCATGGGGTCGCTAGGAGTTGAAAATGACTGAGTGAATTCACTTTCACTTTTCACTTTCACACATTGGAGAAGGAAATGGCAACCCACTCTAGTGTTCTTGCCTGGAGAATCTCAGGGACGGGGGAGCCTGGTGGGCTGCCGTCTATGGGGTCGCACAGAGTCGGATACGACTGAAGCGACTTAGCAGCAGCAGCAGCAGCAGTGTTATATGCAGTAGCTTTCCCTGCAGCTACAAATTGCGCACACTCATATTTGTGCTGCAATCTAAATCACATAAATTAGACATATGAAGACAAGATTTAATCATCTTGTCATTCCTTTGCAATACAAATCAGATTTTTGACTACGCAGTACCAGTAAAATGGCAATTACACTTGAATATGAGCAAAGCATACAGTACTTTTCAGACCATTATATTGAGCACAATATACGTAAAAGAAAGGCTTAATTCATTTGCTGTGGTTACTTTCTTTTAAAGATTTATTCGTTCTCTGTCTGTATAGAATGATTGGATGTAATGCAAGCCAAAAACAGATTGAAAGCGTCATTTCTATGTCATTGTGCTTTATCTCTGCCTTCTCCCTCAGAAAATGGGCTGTTTATTCAGTGAACTCTGTGTTTATTCATGGGGTCGCAGAGAGTTGGACACGACTGAGCGACTGAGCTGAACTGAAAGCTTCAGGGCATACCTTACTCCATGTGGGACCTTCCTTAGTTCTGAGAAAGTTTGCTCTTTCTGTATTGTCTGTTTTTCTTAATAGTGAAGAGTTTCTGGGTGGAAACATAATTTCAGAGAAACATAGAGCTGGAAATGGGAAAGAACAATTTTATAATAGAGAATTTTCAAATGATTTATATGTAACTAGCAAGTCCAATGGAGAAGGCAATGGCAAGCCACTCCAGTACTCTTGCCTAGAAAATCCCATGGACGGAGGAGCCTGGTAGGCTGCAGTCCACGAGTCAGACATGACTGAGTGACTTCACTTTCACTTTTCACTTTCACACATTGGAGAAGGAAATGGCAACCCACTCCAGTGTTCTTGCCTGGAGAATCCCAGGGACGGGGGAGCCTGGTAGGCTGCCGTCTATGGGGTCACACAGAGTCGGACACGACTGAACTGACTTAGCAGCAGCAGCAGCAGCAAGTCCAAGGGGGTTATTGTGGGGTATGAGTCATTGATGACCTTACAACAGTGAACTCTCTTAATGGGTTTTTTTATAGACACTATACTGTGATGCCCTCGAGGGGCTTCCCTGTTGGCTCAGATGGTAAAGAATCTGCCTGCAATCCAGGAGAGCTGGGTTTGATCCCTGGGTCAGGAAGATTCCCGGGAGAAGGGAATGGCTACTCCAGTATTCTTCCCTGGAGAATTCCATGGACAGAGGTACCTGATGGGCTATAGTCCATGCGGTTGCAAAGAGTCAGACACAGCTGAGCAACTAACTCTTTCACTTTCACTGTGATACCCTAGAGTAGAGCTCCTGTTGTCTGTATTCTCAGTACTTTTCCTGTAAGAAACATATAGTCATGGTTGAAGCTGGTATGGCTAAGTGTAACTAGAAGTAGAGTAAGTCTAGCTTCCTAATTCTGGGTGAAGTTTAAGTGGAAGTAGGAGATTGGGCACTTGATTATAAGCATAGGGAGTATGGATGGGACTGACATTTGTCGAGTAACTAGTATGTGCCCTATAGTGAACTGTGGTCAATATATTGTCTACATTCTCATTTCCATTGCCCATTGCCTGAAGGTTTTATTTTACCAGCTTAATACATTTTGAAAAGGGAGTACAAGAAAGTGAAGCTACCTGTCCCAAGTCACATGACCTCCAAGTGTTCCTTTTCTCTGGCATTTGTGCCTGCATCTTTTCCATGACCATCAGCACAGCCTTTCTTACAGGAGTGGACATTGCATTCATTCTTCTGAGATCTCAGAATTCTGGGCAGGGCATAGAAGAATCCCTGAAATTTCTGTGTCATCCTCTGGATTACCCGGTGAGCAAAGGATAGGGGGTGGAACTTTGTCCTTTGGTTTTTTCCTGGAGAAAGGAAGGTAATGCTAGAACGTAGGTATATAATTACAGAATGTATCTAGGAAGTAATCTCCATTGAAGCTTTGTGTGCTTTTCTTTTTTAATTTGTCAGATCTTTGATATGATGATCTGGTAATAATAAATTGAATAGAAATTGGGTTACTTTTTATAAGGCATTGGTTTCTCTATGGACTCTACCTACCCTTGTTGAAGTGACTTCAATTAAAAGTTTGAAAACTTCTCAGTGGAATGCAAAGAAGAATTACCACTGTTTAATCTTTATTATAAATCATGAAAATTACATGTATTTCATATGTAGATGTTAAATTATGGAATCTCATACACTCAGAATGGACACTGAGCAACTTCCCTTTTCTATTTATTGTGAGAGGCATCTTTAAAGTAAAATATTCATATAGATGTGATTTCCTGACTGCCTATGGCCTGGATTTAAAAATATCTGAACCTTAGTTTCCTTCTCTACAGAGAGTGATGTATGCTGTGGAAATCCGTGCTTCTTTTCTCAGCAGTAAGATGTCTCATGCTGTACAGGTTCAGAGAAGATACTGTAGGTGTCACCTGTCACCTAGCAACAAGCTTACTGCTTTGTGTCTTTAGTGTCTTTTCATTTTAAGTCAAAATAGCTCTGAAAATGTAGCACTTAGATTTGCATTTATCTCCAGAAATATTTAGATTAACCTTCAAATATTTTTAGTTTCCAAGATAACTCACCACGACAGATGAAAGAGAAATAACTTTAAATGAAAAAAAAAAGCAATTTATAGATCAGAAACCTTGATACAGAGTAAGGCCAACCTGGATCCTCTTATATAATATCTCAGACTGAAATGCACAAGCCTGCCTATGGGTTTGCTAATCAGCTCTAAAAGTTACAGTAACTGAGTTGAATGGTATCAGTCAGTTCAGTTCAGTTCAGTCACTCAGTCGTGTCCGACTCTCCGCGACCCCATGAATCACAGCACGCCAGGCCTCCCTGTCCATCACCAACTCCCGGAGTTCACTCAAACTCATGTCCACAGAGTCGGTGATGCCATCCAGCCATCTCATTCTCTCTCGTCCCCTTCTCCTCCTGCCCCCAACCTTTCCCAGCATCAGAGTCTATTCCAGTGAGTCAACTCATCGCATGAGGTGGCCAAAGTATTGCAGTTTCAGCTTTAGCATCAGTCCTTCCAATGAACATCCAGGATTGATCTCCTTTAGAATGGACTGGTTGGATCTCCTTGCAGTATAAGGGACTCTCAAGAGTCTTCACCAACACCATGGTTCAAAAGCATCGATTCTTCGGCGATCAGCTTTCTTTACAGTCCAACTCTCACATCCATACATGACCACGGGAAAAACCATTGCCTTGACTAGACGGACCTTGGTTGGCAAAGTAATGTCTCTGCTTTTTAATATACTATCAAGGTTGGTCATAACTTTCCTTCCAAGGAGCAAGCGTCTTTTAATTTCATGGCTGCAATCAGTATCTGCAGTGATTACATCTTTATTACTTGACTTTTTTTTCTATCATTGCTTGAAAACACAAGAGCACAACTAATGAAGTAGTGATTTTGTAAAGCTGAATCTGGAATTCCAAATGGGATTACTGTTCCAGCACCAGGATTCAATTATTTGAAACAGAGCAAACTAAATTACCTTTGGGCAAAGAGGAGTATACCCTAACTAGTCAGATGTCTATAAATACTTTTAAAATGTGTTTTTCTGTCTCTCTTTAAAGATACATAAAGGGATTCTCAGAGGGACTAGCAACAAGTATACTTGTGGATCCTGAAGTATTAAGAATGTATTAACAGTAGCCTTTAAATATTGAGAACATAATAGATCCTTTAAGTTGTGATGAAGAGCTAGCAGCCTGTTACTGGAGGGTAATATGATGCCTGTACTCTGAGGTAATTATTCTGAAGTAACTCCTTATTCATTAAGAAGGAGAGCATCCACTTTCATTCTGGCCAAGGTCATCTCTGTTATCTAGGATACGTGTGTGTGTGTGCTCAGTCGCTTAGTCACGTCTGACTCTTTGTGACCCCATGAACTGTACCGCACCAGGCTCCTCTTCCTGTGGAATTTTTCAGGCAAGAACATATAAAGTTTGTTGCCATTTCCTACTCCAGAGTATCTTGCTGACCCAGAGATTGAACCCGCGTCTCCTGCATTGGCAGGCGTATTCTTTACCATTGAGCTGACACTCTCTTTATTATTGAAGCTGGATGGCCATGTGTGAAAATCTTAGGGAAGAAACCAAGAGTTAGAAAGTGAAGAATGTGGACAGTCATTATTTATTGTTTATAGCTACTAAAGAGAAACATATATAAATAGAATTTCACTAAAAGAAATACTCTTCAGTAAAAGAAAACTAAACCATTATTTACGAGTGGTTCCAGGAAGCAACATTATTGTTTAAATCTAAAATTCTATGAACAAAACTAGTGGAGGTGATGGAATTCCAGTTGAACTATTTCAAATCCTGAAAGATGATGCTGTGAAAGCGTTGCACTCAGTTCAGTTCAGTTCAGTCGCTCAGTCGTGTCCGACTCTTTGCGACCCCATGAATCACAGCACGCCAGGCCTCCCTGTCCATCACCAACTCCCAGAGTTCACTCAAACTCATGTCCATCGAGTCGGTGATGCCATCCAGCCATCTCATTCTCTGTTGTCCCCTTCTCCTCCCGCCCCCAATCCCTCCCAGCATCAGAGTCTTTTCCAGTGAGTCAACTCGTCGCATGAGGTGGCCAAAGGATTGCAGTTTCAGCTTTAGCATCAGTCCTCCCAATGAACATCCAGGATTGATCTCCTTTAGAATGGACTGGTTGGTTCTCCTTGCAGTCCAAGGGACTCTCAAGAGTCTTCTCCAACACCACAGTTCAAAAGCATCAGTTCTTCAGCAATCACCTTTCTTCAGAGTCCAACTCTCACATCCATACATGACCCCTGGAAAAACCATAGCCTTGACTAGACGGACCTTTGTTGGCAAAGTAATGTCTCTGCTTTTTAATATACTATCTATGTTAGTATGCGTTGCACTCAATATCTCAGCAAATATGGAAAACTCAGCAGGGGACACAGGACTGAAAAAGGTCAGTTATCATTCCAGTCCCAAAGAAAGGAAATGCCAAAGAATGCTCAAACTACTGCACAGTTGCACTCATCTCACATGCTAGTAAAGTAATTCTCAAAATTCTCCAAGCCAGGCTTCAGCAATATGTGAACCATGAACTTCCAGATGTTCAAGCTGGTTTCAGAAAAGGCAGAGGCACCAGAGATCAAATTGCCAACAACTGCTGGATTATTGAAAAAGCAAGAGAGTTCTAGAAAAACATCTATTTCTGCTCTATTGACTATGCCAAAGCCTTTGACTGTGTGGATCACAATAAACTGTGGAAAATTCTGAAAGAGACGGGAATACCAGACCACCTGACCTGCTTTTTGAGAAACCTGTATGCTGGTCAGGAAGCAACAGTTAGAACTGGACATGGAACAACAGACTGGTTCCAAATAGGAAAAGGAGTAGGTCAAGGCTGTATATTGTCACCCTGCTTATTTAACTTCTATACAGAGTACATCATGAGAAATGCTGAGCTGGAGGAAGCACAAGCTGGCATCAAGTTTGCTGGGAGAAATATCAATAACCTCATATATGCAGATGACACCACCCTTACGGCTCAAAGTGAAGAAGAACTAAAGATCCTCTTGATGAAAGCGAAAGAGCAGAGTGAAAAAGTTGTCTTAAAGCTCACCATTCAGAAAACTAACATCATGGCATCTGGTCCCATCCTTCATGGGAAATAGATGGGGAAACAGTGGCTGACTTTATTTTTTTGGGCTCCAAAATCACTGCAGATGGTGATTGCAGCCATGAAATTAAAAGACGCTTACTCCTTGGAAAGTTTTGACCAACCTAGATAGTATATTAAAAAGCAGAGACATTACTTTGTCAACAAAGGTCCATCTAGTTAAGGCTGTGGTTTTTATTGTGGTCATGTATGGATGTGAGAGTTGCACTGTAAAGAAAGCTGAGCACTGAAGAATTGATGCTTTTGAACTGTGGTGTTGGAGAAGACTCCTGAGAGTCCCTTGGACTGACAGGAGATCCAACCAGTCCATCCTAAAGGAGATCAGTTCTGGGTGTTCATTGGTAGGACTCTTGTTGAAGCTGAATCTCCAATAGTTTGGCCATCTGATGTGAAGAGCTGACTCATTGGAAAAGACCCTGATGCTGGGAAAGATTGAGGGCAGGAGGAGAAGGGGACGACAGAGGATGAGGTGGTTGGATGGCATCACTGACTCAATGGACATGGGTTTGGGTGGACTCCAGGAGTTTGTGATGGACAGGGAGGCCTGGTGTGCTGTGGTTCATGGGGTCACAGAGAGTTGGACACTATTGAGCGACCGAACTGAACTGAAAATTCTTTCTAAAATATGTTATGCCTTTTGTTACTTCTTGTGTTTTTCATATTGGAATGAGATGACTGGCCCTTAGTTTTTCCTCACGTGATGATTGAGAATATCTTTTGGAGCCAGGAAAATGAAGGCCAAAAGCAAGCATGATGAGTTTCTTGATGAGGAAAGTGGACTTTAAAACTTCTGGATTTAGGAAAGATTTAGTGGATCATTTCAGAAACCTGTTCGGCAGAGTTTAGTCCTCTTTTAAGTAGGAAATTGATGAGATAATAACTGTTAGTGGAAATATGCCAATTTTCTGTTTTATATCATGGTTTGGGTTTTGATGGGGTTTTGGGGAACAACCCTAAGGTCTCTTGGCAGGAATAAAAATTGGAGCTCCATCTATTATATCTGGTGGTCTTAATTTGGGGAAATTCTGTTGTTTTCCTGTTTAATATTTGGGCCATTGATGAAGGAGTGATAATTCTTATGAGTACTTATGTATATAATAGTGCAGACTGTTGTATTACAGAAATTCCTTCAGTTAGGGTTTATAGGATAGATAGGTAAATCAAGTATTATCTTTGCTTCTGTGGAGAATGAAGTTGAGCCTCAAGGTTGATTGAGTTGTTTGCTGTCACATGCTAACAGATGATTGGAGAAGGCAATGGCAAGCCACTCTAGTACTATTGCCTAGAAAATCCCATGGATGGAGGAGCCTGGTAGGCTGTAGTCCATGGGGTCGCTAGGGGTTGGACACGACTGAGCGACTTCACTTTCACTTTTCACTTTCACAGATTGGAGAAGGAAATGGCAACCCACTCCAGTGTTCTTGCCTGGAGAATCCCAGGGATGGGGGAGCCTGGTGGGCTTCCGTCTATGGGGTCGCACAGAGTCAGACACGAGTGAAGTGACTTAGCAGCAGCAGCAGCTAACAGATGATAGAGGAGAAACTAGGGAAACGTTTTCTCAAGCTTAAACTGTGTCTTTGTTTTCTATCATTTCTATCATATGTGCTCCTTAAAGTACGTGATTGGCACCACAGAGCAAAGGACGACATTGAGTGCTTCTTGAAGAGCTTGAATTGAATGGAAAACAGAAGTTAGCATTGTACTGAGCTGTCCACAGGTTTAAAATATACTGTTGTTTTTGTTCAGTTGCTGAGTTGTATCTGTTTGTGACCTCATGAACTGCAGCACACCAGGCTTCCCTGTCCCTCACTGTCTCCTGGAGTTTGCTCAAACTCATCTTCATTGAGTTGATAATGTCATCCAGCCATCTCATCCTCTGTCTCCTCCTTCTCCTCTTGCCCTCAATCTTTTCCCACATTAGGGTCTTTTCCAGTTACTCGGCTCTTCACATCAGGTGGCCAAAATATGTACTGAAGTCTACTTTTAAACTGTAGGTGGTACAACGATAAGCTGCAAAGAGCCATGCCACAACATTTGAGTCTAATTCAGGGATTTTATAAGTACCCTATCATTATATGACTTGTTACTTGGCATATGAAATTAACCTCTGATCATCATTGTCAAATGGATCTTAAAATTGTTGATGTGCTCAACTTGCAGAACTGGTTTCAGAACAAATACTATCATTAGGATACTTAGTAAATCCCCAAATGCTGTAAAAATGTATAATATTATGTATAACTCAAAAAATTCAATGTTTATTGTACTCTGTAGCTTAATTGCATATACAAAATACAAATTGTGTACTTAAGGCCTTAGTTCCTTGGTTGGACTTCCCCAATGGCTCAGCAGTAAAGAATCTGCCTGCAATACAGGAGACATAGTAGATACAGCTTCCATCCCTGGATTGGGAAGATCCCATGGAGAAGGAAATGGCAACCCACTCCAGTTGTTCTTACCTGGAAAATCCCATGGACAGATGTGGCTGGCAGTCTGTGGGGTCACAAAGAATCTGACATGACTGAGCATGCATGCATGCAAATTCCTTGGTTAAGAAATATCCACACACTTGATATAAAAGGGAGTTTCCTTTTCTTTCCTCATCATTAGCTTCTCTTACTCATCTGGCAAACCTTTATTAATCTCCTAAAGTTTGCAGGGCAGTGGGCTGAGTCCTGGGAAGTAGATGGTAATAGAAATAGGTTAGCATGTGCTGCTTCTGCTGGTGGGAATATAAATTGGTGTGAAAGTGATGTTTCTTGGTCATGTCTGACTGTTTGTGATCCCATGGACTGTAGCCTACCAGGCTCCTCTGTCCATGGGATTTTCCAAGCAAGGGTACTGGAGTGGGTTGCCATTTCCTTCTCCAGGGGATCTTCCCAACCTAGGGATCGAACCTGGGCCTCCTGCATTGCAGGCAGACGCTTTACCATCTGAGCCACCGGGGAAGCTGCTGCTGCTGCTGCTGCTGCTGCGTCACTTCAGTCGTGTCCGACTCTGTGTGACCCCATAGACGGAAGCCCACCAGGCTCCCCCGTCCCTGAGATTCTCCAGGCAAGAACACCGGAGTGGGTGGCCATTTCCTTCTCCAGCCGGGGAAGTTAGCGTGTATAAAATGCAAGTTGAGTAATATATTATGAAAGACTGAAAAAAGCTTGTGTTACTCTGATCCAGGAATGATACTTCTGTAACTGTATTCTAAGACAGTAATTAAAGGTGCACACCAGGTCAGCTGAGTACAGTGGTGCAGGACATGGATTCCTGGCTGAGGGGTGAGTGGTAGAAATCTACACTGGGCTTCGCTGGCCAGGTCCCACCTCCTGATGAGTCTGACTGTGTCTTCCCAGAGACGGCATCCTTTCTAGTTTCCCAAAGGCATCCTTCAGGCTAGCAGAGGTCCTGATGTACATGATTTACACAGAAGGATGTGTATTATCAGTAATAGTAAAAAACTGTAAACTACTAGACAAAAATGAGGGAGTAAATAATCCTGTATCTTAAAATGGAGTACTGTGAATTTGGAGGTAAGCATTAATGAGTTGAATGTCATGTCAAAATGTTCTTAGTTTATTAAAGTGTGAAAAGAATTATAGAACCAGAATGTCAGCTTGCAGTGAGTTTTGAAGTACCTGACACATTTTGCAGTTGATGGATTGAAACGTTTTGAAGACTAGAAAGGACAAGACGTATTTGATAGAAACATGGTGTTCTAGATAACTTCCAGAGCAAGGGATATCTTTCAAGGGATAGCCTATTATGATTTCATAATATAAAACAGAAGAATTATCCTCTGAATTTCAAGAGAATATTTCTGTTTGTCACTGTCATATTAAAATATTACATTTGTGTTCTGTTGCTTCTTAGTGGAACTTCTAGTAGTAGTGAAAACTGTACAGTATATTAGGGCATGCGCTTTTGAGTAAGAAGAGGCATATCTTTATAGAGGGAGAAATGAAAGGAGATAGGGAAGGAGGAAGAAAGAGTCATTGCCTTATCAATTGATTGATTTAAAACTGGAATGAAATTAAAGGTCACTTTATCTTACAGACCAAGCCCATGAAACATGTACATTCTGGTATATTTCTTTTAAGGCTTTATGAGTTTCCACACATTTTCTGCTCAGATGTGTGGAAACACATGCAAAGGAAACATGGCTGGATACTGCCTGTGTAGGCATTGGCTCAGAGTGGGAGCTGCTTAAGACCTCTAAGGCGTGCCCCCTCTTGAGTGTAATTCCAAGTGAAAAAAAGAAAAAATGAACTGTGCCTAATAAGCTGGCTTAACTGAATGCCAAAAAAGATTTTGCCTCATGAAATGGAGATTCTGAAGCAAGTTACATAATACTGAGAGAGAATAAATAGGAGGACTTTTAAGATGTTTCCAAATGGGGCAAATGGTCTATTGTAATCGGAACTCTCCAGTCCAGCAACATTTAATTCTGTTTGCTGAGATCCACATGGTCTTGGGGATTTGGAAGCTTTTAGAGACAACATAACAGTGTTTTTGCCTGGTGAATCCCAGGGATGGGGGAGCCTGGTGGGCTTCCGTCATGGGGTCACACAGAGTCGGACACCACTGAAGTGACTTAGCAGCAGCAGCAGTAGCAAAGACAACATAAATATTTACTTTATGTTTGTTTAATTTTTAAGTAGTGACATATTTTAAATCAATTTTTAAAAAGTGACTTGGGTATTGGCCAAGATGGAGTCACCAAAAAGTATTCATTTTAATTATTCTGCACATTTGTATCAGCTATAAAGGGGCGAAAGGTGACAATTTCCTCTGGAAAACAATGTTTCTTTAACAACCCCTTAGTTGCTAAGAATAATGGAGCCAACTATTTCAGCTAAAGCATTTGTGACTTCTCTTTCAGATATGAAATTTGCTTTTAAACCAGCTTCTGCCATTTTACCCCTACCCTTCTCTCCCTGTTTCATCCCTCTTTTTCTTCTCTCCCTCCCTTATCTTTATACAGATTTTCATATCTTGTGCCCAGGGTCTGTCTGTAGTGTCATAGCTGGAGTTCTGCCTCTGTTTCTTCAGTTCTCCATTTTCCCCTTTACATGGCTGCTGAAGAGGAGGCAAAAAACCAAACCTGTTCTTCAGCTATCAACTTTTATTATGTCACCCCACTAATCAAGAGTGTAAAAAAATTGCAGACTCAGGATTTTGTTTTACTTTCCTCCAGTGGCAGAATGTTATCAACATACGCAACTTTTATCATTTTTAAAAAATTGAAGTCTAGCTGAAGTGCAATATTACACAAGTTACCGGTGTACAGTATAGTGAATCACAACTTTTAAAGGTTACACTCCATTTATAGTTATATAGTTATAAAGTTTTGTCAATATCCCCTGTGTCATACAATATATCCTTGTATTTTATAATAATAGTTTATACTTATCCCGTACAGCTTCCCTCTCCACACTGATAACCACTAGTTTGTTCTGTTTATCTGTGAGTCTGCTGCTTTTTTATCTTCACTAGGTTGTTGTATTATTTAGATTCCACATGTAAGTGATATCACCCAGTCTTTCTCTGTCGTATTTCACTTAGCATAATACCCTCCAAATTCATCCATGTTGTTATAAATGGCAGAATTCCATTCTTTATGGCTCAGTAGTTTTTCTTTGTATATGTATGCCACATCTTCTTTATCCATTCATCTGTTGATGATCATTCAGATTGTGTCCTTATCTTTGCAGTTATCTGCATTATTATACAGAGAAGGCAATGGCACCCCACTCCAGTACTCTTGCCTGGAAAATCTTATGGACGGAGGAGCCTGGTGGGCTGCAGTCCATGGGGTTGCTGAGTCGGACATGACTGAGCGACTTCACTTTCACTTTTCACTTTCACACACTGGAGAAGGACATGGCAACCCACTCCAGTGTTCTTGCCTGGAGAATCCCAGGAACGGGAGAACCTGGTGGGCTTCCGTCTGTGGGGTCACACAGAGTCGGACATGACTGAAGCGATTTAGCAGCAGCATCAGCTGCGTTATTAAATAATGCTGTCAGGAGCTTTGGGGTTCATGTATCTTTTTGAGTTAGTGTTTTTTGTTTTGTTTTTGGATATATCCTGGAGTGCATTTACTGGGTCATATGGTAGATGTAATTTTAATTTTTTGAGGAACCTTCATACTTTCCTACAGTGTCTGTACCAATGTACATTCCCACCAACAGTATACAAGGGTTCCCTTTTCTTCTCACCCTTGCCAACATTTGTTATTTGTGTTCGTTTTGATGATAGTCGTGCTAACAGGTATAAGGTGATATTTTATTGTGGTTTTTAATTTATAATTCCCTGGTGATTAGCACCTTTTCATGAGCCTGTTTTTATATGCATGTTCTCTTTGGAAAACGTCTACTCAGATCTTCTGCCCATTATTAATTGGGTTACTTGTGTTTTTGATGTTGAGTTGTATGAACTGTTTATATATTTTAGCTATTAACCCCTTAGCAGTTCTCATTAATTTTTTGTGTGCTTTTCTTTCAGGATCAATGTGACTCTAGAAACAAATGGATGAATGAATATCCATATGAAGAGGAAAACAATAAAGGTTGGTTAGTCAGATTGTATAATTGCAGTGGCAGTCCTAATTTGAACATTAATTTGGGGCAGTTATTTTCATTAGTGCACTTGCTTTGACTGTGAGGCAAAGGTCAACGCTTAGACACATTCATCTGTCTATAAAGTGTAATTTTTTTTAAAACCCCTAAGTATAAAAAAAATTATAAAGAAGCTAGACTTTTTTGTGCAAGTCTAGCTATCATCAGTTTCCAAAACCAAAACTGTTTTAAGAATCAGCTTTAAAATGATAATTAGAAAATTAAAACTAATCACTGGGACAAAAAAAAAGAACAAAAACAGGCCAGATTCTCCTGCCACAAGCATAATATTCATCTCAGCCCTGTATGGCATATGATTGCTGTCAAATGCTGTCTTCTTTGCACCTGTAATTTTGGCTTTCTTCAGGGATAGGATAGAATGACTATGAGAGGCTTTTAACTTTGGCTTTTTCATAGAAAAGTTCAGGTATAAATTGGAGCGTTAAAAAAAAACATCCCATGAATTTCAACAGTTATCAAGTACTGGCTATCACTTTGTGGTATTTATTTAAACTTACCTTGTACTGCATACTGATCATAATACAGAAATTACACATTAATACTAAGAAAATGACAATACGTTAAACCGTTTCCATTTCATAAAGTCTGGTACAGAGGCATGTGACTCACAAACCTATATAACTGCACAGCACATACGATTTCATTCTTTCCTTCTTCCATTGCTCCTGCTACTTTCACATAAATGTATGTCTTTCTGCCAACTCACCTTCACGTGTGTGCGTGCTCAGTTGCTTCACTTGTGTCCGACTCTGTGAGCAGAAAATGTGTGGAAACTCATAAAGCCTTAAAAGAAATAAAGAAATTTTTAATGTGACCCCATGGACTCTAGCCCACCATACTCCTCTGTCCATGGGATTCTCCAGGCAAGAATACTGGAGTTGCCATTCCCTTCTCCAGGGGATTTTCCCAACCCAGGGATCAAACCCAGGTCTCGTATGTCTTCTGCATTGGGGCTGGGTTCTTTATCGCTAGCGCCACTTGGGAAGATGGTGCTACTTACAAATGATTTTCCAAATTATATCTTTCACTTGAAATTGCCTTCTTCCAACCCAACATCCATTCATGATAAGAAATGTTAATAAATTAGGCCTAGAAGGAGCATATCTCAATAAAGGCCATATATGACAGGCCCACAGCTAACATCATACTCAGTGTTGAAAGTTCAAAAGCTTTTCCTCTAAGATCTCAAATAAGAGTGCCCACTCTTACCACTTATATTCAGTATAGTACTGGAAGTCCTAGCTAGGGCAATCATGTAAGATAAAGAAATAAAACTTACCCCAATTGGAAAGGAAGATGTAAAATTTTCTTTATTTGCAGATGCCTTAATTTTATATAGAGAAAATTCTAAAGACTCAATCAAAAGAGTGATAGATGATCAGTGAATTCAGTAAAGTTGCAAGATACAATATCAACATATACACAATTCAGTAGCATTTCTGTAAGCAACAAAATTTCTGAAAAAGAAATAGATACCACTTAAAGTAGCATCAAGGGCTTCCCTGGTGGCTTAGACGGTAAGGCGTCTGCCTGCAATGCAGGAGACCTGGGTTTGATCTCTGAGTCGGGAAGATACCCTGGAGAAGGAAATGGCAAACCACTCCAGTATTTTTGCCTGGAAAATTCCATGGATGGGGTCGCAAAGAGTTGGACGCAACTGAATGACTTCACTTTCACTTTCTTTTCACAGTAACATCAAACATAATAAAACACTTAGGTATAAGTTTAACTTAGGATGTGAAAGATCTCTGTGCTGTAAACCACATGACATGGATGAAAGAAATTGAGGAAGACAAATAAATGGAGAAGTACCTCATTATTTGTGGATTGGAAGAATTAATACTGTTAAAATGTTAATATTACTGAAAGCCATCTATAGATTCAGTGCATTCCATATCAAGATTCCAATTACATATTTTATAAAACTAGAAAAAATTTCTGAAATTCATACGGAACCACAGAAGCCCTCGAATAGCCAAAGAAATATGGAGAAAGAAAAAGCAGGGGCGGGGGGGTCTCACATTATTCTTTCTGATTCCAAGGTATACTGTAAAGTTATAGTCATCAAAACAGCATGACACTCATAGAAAAGAAACCAGCAAGTAGACCAGTGGAACAGAATTGAGAGCCCAGAAATAAACCCAGGCATATGTAATCAACTAATATTTGACATAGGAATGAAGAATACTCAATGGAGAAGACGGTCTCTTCAATAAATGGTGTTACAATAATTGGATTTTCATGTGTGAAAGAATGAAATTGGACCCATATCTTATACCTCTCAAAAAAGTTGAACCAATCAATTACGGATTTAAATGTAAGACCTAAAACTAAGAAACTCCGATAAGAAAGCACATTAACAAAATTTCTTGATATAGATCTTGCTGATGTTTTGGATATGACACCTAAAGTACAAGCAACAAAATAAACAAATGGGATTATATCAAACTAAAAAGTTTCTTTACCATAGGAAACCATCAAAAAGTGTAAAGACAACCTACAGAATGGGGAAAAAAATATTTGCAAACTATATATCTGATGAGGAAGGGTTTAATGTACAAAAATATAATGTACTCTTGTTACTCAATAGAAAAAAAACCCCAAATAACCAAATTAATGGTCAAAAGTCTGAATATGACATCTCTCCAAAGAAGATATATCAATAGCCGGGTTCATAAAAACATGCTGAATATCATTTAGGCATTTAGGGAAATGCAAACTAAAACTGCAGTGATATAACACCACACACCTTTTAGAATGACCATAATTAGAGAAGAGATAATGCTGGTGTGGATGCAGAGAAAAGGGATGTGTGCACTGGTTGGTAGGGTTGTTAATTGGTGCAGTCACTATGGAAATTTTATGGAAGATCCCCAAGAAATTAAGACCAACTACCATGAGAGTCCCTTATACTGCAAGGAGATCCAACCAGTCCATTCTAAAGGAGATCAATCCTGGATGTTCATTGGAGGGACTGATGCTAAAGCTGAAACTCCAATACTTTGGCCACCTCATGAGACGAGTTGACTCACTGGAAAAGACTCTGATGCTGGGAAAGGTTGGGGGCGGGAGGAGAAGGGGACGACGGAGAATGAGATGGCTGGATGGCATCACCGACTCTGTGGACATGAGTTTGAGTGTACTCCGGGAGTTGGTGATGGACAGGGAGGCCTGGCGTGCTGTGATTCATGGGGTCGCGGAGAGTCGGACACGACTGAGCGACTGAACTGAACTGAACTGAACTGAACCATGTAATCCAGCAGTTCCACTTTTAGGAAATATCTAAAGGTAAAAAAAAACACTCAATAAAAGATATTTCCACCCCCATGATCATTGCAGCATTATTTATAGTAACCAAGACATTGAAACAACCTGTGTGTGTGTCAACAGATGAATGGGTAAATAGGATGTGGGGGGGGTGTGTGTGTGTGTGTGTATATGTATGTATATATATAAAAACATATAATGGAGTATTATTCAGTCATTATAAATGAGGAAATCATACTATTTATGACAACATGGATAGACTTGAGGGCATTATACTAACTGAAATAAAGACAGATACAAATACTATATGATCTCACTTGTATATTGGATCTTTTAAACAAAAAAAAGGTGCCTTTTTCCTTCCTTGCTAAAATTTCTCCTTTGTAATATTTGTTTCTGGAAAATACTCTGGAATGGAGTATCAGTTCAGAGATGATACAAGGGAGATTTCTGGGTGTATGGTAATGTTCTTTTTTTATGAGCTCATTATTACCTATATAGATGAATTAACTTTGTAAGAATTGAGTGCACTGTGTACTTACTTGCATGTGGATTAGTGGTGTGTTTGTCAACTGATTCTAGGGCTTTGGATGTGAAGGCCTGATCTGTAGTGTTTGTCAGTTCCCATGTTGTAAATATTCCCACCGGTTTCAGTGTTTAAAAAAGAGCTTGCAAGATTCTTAAAATTTAACAATTGGCTCTTATGAGCTGGTAATGAGCTAACTCCAGCAACTACTGATAATTGCATTTATAATGTAAAGATAAACAGTTTTCTATACTCCTAAGACAATTAGGGCAAATGTAGTAAATTCAAATAGTCCCATCTCATTCCTCTGTCAGCATGGAAATCTTCACTCATTATCATACAGAGTTATCACTTTCCCTGTATATGAGTTTAATACTGTATTTATGTTTTTGTTCAATTGTTATTAAATTTTTATGTTTGAATGGATCAGTATTAAGTTTTGTACGTTTATACATTTTGACAATGTCATTGTTCTGTAACTGATTTTGTGACAACTGAGGATGATGGCAAAGAGAATCATTGTGTTAATACTTACCCTGAGGATAGACTGAAGATACTGTCTTGATTAGCTATAATATATTATGTGTGATTCATTCTAAACGATCATGCCTCATAGCTCATAATTCATGAGTTCAGAAGTCTTTATAGAGGGAAGCACAGTGAGTGTTTCACTTAATGTGTTTGTCCCGATGAAATACATTATTCATCATGCTGTTTTTTATATTTTTAAATCTGTGTTTCAGTTATAGAGGCTTTAGAACAAATTCATTGGTACTTGTTTTTAAACCTGCTTGGATCAGGTGGTGTTAGTTTTCATAAGGTCTGATTCAGAGAGAAAATTGCAGTTTGGAAATTTATCTTTTCTGTATTTCACATATATTCCCAAGGTCAGTTTTAAGATGATGTTTTTAAAATGTCAGCTGTGGATGCAACATTTCCACTGTCTACATAATTGAAAAGGGATTTGAATATGGCTCTTAAAACTATTTTGTACGTTTCCAATTTGCCAGTGGTGATAAAATCTTGCCAGAGCCACAGAATATGTTGCGGTGCCTTTCTGTTTAGGTTCTAACATTTAAACAGCCTGAATAGTATTTGTAAAATTTCTTTTGTGGCCATATCAAGAGTCTTCTAGAAGCAGTCTGTCTCTCCCTTTCCAATCAATCAATCAATAATGTATAAATATATGTAGTACATAAATATATATTTATATGAAAATCAGATCAGATCAGTCGCTCAGTCATGTTCGGCTCTCTGTGACCCCATGAATCACAGCACGCAAATATACCTATATAAATTCCCATTAAATTCTTCACTCAGTTTTAAAATTCTTTCTTTTTTGTCCCTGTACCATCTGCCATTAGATAATGTTAAATAAATTCTAAAAAGACTCCAGTTACCATTAATTTCTACTCACATATATCAGCAGAAAACCTGGTCTATAGCTCTTTAACATATTTTAGCAGTTTTCTCTCATTGTGAATGTTTGTGGACCTGACTCCAACAGACCTGACTTTGCTCCACTGTTTTCGAGCCATTTCAGTATGTTACCCAGTACTCTGAGCACCTGGTTCAGGGCAGGTGTCCAGAACATATGCATGCATATACATTAGTCCAGCTTATCAGAATCCATGTTCAAAGTTTTGCTCCAGTGTTGGCAATGGGTAAGTTTGGAAAGCAAGAGGACAATAGCTCACCTTTCTGAGAAAGTTTTAATTCCCTACCAAAATTTTGTTTCCTAGCAATGGACAGGTACTTTAAATGGTTACTTTAAATTTCTTTGCCATAAAGTTTCAAGACATTCTTCACACAAATTAGAAAACTGTACCAGTAACAAGCCAGTCTTTTCTTCCATTTTGAGCTAAGTTGGCATAATTGTTGAGAAAGCCTGGGTTGATATAAGTGAAATATATCATCAGTACTGGGATACTCTGCATTTAGGTAGTCACCTGGACCATAAACATGGAATCAGAAGAAGTGAGGTCTTGCTCTGCAGTTCTTTGTAGTATCTTGGGCCAGTGACTTCTTTCTGAATTTTAATTATCTGAACCGCAGTGTGGAAAAATAATACCAGTCCTGCCTATTTCATGAGTTGCAATAGGGGTGAAAGGAAATACGACGTATTTGTGAAAATAATTTAGAGCTGTAGAGTCCTAAAGGTGTGGGTGGTGCTTGATACTCTTATTTGTATAGCATAAGTCGGAGATTCATGACTTTCTTGTATGATGTCACATCCAAGTCAAGTCTTTTAAGAACTGAAAGTGACCACGAAGGTCATTGACTCTAACATGTGCTTGGTATGTGGCTTTCTTCCATAAGAGTTGGTTGATTACTTTAGCACTGTATCTTGAGTACTCTGTGCAATTTCTTACTGCATGTGGCAGTTCATCCTGTTTCCAGGCTTATCTAGTTATATTAAAAGTTCTTTTCTTGAGCATAATCAGTAGATTTGATAATGATCCAAACTAATAGGTGTATCTCATATTTATTAAAATATCATCCTTTGTGAGGTCATTCTTCTATCAAGTCCCTTAACTCTTCACTGTGTAGTTTCTTAGACCTGGGATATAAGAACAAAATGATATACAGGGATTTGAGAAAGATTGTGCCATTATTGAAGTAGGATAAAAGCTTTATTACTTGAAAAGATGATGCATTGCTCATTTTAAAAACATTAAAGCATGCAAAGCCCCATCACTTCCCTGCCTCATACTTGGTGAGCATTATTTACAGCATCTGTGTGTGAATATATGCAAGTAAATAGAGATGTTTTTGCAAAAGTAGGACCATATTTATATTTTGCTTCTAATATAGAGTTTTTTTTGTTTGCTTCTGATGTAATGGAAGGTTTAGAAATTGGGTTTAAACCAAAGGAATTCACTATTTTTAAGTTAATATCCTTTCACCAAAGTGATTCTATTACTTGAGAATTAAGAGAAAGACCAAAAAAAACACTCCCCTCTTTGAATTCTGGTATTTCTGTCTTTTTTAATGACTGAATTTAACTCTAAACAACATCTTTTGACTTTTTGCTATGAAAGATGGGTAGATTAATGACATTTCTTTTTAGCTTGCTTTTCTTCTCTTATTTTACTGTCTTTTTAAAATTTAGGTTATTAATATTTCTTTTCTGATTGTTAACTATAATTATTAAAACTATTTAGTCTGAATTCTTCTTTTTCTTAGAAGTATGGAAACACTGCTTTATTGTCACCTGGCATTTGGTGTCACTGTGAAGCCTGAAGCAAACTGATCTTTGCACTTGTTCTTGTTTTGCTTTTTGTTCAGATGTCCATGGGCTATTTTTAGTAAGCTAGAAAGAAGTTCTGTAACTTCATCATAAGTTGTTCTTCTTGTTTTTTCTCATTCTATCAGTTTTTCTTGGATCTTGCCATTTAACTCTGAGAAGCAGACTCTCATTTTATGTCTTCATATTTATGTATTGGGCTTCCCTTGTGGCTCAGCTGGTAAAGAATTTGCCTGCAATTTGGGAGACCTGGGTTCAATTCCTGGGTTGGGAAGATCCCTGGAGAAGGGAAAGGCTACCCACTCCAGTATTCCGGCCTGGAGAATTCCATGAACTGAAGGTATCTTTTTCTTTTGTTTTCTTCTTTATTAACTCTGAAGATAGGTATAACATTTCTCCTTGGTTTGTTGTATTATCTTTAACTTTCTTATTTCACTTGTGTTCTTTCCCATTCAATATTTTTTCCTGCTATATTTTCAGTCAAATTCTTTGTTATTTTTTAGTTCCTAAAGTGGCTTTTCATCTCTATAGTATTTTATAACCCTGTCCATTTATTTTCATCTGATTCAGATATCTTGTAAAATACATCATTTAGGTCCTTGTACTTCTTTCCTGAACATTATTTTCTTTTAAAACAAGAGCCGTTTGTGTCAATCATTACTATTATTATTGGGTCTGTGAAGTGTAATTTAAATTCTTCATCTGTTTCCTTGGGTAGTTCTTCTTATGATGTTTGTTCTTCATTGGCCTCTTTCTTCCCTTTCTGTCTTGCTTTTGATATTTGCTACTTTTATGCACAGTTTCCTTGAGGTCTGTCTCAGGTTTTTACCCATCTTTGAATGGGGCCAGTAGTTTCCAATGTGGCAGGTGGTATTGTGGGTAGGGGCACCAACCGTTTTGGACAGGAGCTAGCTGTGATGGTTAATTTTGTATGTCAGCTTGACTAGGCCACAGGGTGCCCACATGCAGCATTATTTCTGGGTATATCTGGGAGAGTATTTCTAGGTGAGGTTGGCATTTGAAACAGTGGACTCAAAAAGCAGATGGCTCTGCCCAGTGTGGTGGGCATCATCCAACCTGTTGAGGGGCCTGAATAAAACAGAGTGGAGGAAGGAAGAGATTAGTCCCTTCTTAGCAGCTTAAGCTGGGACATTAGCCTTCTCCTGGTCTTGGACTTGAATGATCAGCTCCCTTGGTTCCTAGGCCTTCGGACCTGGACTGGAATTACACCACTAGATTTCCTGGTCTCCAGCTTGTAAATGCAGATCATGGGACTTCTCATTCTCCATAATTACATGAGCCAATGTTTACAGTAAATCACATATCTCATATATAGATGTTTCGTGTTCAGGTGCTCAGTTGTGTCCAACTCTTTGTGGCTCCTTGGACTGTAGCCTGCCAGGCTCCTCTGGCCATTTAATTTTTCAGGTGAGAATACTGGAGTTGGGTGCCATTTCCTACTCCAGGGGATCTTCACCACCCAGGAATCGAACCTCTGTTTCTTGTGTCTCCTGCAGTGGCAGGTGGATTCTTTACCACCTGCCATATACCATATATATATACTATATACCACATACCATATATATACACACACATATACATGCATACACACACACATATATATGTGTATATATATAGCTCCTATTCCATTTTTCTGTATAGTTCTCACTAATATAAAATAAGCTGTCAGCATTCTGTGAGTGAAACAAACAGTGATGTACCAACTAACTGCAGCATACCTAGTGAGCTCAGGATTTTGTTTCCTCCATGAGAAAGCCAGATGTATCTATTTCATATCAACACAGAGTAACAATTTGGAAATCCCTAGTTAGACCCTGAAGCCAGAGGCTGAAATACAAAGCAGGTACCCCCAAGTATATGAGTATACCCCAGCATTTCTTCTGTCAAAGGAAATAATGCATACACAATTACTGGCCTGAAAAGCAGATTTTCCTAAAGTCAAACAGACACAATTAACATGACTTAAAATGATGAAAATGACTATTTTAATGAGAACATAGTAGCTAGCAGACAATATGCAAGTGCTTTAGCATTTTTTTCTCATTTGACTTTCACAGTAACTATATGGACATATAAAATTAACCATCACATCTATGCTGTAGTGTGAATGGGTTTGGTAATCATACACTTAGAATCTGTAGAATCTGTTATTTGTTATTATTGGGCTACAAAGACATTATATTTAGACCCTGATTTTCAAGGTTACATCATCTCAGGAAAAGGCAAATAAGTTACTACAATCTTGATTTGGAGTTGGTGTGGGCCATAGATGGCTTCACTTGTGAAGTCACCTTTGACCTGGGCCTTGAATGATGTTGTCACATTGACTGGAAGAAATAGGAGAAAAAGTCATAATATTCTGTTTAAAAAAAAAAATTCTAAATAAATTCAAAAGTAGATTGTCTTTCCTTTGGACACAAAAGTGCCCTGCATAATTTCCTTTTAGAATTAAAGGTAAATGTAATATTCAGTGATACTATTCAATATTTCACCCCAAATCTATTGAGGCTCATTTATGTGTCTAAATGATTTTTTATTTCCCTCCCCCTCTCTCTCTCCTTTTATGTCTATCTCTCTCACATTTTCATTCTCTGGCCTTTTGATTATAGTGGCTCTTCAGCTAAGCTTTATGTCATCCTATTTAGAGTACATTATGAAAGTAGTTTATATAATGTATTTTGCCAGAAATTTCAGGAGTGATCATAAAAATGATATGAGCATCTTTTAAACATAACCATTTCAGTTGAACAGTTTTGATTTAATGAGAACATCAGAGTATTAAAGCAACAGGGTGATTTGTTGAAATATAACATCTATGTGGTTAATTTTGTTATTATCAACATCTGTGCATTTTTTTTTTTTAAGCATAGACTCTTTCACTTTTCTCCTGTTGATGTTAGCTGAGAATTAATTTATTACTGTTCTTGAAACAGACATTTGTTTAGTAAAATCACGAATAATTATTGCTCAACAAGTGAGAGTGATTCTTCTTAGCTTATACATAATTTGGTCCTTCAGTATAACTTATGGCCTAATAGAAGTAAAACTCACAAATATTACAGTTTAAGAGTCAACTGGTTACTTATATGTACCATGCTTTGTTTTCCTGGAATTTTAGATCTGGTACCAAGTTCTGTATCAGGCAAGGTTTACTCAGAGAAATAGAACCATGGGAGTGGGAGAAAATGTGAGATTTATTATGAGCATTTGACCATATCTATTTGTAGAAATTAGTTGAGCAAGTTAGGCATGGTTGTTGCTTCTGTATTTTGGATATTAGGCCTAAATCTACAGGGCAAGCAGTCGGCAAATAAGGTGCTGGAGAACGGGGGTGAACTAGAAGCCCTGAGGATGAGCTGAATCCACACAGACTCCTCACTGCTCACTAGGCTCTAACCTCCAGGATGCTCTGGGCCGCAGGGGAAGCGGGCGCCTTTGCTGAGTCAGACATATCGAGGTCGAGAATCAGATAAGCTGATGGAGAGCCTGTAGGCCGGCCCCGCCCCTGAAGCACAGAGCGACAGTGGGCGTGCACTGCATCCACCTCTAGAGCCCTGCAACCATCTTCCTCCTGTGATGAGAACAGGAGGGCTGCTGCACTTCTGCCTCCTTGAGTCCCACCAACACGTTCCTTGTAACCCAGGAGCAGTGCTGGCAATGCAGGTGGAGCTCAGCCAAGCTGTGACGGTTCATGTCCTACTGAGTCCATGTTGCCCATTCTCTCCATTTTCCTGCAGGGGTCTCCTTCCCAACTGTTGCTGCTTTCTGATTATTGGACGCCATCCATCTTTTCTGATTCCTGCCTTCTTAGTTGTTACTTCGTTCCTGTCCCAGGACTCGAAGCACTGTACTTGGGACCCAGGCTTGTAGTCGAGATAACCTTCCACACAGAAAAGTCTCACCAGCTCTGGACAGCCACCTCCCTGGATTCACTGTTTTTGAGCTCTGCCTATCTTTTGAGAAGCAGTAGGATCTCTGCTTATCTTTTGAGAAATAGCAGGACCCTTTTTGGCCTCATGGGGTACTTGACCAGTTTTTGGTGTCATTCTGCTTCCTGTATTTTGATTGTTCATCTATTAACGTCAGAGAATGGTCAGGCTTAGCCCAGGACCATGTGGCCATGGGGAGCTTTGATTGTGAGCATGGGAAGATCAGACATACCTTGAGAAAGAGGGGAGATTCTGATTTTATACATGGTGAAATTAAGTGGAGTATCTGAATGTTAGGGGTTTTTCCAGGTGGTTCAGAGTAAAATTATGAGGTGAGACATCATACTCAGAGGGAATGAAGAATACCAGGGACAGTGTAGGTTAGAGGTGAAATTGACAGGCAGTAACTAAACACAGTTGCTGGAGAGCAGCTAAGGACCAGACATGTGTTAATTCACACTGGGTTCAGGAACCAGCAGGCATTAACACACAGGGAAGAATAGGGTGGATTATTACAGGGCAAAGGGCAAAACTGATGGGAGTGCAGAAATGGGAGCATGCTGGCACCAAGGAAGGTGGAGCCTTCTGGACGGACTGGGAGGTCAAGTGGCTCTTTGTCTTACATGTCAGCTCTCCAGTGTTGGGGAGGGTTCCTCAAGGTCTGTGTTGAATCATGGTACAGGACCAAGAAATCCAGTACAATGGACATTCCTGGAATAGGAGTAAACGAGAACATTTGGTGAGGTGGATGAAGGTCAACAGGAAAAAATACTAGCCTTTTACTGAGCTTGAGGAGGGAAAGAAGAAAAGCTTTTGAAAGTAGCTTGCCTTCAATTCCCAAAATTCCACCCATAACCCCAGGATGGGCTTGAATCTGATTTGTGGTTTAGAGGAAGTTCAGAAGTAGCATCCTAATCTGATAGAGAATAAGAGCAATTTGTTGTTTTTCAGGTGCCCAGTTGTGTTCAATTTTTTGTGATCCCTTGGACTGAAGCATGCCAGGCTTCCCTGTCCTTCACCATCTCCCAGAGCTTGCTTAAATCCATGTCCATTGAGGCGGTGATTCCATCCAACCAGCTCATCCTCTATTGTCCCCTTCTCCTCCTACCTTCAGTATTTCCCAGCATCAGGGTCTTTTATAATGAGTCAGCTTTTTACATCAGGTGGCCAAAGTATTGGAGCTTCAGCATCAGTCCTCCCAATGCATATTCAGGGTTGATTTCCCTTAGGATTGACTGGTTTGATCTCCTTGCTGTGCAAGGTACTCTCAAGAAGCTTCTCCAACAACACAGCTCAAAAGCATCAATTCTTCAGCACTCAGCCTTCTTTATGGTCCAACTTGCACTCCATACATGACTACTAGAAAAGCCATGGCTTTGACTAGATGGACCTTTCTTAGCAAAGTAATGTCTCTGCTTTTTAATATGCTGTCTAGGTTGGTCATAGCTTATCTTCCAAGGAGCAAGTGTCTTTTGATTTCATGGCTGAAGTTAACCATCTGCAGTGATATTAGAGCCCAGGAGCAATTAGGTTGCTAAAAAACAAGTTCAGATATTGGTAGAAGATACCAGTTTATATTTTTACATTTATAAGGTGTGTGTGGGCAGTGCAGGGGAGAGGTTGATTGATTCTAGTTTATGGGTTGATGGTTGCTAGATTTTTCTGAGCTTTAGTTACTTTTTAAATTTAATCACTGCATTACTTTTAAACTGAACTGTAAATGAAATCCACATTCCTTAAAGACCAGGATCACACAAATTGAGACACGTTGCCTGGCTGTTCCCTTTATGAACTCAGTTCTTTCCATTGATGACTACTTTTCATGGAAATTAATGTTTCTGACCTTTAGATGGACATTACCAGATTTTACCATCACCAGATGGTAAAATATTGGAAATCAGATTGATTATATTCTTTGCAGCCAAACATGGAAAAGCTCTATACAGTCAGCAAAAACAAGACCGGGAGCTGACTGTGGGTCAGATCATGAACTCCTTATTGCTGAATTCAGACTTAAATTGAAGAACGTAGGGAAAACCACTAGATCTTTCAGGTATGAACTAAATAAGATAATTTACGATTATACTGAGGAAGTGACAAATAGATTCAAGGGATTAGATCTAATAGAGTGCCAGAACAACTATGGATGGTGGTTTGTGACATTGTATAGAAGGCAGTGATCAAGACTCCCCAAGAAAACGAAATGCAAAAAGACAAAATGGTTGTATAAGGAGGCCTTGCAAATAGCTGAGAAAAGAAGAGAAGCTAAAGAACAGAGGAGAAAAGGAAAGATATACCCATTTGAATGTAGATTTCCAAAGAATAGCAAGGAGAGATAAGAAAGCCTTCCTCAGTGATCAGTGCAAAGAAATAGAGGATAACAATAGAATGGGAAAGACTAGAGATCTCTTCAAGAAAATTAGCGACACCAAGGGAATATTTCATGCAAAGATGGGCACAATAAAGGATAGAAATGGTATGGACCTAACAGAAGCAGAAGATATTAAGAAGAGGTGGCAAGAATACACAGAAGAGCTATACAAAAAAGATCTTCATGACCAGATAATCACGATGGTGTGATCAGTCACCTAGAGCCAGACATCCTGGAATGCCAAGTCAAGTGGGCCTTAGGAAGCATCACTATGAACAAAGCTAGTGGAGGTGATGGAATTCCAGTTGAGCTATTTCAAATCCTAAAAGATGATGCTGTGACAGTGCTGCAATGAATATGCCAGCAAATTTGGAAAACTCAGCAGTGGCCATATGACTAGAAAAGGTCAGTTTTCATTCCAATCCCAAAGAAAGGCAATGCCAAAGAATGTTCAGACTACCGCACAATTGCACTCATCTCACATACTACTAAAGTCATGCTCAAAATTCTTCAAGTCAGGCTTCAACAGTATTGTACTGTCAACTTCCAGATGTTCCAGCTGGATTTAGAAAAGGCAGAGGAACCGGAGATCAAATTGCCATCATCCATTGGATTATCAGAAAAGCAAGAGAGTTCCAGAAAAACATCTATTTCTGCTTTATTGACTATGCCAAAGTCTTTGACTGTGTGGATCACAGCAAATTGTGGAAAATTCTGAAAGAGATGGGAATACCAGCACACCTTACCTGCCTCCTGAGAAATCTGTATGCAGGTCAAGAAGCAACACTTAGAACTGAACATGGAACAACAGACTGGTTCCAAATTGGGAAAGGCGTACATCAAGGCTGTATATTGTCACTCTGCTTTATTTAACTTATTTGGAGAGTACATCATGAGATATGCCCGGGTGGATGAAGCACAAGCAGGACTCAAGATAGTTGGGAGAAGTGTCAATAACCTCAGATATGCAGATGACACCACCCTTATGGCAGAAGGCAAAGAAGAACTATAGAGCCTCTTGATGAAAGTGGAAGAGGAGAGTGAAAAAGTTGCCATAAAACTCAACACTGAGAAAACTAATATCAGGCATCTACTCCCATCACTTCATGGCAAATACATTGGGAATCAATGGAAACAGTGAGAACCTTTGTTTTCTTGGGCTCCAAAATCACTGCAGATGGTAACTTCAGCCATGAAATCAAAAGATGCTTGCTCCTTGGAAAAAAGGTATGGCAAACCTAGGCAGCATATTAAAAAGCAGGGACATTACTTTGCCAAGAAAGGAACATCTAGTCAAAGGTATGATTTTCTATTAGTCATGTATGGATGTGAGAGTTGGACTGTGAAGAAAGCTGAGCACCGAAAAATTGATGCTTTTGAACTGTGGAGTTTGAGAAGACTCTTGAGAGTCCCTTGGACTTATAGGAGATCCAACCACTCAATCCTAAAGGAAATCAGTCCTGAATATTCATTGGAAGGACTGATGCTGAAGCTGAAACTCCAATGCTTTGGCCACCTGATGCGAAGTACTGACTCATGGGAAAAGACCCTGATGCTGGGAAAGATTGAAGGTGGGAAGAGAAGGGATGACAGAGGATGAGATGGTTGGATGGCTTCCCTGACTCGATGGACATGAGTTTGAGTAAGCTCCGGGAGTTGGTGATGGACAGGGAAGCCTGGCATGCTGCAGTCCCCGAAGCCTAAAAGAGTCAGACATGACTGAGGGACTCAACTGAACTGAACGTATAGATAAAAAGGACAGACTCTCTTATTCATGTTTATAAATTTCTCTGTGCTCCCCAATGTACTCATTCTGCAGAGGAGAAAATGATGGACGTTGGTGGGAGTTTAGCTTCTTCCCAGATTTATATTTCTATCAGTGATAGCCTTCATCATTCTCTGAAATTGTGAGACACTTGCCTAAGGTTGCACTGCAGTTAGTAGAATGTCATGTATTTACTTTTTGTTTCATAACATGTATTTGTACATCATTTCTAAAAGTGCCATTTAGAAAGGCCCCAGTAGAGAAATAATCGTGGCGGTGGTACTTGTGAAGGTATTTGTTTGGGAGGAGGAGAGGTTGAGTGATTAGAGGTAGAGGAGAGTAAGCGAAAGTTGTTGTTTTAAGCAATGAAATGATTTCCACTTATAATGTCTTTTGTTTCTATTATGATCAGAAATGCTTGCTCATCTAACTAGGTAATTATTGCATCACCATCTCACCTCTTAATTCTCTCCTTAGAATTTGAAGAAAACAGATATCAGATTTTCAGAGGTGACCCTGACATGCAGTTTCACAGCTTCCCAGCCCACTGCGGGCTAACTTGGTGCAAATAATCAAGGGGCGATAGAAAAGGCCAAGAGATTTCTTTGTTGCAGCTCAGAGTGTGAATTGACTCCGCTTGCCTATTTCTAATCAATTATGCAACAGCGCTTATTTTTTATTTTGCTGAAAACAATATATGTTGTTGTAATGCAAGAATTTAATTATAGTGAAGTCTCTAGTGCTTTTTGAATGAGAAATTAAATCTCCATGTTACTTTGCCTCTAACTGTGAAACTGAGATACTGCAAAAGCCCCAGCAGAAACTGCTGGTAACGTTGCTGCTGCTACTGCTAAGTCACTTCAGTCGTGTCCGACTCTGTGTGACCCCATAGATGGAAGCCCACCAGGCTCCCCCGTCCCTGGGATTCTCCAGGCAAGAACACTGGAGTGGGTTGCCATTTCCTTCTCCAATGTGTGAAAGTGGAAAGTGAAAGTGAAGTCGCTCAGTCGTCTCCGACTCTTAGCGACCCCACGGACTGCAGCCTACCAGGCTCCTCCATCCATGGGATTTTCCAGGCAAGAGTACTGGAGTGGCTTGCCATTGCCTTCTCCGGCTGGTAACGTTAGCTGATCTTTTATTATTGAAATATGTTGAGCAGTTGAGAGGTGAGACTAAAGAGACCAGTGGGTTAGTGAATTGTCATTCTTTTTATGCTGGTTCCATCTTGTTCACCATTCAGGGTCTACGCTTCAAGGAAATGATGTTGTTGCCCTCAAGAGCAGCTTCATTCTAGATTTTTCTTCTCAAGTAGTGTTGAAAATTTCAAACATTTATATTAGAAACATAGAAATTTGAAGTTGGATGGTAGTATAAGAAATATCTCATTCAGGTGGATTCGTGTAAGTAAGATGAAAAAATCAATTAAAATGAACAATTAAAAAAGCAGTTTGCTCAAGGTGACAGCCTATTATATAGAGTGGGAGATTTTGGAGAAAGGAAGGCATAAAGGCAACATGATTACTTGTAGTTCACAGATTTTTGAAATCTAATTTAAGCAATAGGTTTACCTTTTGCCTGTTTTTAACTTTAAAGTGAAAAGTACCTGATGGATATCTTTTCAATGACTGTTTGAATAAACGATGGGTGGAGGATGAATGAAGACAAAGGAAAGAGCAGGAGAGAGAAAATGAGTCCAATCTCTCTCTTAAATTTCTCTTCTTTGAAAAAAGTGTTAAAGAGCGTGACCACGTATGAGGAAGAGAGAGAAAGATGAGATCCTGGATCGTTGGCAGGTGGATCACACAAAACGTGAAACACTGAAAATTTGTTAAGGTTGACTTTTCCAGTAAGTGGTAATTGAGGGAAACAGTGGTTTCCTGGTTTAAGGAGCTAACCATGTGGAAAGTGGCAAGAGAGGATTTTCCTAAACACTATGCTGATGACACGGAGAAGGCAATGGCAAGCCACTCCGGTACTCTTCCCTGGAAAATCCCATGGATGGAGGAGCCTGGTAGGCTGCAGTCCGTGGGGTCGCTAAGGGTCGGACACGACTGAGCGACTTCACTTTGACTTTTCACTTTCACACATTGGAGAAGAAAATGGCAACCCACTCCAGTGTTCTTGCTTAGAGAATCCCAGGGACAGGGGAGCCTGGTGGGCTTCCGTCTATGGGGTCGCACAGAGTCGGACACGACAGAAGTGACTTAGCAGCAGCAGCAGCATGCTGATGACATAAAAATATTCTGAATACTGCTCAGACTATGATTAAATATAATAACAAATATGAAGAAGGTATTTTCTTATATTAAGTGTTTATGATTATTAATGATAGACCAGCAATTTTATATTAAGGCATCTAGCAACATGACTTTGTTTTAATGGATAATATGGTGTTTTGGTAATTTGGTAAGTGTTCTGAGAATTTCCCCTCTGCTCTGTTTTTCTTATACTTTGGAAATTGAATTTTTATTGTTATCTTAAAATAATTGCTTGTGTTATGAGATGACTATGTAGTCTTAATAAAGCAAATTTTTAGCCAACTATTACTCATTTTATTTCAAAATTAGTAACTTTGAAAATTCCTAATCAATTTAAACAATTCTAGTTAAAAGAGTAGGAGTAGATGCTTTCTTGAAGTTACTAACTATGTGCTTAGTCATGTCCACCTGTTTATGACCCCATGGACTGTAGCAGGTCAGTCTCCCCTGCCCATGGAATTTTCCAGGCAAGAATACTGGAGTAGGTTGCCATTTCCTTCTCCAGGGCATCTTTCTGACTCAGGGACTGAGCTCATGTCTCCTGAATTGACAGGCAGAGTTTTTGACCACTGTGCCTCCTGGGAAGCCCTATTAAGTATTTGGTGGATATAAAAGAATCTGTGTGCTGTATATGTAAGTTATAAGTGCAAGGATATAGAGAAACTCACCTTAAAGAGTAGACTATTTCCAGTATTTGTAAAGATTCTTTTTAGTCTTCTTGGAGAAGGAAATGGAAACCCACTCCAGATTTCTTGCTTGGGAAATCCCATGAACAGAGGAGCCTGGCAGGCTACAGTCCATGGGGTCACAAGAGTCAGATATGACTTAGCAACTAAACAACTTTTAGTCTCAGACATGAGCTTTATCCTTGTATTATATTTAACTTGCTTTTTATGATACTTATATATAAGAACATATTCAGGAACTGCATATAGTTTACTTCATCTTGTTGAGGGCTATCAGATGAGTAGGGTTTCCCTGATAGCTCAGTTGGTAAAGAATCCACCTGCAATGCAGGAGACCCAGGTTCAGTAAGATTTGTTGGAGGAGGGATAGGCTACCCATTGTGGCTCAGCTGGTAAAGAATCTGCCTGCAGTACAGGAGACCTGGGTTCCATTCCTGGCTTGGGGAAATGCCCTGGAGAAGGGAAAGGCTACCCACTGCAGTATTCTGACCTGGAGAATTCCATGGACTGTATAGTCCATGGGGTCACAAAAAGGACATGACTGAGTGACTTTCACTTATTTAGGTACTTCCCAGGTGGTGCTAGTGGTAAAGAACCTGCTTGCCAGTGCAGGAGACATAAGAGCTGCAGGTTCGATTCCTGTGGAGGCAACCTACTCCAGTATTCTTGCCTGGTGAATCCCCGTGGACAGAGGAACTTTGTGGGTTACGGTCCATAGGGTCTGCAAAGAGTCAGACACGACTGAAGTGACTTAGCATATCAGATGAGTAGGGTTATGCTCTTTTCTTTTGTAACTTGCTTTTATTTCTTATATTTTGTTTTTGATATTCATCCACATTGGTGTATGTAGGTAAAATTATTTACTTCCACAACTGAATGGAACTGTATTTTATTATGACCATGTTGTAATTTATCCATTCTTCAGCAGCAGATGTTTCTATTTCTTGTAGCTTTTTTTTTTTGCTATTTTAAATAATATTGCTGTGTACAGTCATTTAATGTGTCTTGGTGCCCAGGTAAAAGGTTTCTCTGGAATATATGCCTAGGAATAAAATTGCTGGATTATAGAGAATGCACATTTTTAGCAACACTACATATTGCCCAGATGATTTTCCATATTGTTGCAACACTTAAATAGTGCTGTTTAATAGTTCCATTTCTCCACATCCTTACCAACTCTTGGTTTCTGCTGATATTTAGAGTTTTGTCCGTCTGGTGGTGCGTTAAATAGTGTTTCCTTCCAGCCTTAATGGTGATCTGCTGTTAGTAAAGGTTTATATGTTGATTGGTTATTTGGGTTTCATCTGTGGAATTCCTTTTCATAAGTTTTGCCTATTTATCTATTGAATGGTAGTCAGTTTTTTTCTCCCTTTGGGATAGATAAACAGGGTTTATTAAATACATTGAAAATACTTTCTCCAAGATTGTGGACCTTTGTTTTACTTTTTAAATAATGTTTTTATTTTTAATTTGGCTGAATATGTACCTGTTCTGTAGACTTCTTAAGTGGCGCTAGAGGTAAAGACCCCACCCACCAAGGGAGGAGATGTAAGAGACACGGGTTCGATCTCTGGGTTGGGAAGATACCTTGGAGAAGGGTATGGCAACCCACGCCAGTATTCTTGGCTGAAGAATTCTGTGGACAGAGGAGCCTGGCGGGCTGCGCTCCATGGGTCGTATAGAGTAGAACACAGCAGAAGCGACTGAGCATGCATGTATGTCTATTCTGTGGCTAGCATTTTTTGTGCATTTTGTCATGATGATTTTATATAGAATATTTGTATCTACTAAGTGAGTTTGATCTGTAATTTTCTTATACTGTTTGGAATGGAATTTGGTATCAATCTTAGAATCTTCCTGTGTCTATTGTTTGGGAGCATGTGAATAATTTGAATAATCTTATCTTTACATATATGGTAGAAGTCACTTATAAAGCTATTTGGGAGTAGACTTATCTTTGTGGCTAAAATTTGAACTTGAAATTCATTTCCTTCAGTGGTAATAAGACTAGGTTTTCAGTTTCTTCTTCAGACGATTTTAGTAAGTTGTATGTTTCTATAGCACTGTGTTTCTATATAGTTGTTCATTTAAGATTTTAATGTATTGGCATGAAGATTTTATTGGTTTGCCAGAACTATCATAACAAAATATAGACTCGGTGGCTTAAGTTCAGTCGCTCAGTCATGTCCGACTCTTTGCGATCCCATGAACTGCAGCACGCCAGGCCTTCCTGTCCGTCACCAACTCCTGGAGTTTGTCCATTGAGTCGGTGATGCCATCCAACCATCTCATCCTCTATCGTCCCCTTCTCCTCCCACCTTCAATCTTTCTCAGCATGAGGATCTTTTCAAATGAGTCAGTACTTCGCATCAGGTTGCCAAAGTATTGGAGTTTCAGCTTCAACACCAGTCCTTCCAATGAATATTCAGGACTGATTTCCTTTAGGATGGACTGATTGAATCTCCTTGCAGTCCAAGGGACTCTCAAGAGTCTTCTCCAACACCACAGTTCAAAAGCATCAATTCTTTGGTGCTTAGCATTCTTTATAGTCCAACTCTCAACATCCATACATGACCACTGGAAAAATCACAGCTTTGACTAGACGGACCTTTGTTGGCAAAGTAATGTCTCAGCTTTTTAATATGCTGTCTGCAAAGTTGCTGCTGCTGCTAAGTCGCTTCAGTCGTGTCCGACTCTGTGCGACCCCATAGGCGGAAGCCCACCAGGCTCCCCCGTCCCTGGGATTCTCCAGGCAAGAACACTGGATTGCGTTGCCATTTCCTTCTCCAATGCATGAAAGTGAAAAGTGAAAGTGAAGTCGCTCAGTCGTGTCCGACTCTTAGCGACCTCATGGATTGCAGCCTACCAGGCTCCTCTGTCCATGGCATTTTCCAGGCAAGAGTACTGGAGTGCGGTGCCATTGCCTTCTCCAAATATACTGTCTGGGTTGATTATAATTTTTCTTCCAAGGAGTAATCATCTTTTTATCACGGCTGCAGTGACTTTGGAGCCCCGCAAAATAAAGTCTGCCACTGTTTTCCCATTTATTTCCCGTGAAGTGATGGGACCAAATGCCATGAACTTTGTTTTCTGAATGTTGAGCTTTAAGACAACTTTTTCACTCTCCTCTTTCACTTTCATCAAGAGGCCCTTTAGCTCTTCTTCACTTTCTGCCATAAGGGTGGTGTCATCTGCATATCTGAGGTTATTGATATTTCTCCCAGCAATATTGATTTCAGCTTGTGCTTCTTCCAGCCCAGCGTTTCTCATGATGTACTCTGCATATAAGTTAAATAAGCAGGGTGACAATATACAGCCTTGATGTACTCCTTTTCTTGTTTGAAACCAGTCTGTTGTTTCATGTCCAGTTCTAACTGTTGCTTCCTGACCTGCATACAGGTTTCTCAAGAGACAGGTCAGGTGGTCTGGTATTTCCATCTCTTGAAGAATTTTCCACAGTTTATTGTGATCTACACAGTCAAAGGCTTTGGCATAGTCAATAAAACAGAAATAGATGTTTTTTCTGGAACTCTTGCTTTTTTGATGATCCAACAGGTGTTGGCAGTTTGATCTCTAGTTTTTGGTGACTTAAATAACAGCAATTTATTTTCTTAACGTTTCTGGAGGCTAGAAATCCAAGATAAGGTATTGATGAAATAGATTTATCCTGAGGCCTTTTTCTTTTGCTTATAGATGGCTTTTTTCTCCCTGTGCCTTTGCCTAGTCTTTCCTTTATTTACCAATCGTATTAGATTAAAACCTACCCATTTTACCTCGTTTTACCTTAATTACCTGTATAAAGGCTCTGTCTCCAAATACAGTCACATTCTGAGTTAGTAAGACTTTAACATAAAAAATTTATGGAAGATTCATTTCACGCAGCAACAAGGATGTTCATGGTTGTCCATTAATTACATCTTTAATCTTACCGTATTTATAGTATTTCACCCTTTTCAGTTTATTTAATTTCAAAATGATTGTTTTTGCATTTTTCACTTCTTTTTCATTTCCTGTGGTAAGTCTTGCCAGAGACACTTGTCCATTTTATATCTTTTCAAAAACCTCCTATTTTTGTTATTGTTGTTTCTTTCTGTTATTTTTGTTTTATATATATTCCTAGTTTTTGTCTTTAATTTTCTCTTGAGTTTATTCTCATATTCTTTGTCTAATTTAGTCACTGAACTAATTAATTTTTGTACTTTCGATTTCAGTGTATAATTAGCACAGCAATAACTCTTACGAGTTTTGATACGAAGTTTTGAACTATTTATTTTCTGTATTCCACTATAATTTTTCTCTGAGAGTCTTGAGTTATTTATAGATCCTTGACTCATATTGAAGTTGTGTCCTGATAAACCCATCATTATTTGAAAATATCTTGAGTTGAAAATTCATGAATATACCTAACAAACCAAGCATCATGGCTTAGCCTAGCCTATCTTAAGTGTGCCCAACAGTTAACATTAACCTACAGTTAATGGAGGTGATGGAATTCCAATTGAGCTATTTCAAATCCTGAGAAATGATGCTGTGAAAGTGCTGTACTCAATATGCCAGCAAATTTGGAAAACTCAGCAGTGGCCACAGGACTGGAAAAGGTCAGTCTTCATTCCAATGCCAAAGAAAGGCAATGCCAAAGAATGCTCAAACTACCGCATAATTGCACTCATCTCACACGCTAGTAAAGTCATGCTCAAAATTCTGCAAGCCAGGCTTCAGCAGTATGTGAATTGTGAACTTCCACATGTTCAAGCAGGTTTTAGAAAAGGGAGAGGCACCAGAGATCAAATTGCCAACATCCACTGGATCATGGAGAAAGCAAGAGAGTTCCAGAAAAACATCTATTTCTGCTTCATTGACTATGCCAAAGCCTTTGACTGTGTGCATCACAATAAACTGTGGAACATCCTGAAAGAGATGGGAATCCCAGACCACCTGACCTGCCTCTTGAGAAATCTGTGTGCAGGTCAGGAAGAAACAGTTAGAACTGGACATGGAACAACAGACTGGTTCCAAATAGGAAAAGGAGTATGTCAAGGTTGTATATTGTCACCTTGCTTATTTAACTTATATGCAGAGTACATCATGAGGAAAGCTGGGCTGGAAGAAGCACAAGCTGGAATCAAGATTGCCGGGAGAAATATCAATAACCTCATATATGCATATGGCACCACCCTTATGGCAGAAAGTGAAGAGGAACTCAAAAGCCTCTTGATGAAAGTGAAAGAGGAGAGTGAAAAGGTTGGCGTGAAGCTCAACATTCAGAAAACAAAGATCATGGCATCTGGTCCCATCACTTCATGGGAAATAGATGGGGAAACAGTGGAAACAGTGTCAGACTTTACTTTTTTGGGCTCCAAAATCACTGCAGATGCTGATTGCAGCCATGAAATTAAAAGACACTTACTCCTTGGAAGGAAAGTTATGACCAACCTAGATAGCATATTAAAAAGCAAAGACATTACTTTGCCAACCAAGGTCCGTCTAGTCAAGGCTATGGTTTTTCCTGTGGTCATGTATGGATGTGAGAGTTGGATTGTGAAGAAAGCTGATTGCCGAAGAATTGATGCTTTTGAACTGTGGTGCTGGAGAAGACTCTTGAGAGTCCCTTGGACTGCAAGGAGATCCAACCAGTCCATTCTAAAGGCGATCAATCCTGGGTGTTCATTGGAAGGACTGATGCTGAAGCTTAAACTCCAATACTTGGGCCACTTCATGCTTCGAGTTGACTCACTGGTAAAGAGTCTGATGCTAGGAAGAATTGGGGGTGGGAGGAGAAGGGGACGACCGAGAATGAGATGGCTGGATGGCATCCTCGACTCGATGGACATGAGTTTGAGTGAACTCCGGGAGTTGGTGATGGACAGGGAGGCCTGGCGTGCTCTGATTCATGGGGTCGCAAAGAGTCAGACACGACTGAGAGACTGAACTGAACTGAACTGGGTAAAGTCATCTAACACAAAGTCGGTTTTATAGTAAGTATTGAATCTCTCACGTAATTTATTGAAAACTGTTATAGAGAATTGAAAAGCAGAATGGTTATCTGGGTACAGAAGGTTGCATGTTGGTTGTTACCCCTGGTGCTTATGTGGTTCACTGGGAGCTCATCCTTTGTTGTCCCCTTCTCTTTCAGTTCTCAGTCTTTCCCAGCATCAGTGTCTCTTCAAATGAGTCTTCATTTCACTTCAGTTCAGTCACTCAGTCGTGTCCAACTCTGCTTAGTTATGTTTAAATGATAATTAGCTGCATTGTGTTGTACTTACAGTGTATTGTCTGCTTGATATTAATTATTTATAGTATTACGATATGGCCTACTCCCAGAGCAATTTTTGTAAATGCTTTGTGTTTGGAAATAGTGTATGATCACTTATTGTTATTATGTCACTTTGTTCAGTTGATAAAGCTTTTAAATTATTTTGCTTGATAAAGCTTTTAAATTATTTTGCTCAAAATCTTTATTGCTTAGCTAATCTATTCATGACTGAAAGAATGGCTTAAAAATCTCCATTTGTGGTCATGGTTCTTTTAGTTTTTCATTGTTTCGAAATAGTTTGGTTATATATATTTTGAACTATGCTAACAGATGCATACGCATTTAGAATTTTTAATATTCTTAGGGGATATACCATTCATCTCATTATTTAGTCATTTTCCTTTTTTTCATAATGTATTTTGTCAGAATTTACATACTCCATCTCCTTAGTTATTTCTGTGTTTCAGCATTGTGAGGACATTATTCCATTTCACTTTACATGCAGTCATAGTCTGAAAGACTGCAAGCAGGAGGTTTGTATGGTCCAGACATCTGAGAAAATGGCATGGACTTCTGTATAGAAAATGGATTGGAAGGTTGCAAAAAAATCTGGAGTTGGGTCTGTTATAGGACAACATGAGATGGTAGTGACTTGGCTTGGAGTCTTAGCACCTAAGATGGAGATAAAAATGTCTGGTAATTAGAACAGATAAGGGAGCACAAGATTGGGGAACCAAGTAGAGGGTTAAAAAAGAAAAAACAAAGCCCATGAAAGGGGTAGCTCGAGGGCCAGAGTGAGAACCCTTGGCAAGAAAATCCGCCACAAACACACCCCCCTCCCCTGATTGTTTCTGGGCATAACCAGTCAGGCGAGTGCTGGTGCCATTTCCCCTATTTTGTATAAGGAATAGCCAATCAGGCTCCAGCTGGAAGAGACAAAGTATAAAAAGGGAAGCCAAGAGGGATGGGGGCGCTTCTTGTGGCAGGGGTTGGGGGGCACAGTGGATCTGCCTATGTATCCGGAGGATCTTCTCCTTGCTTGAGCTGTTAGTGAGCTATAACTGAGGTGTAACAAGTTTGTTATGGAGAAGGAAATGGCAGCCCACTCCAGTATTCTTGACTAGACAATCCTGTGGACAGTGGAGCCTTGTGGGCTCCCATCCATGGGGTCGCACAGAGTCAGACATGACTGAAGTGACTTAGCAGCAGCAGCAGCAACTAGTTTGTTATTAGCAATACTGACTGCTTTTTGAAATCACTGGGTGGATGATGCTACTGGGAGGATCAGGTTTGCAAAACATGATGCAGTGTTTTTAAGTTGTGAGATTGGAATTTCCTGGGAGAAATCCACAGGGATTTTCCTGGGTGTATATTTGGAACTGTTATGTAGGAAGTCAGTGATACATTGATGCCACTAGAAGCTGTCAGAGTAAATGAGATGAGCCCAGTAATGTTTTTGGAAAGAGAAGAGAAAAGTGGGAGAGTAAAGCGTGCAGAGAACTGATATAAAACAAGTATGAAAGATTTGGATGCAGAAATATGATGAAATGCAGTGAGATAATATAAACCATTGATGGGATTTTTAAAGGCAATACTCGCTGCCTGTTAAAAAAACAGGAGAGTCTTCAAGTGAGATGATCATTGAAGAATTATGGCTAACGTTGAATAATTGTGAAACAAAATAATTCAACCAGGAGTTATACAAATAGTCACACAGAAAGAGAAAAGAAGAGCATAACTTTAGAAACCAATGAATAGCTATAGTTTAGGACAGAACAGAAAGGTCAGTTGGGGCCATTTTATAAAATATCTGATCACTGACTCGATGGACATGGGTTTGAGTGAACTCCGGGAGTTGGTGATGGACAGGGAGGCCTGGCGTGCTGTGATTCATGGGGTCGCAGAGAGTCGGACACGACTGAGCGACTGAACTGAACTGAACTGAATGCATTATAATGTTAGAGTACAGTTTAAGGTATTTGAATGGACTCTACTAGTGTACCTTGTAAAAGTGGCTGTCTCTGTATTATTAACCCATGAGGTCACAGTTAACAGTTTGTAGGTATATTTGATTCTTAATTTTTTCTTTTGATGTGATTAACTGAAATTCTTCTGAGGTGCTTTTTGAAAATCTGTTTCTTTTTAAAAAGAAATATTCAGGTTGTATTTCAGGAAGTTTATTAACACTGAATTCACTCATCTGATTTCACTTGTAAGTTACTTAAGTATGCATTAATTATTAAACTGTAGTGTTTAGGGGAAAAAAAACGTGGTTGAAATGATGCAGGGTAATTTTAGACAAACTACTTTGGCAGGCCTCCAGTAGTAACAAATAATTGAGAGTGAATAAATGGGATAAGCTTTTGTCTTTCCATACTTCCTCTGTAATTTTTTATTAGGATTTTTAGAGTTATATGGTTACTTTTGAATGACATACTTGATATGTACGTGATTAGAATTTAAGATTTTTAAATGGAAGTGCTTGCTTTGTTTATGAAATAATATTTTAATGAATAATGATTATTTTTGCAATTAAAAGTTCAGTTAAGTGTCAAGGTTGCCTTTCACTGAATCATTTGAGCAGTTAGCAAATTTTGTTGACTGTGTAGATCTAGCTCTTTACTGAGCCTCTGAAAAAGTAGAACATCTGTATTGTGTTCTTAAAAGTTCATCAGTTGCTTAAATAGCAAAATATTTAAATCAGTTTGCTGTTTATCAGTTATATTAGTGTGATGTTCATTCTGGTCCTTTCCCATGGCTTTTCTGTTCTGAATTGTTTCTTTTAATTTATCTCTTGGTCAAGTAGATTTCATTGTCGAGTAATTTTAAGAAAATATCTTAACACCGTGCAGTCCCTAAGATAGTTTATGTTCTGGCACATTAAACAGATACTTTTATACCCTAGTGTCAGATTGATTTAATAAAAGAATTGGATTATACTTCCCTCAGAGCTTTGTAAAACTTGAGTGTGCAAGTAGTCTTTTTGCATACTTATATGTTTATAACTTGGTTTGTTGGGCTTAGTTACTCAGTCTTGTCCCACTCTTTGCAACCCCATAGTCTGTAGCCCTTCAGACTCCTCTGTCCTTGGGGATTCTCCAGGCAAGAATACTGGAGTGGGTTACCATGCCCTTCTCCAGCGAATCTTCCTGATCCAGGAATCAAACCCAGGTCTTCTGCATTGCAGGTGGATTTTTTACTGTCTGAGCCACCAGGCAAGCCCAGTAACTTGTTTGGCTGGATCCTGTTATTGAATAGTTTATTTTATGAAGGACTCATGGGTGCTGTATTCCTTGACTTCTTGTATGTTTTACTATGTTTCTTTTCTATTCAAAGTATATTTTGCTTTGTTGTAAAATTTGGGGATCCCACTAAGACATCTGTAGACATTGCTATTTTGTCTTCTGGCAGGGAATGTTCCCCACAGAACAGTGAGTCTAGTTTGACCTCCTCACCTCCACCCCCGACCCCACCTGCCATGTGCGTGAATTTCTCTTTTCTGCCTGAACACCTGTAGAATGTTTTTTCTGTATCTGGAAGTTCAGTGACTGAAGGATATAATTCTTTTGTATCATTCTGTATCAATTTTTAATTGTCATTGCAATCTTTTTCCTTCTTGGTACGGGAAATTCATAGTATCATTACTTGAAATATTTCTCTGGTCAGTTTTGGGGCTCATTTCTAGCAAATAAGCACTTTTCGGTTTCTTCTCTGTGCCCCCTGTCTTTCTCCAATTTGTCTTTCTGTATATTCACTGGAATCAAGTCTTTTTTAAAAAAACACTAGAAATTCATTTTGTAGCCTTATCTTCTCTTTTCTAGCCATATCTCCTCATTCCCTTGGTGTTTTTATTTTGTTTATTAGTACTGATTTGATACGTTTTCGATCTTCAATATGTTTTGATGGCTCTGCAGCATCTTTTTGACTTTTCTTATTTCATCATTTCATCTCTGAGCCCCCGTTCACTGATAATAATTTAAAAAATCCTGCTACTATAGAAAGGGAAGCTTTCTGTTTTCAGGTTGACTTTTCTTTAGACATGAATCCTTTTCCCTTCCTTTCCTTTCTTTTCTGTCTCTCCCATTCTTTCCTTCCTTACTCCTGAGGTATGCTTACATATTTCCCATTTTGCTTCATTTTGTCATGTGAACAGATATTCCGTGACGGAGATGCGGTGCTGATGAATCGTTCTTCTTTCCTTCTGTGGTTGAGACCTGTTTTTCTTGGTTGCTGCATGTTGAGAATCCGTTACTGTCCCTTATTTTGCAGTAATTCCAGATGAGTGGGTTAGCCTTCTTCTGGGGAGGTCGGGGAGGAAAGGGTGTGGTTATGTGAGCTGTGTCTGAATATTCTGGGCCTTCCCCCTGCGTTTTAGCCAGGTGTGGACAGTGATCATCCTATCAAAGGAGCACGCAGGTATAACTTCCTCATAAAGGCATGCATGCTGTTTCTGCACTTTTCAGCTCAGTGGCTCAGAGCTAGTCTTTAGGGAGCGCAGTGGCGTTTTGTTTCATCCTGTGGCTTTCTTCTTGACACGCAGGAGCCGTGTTTCATAGATTTTTATTTATTAATGAACTGAAAATTTCTCCACAGAGTACTTATTTGAAGTATTTAAGATTACTTTGGGGGCCCGTAAGAGCCTCTTCAGTGTTAAATAACAAGGTCATTTTATGCATTTTCTAGAGCGAAACATCTTCAGAGATACTGAAAGGGGCTCCCCGTGTCTCCTTTATATGTTGCCCTTGCACCGTTTCCAGTTGCCCACGTAGAAACAGCTTACTCTAAAGTGCGTATCATTTTAAGTCACTCACTCATTAGGCATCCTGGTTTTGTCATTCTTAGTGTTTCAGCATACAGGGAAGTATTTATAAAATAAGGACATATGCTGCATTGCATCTTTATGTCCAGTACTTCATAGTCTTGACTTCTGTGTATGTATCTCCTGGAAAGAGAATGATCTTTTTTTTTTTTTTTTTTTTGGTGCTGACATAAATCCAGTTCTTAACGTGGGCAAAAGCCGACAATCTCCAGTGTTCTCCTGGTGATTCATTAAGTCTGTGGAGTGCAGAAGGCCAGTGCTGGGTCACACTAGGGCAAGATTTTAGCTGAGAGTCTGTCACCTTGTATCGATCTACTAGTTATTTGTTTCATTTATGTGTGAAGATGCTCCACTGTAGCTGTGATTACTGTGAATTCAATCTGAGACATACAAGATGAGAAAAACAAACTGAGATTTATACAGTTTACCCCCCAAAAAAGAAAGAAGAATCAGGCTTTATGTGCAGTGTTTTATGGTTATATTTAAATGCAGTTGATGATATGCTCCCTTCTTTTGAGATGGCCCGGAAGGAAATTATTTGTCATATATCATAAGGATTGACTATCTGTGACTGATGAACACCATGCTGTTCTAAATGATTATTATTAATCATATTGATAATGTTATTGATTGGATTAATTACAGGGAATCAAACTTTGAAGACTATTTTAAAGACTGTCCATAATTCTTTAAAGACACATTAACAGTGAAAATGTGTCAGGATAATGGGGTACATTTGGTGTATTGGCAGTGTTTCTTCATCCTGATCATTCAAAACTCAGTATTAGAACAGTCATAAATTCTCAAGCTATAATTATATTTAACAGGTTGCTGTGATTTTTAAATACGCATGCATGTTAAATTTTTTCTCTTTTTTTTTGGTCAGAGTAAAGAATTTTAAAATTTTACAGTTTCCTTTTTCATCATTCTTTTCCTGAAAGTATTTTTGTGCCATTAACTTTGATTTTATAAACATTTATTGATTGCATAATACCAAGAATATGATTGATTTAATCAGTGTAGTTGTGAACCAGTTAATGTGTAAGTGGGAAACAAACTAGCCAACATGCAAAAAGACTTTTAAAACTTTCTATTCAGGAGGAAAAAATTTATTAGCTGTCCGTATTCATAGATCACATTGCCAACATGAATGTAGTATTTTCACTGGCATCAGTAATACACAAAGTCTCGAAAATTGGTGGTGATGAAACCTATTTAGCCATCATTTCTCTGAGTCTCAGGGAAATAGTCATCGTGCATTTATTTTTTTAAACTTTTGGCCCACAAAATATTTTATTTTTTTCCTGGAATATAACTGCTTACAGTGTTGTATTAGTTTCTGCTGGGCAACATGTGAATCAGCCATATGTATACATGTATTCCTCTCCCTCCTGAGCCTTGCCTCCACCCCCGAAGCCACCTGTCTAGGTCATCACAGAACCCCAAGCTGAGCTCCCTGTGCTGTACACCAGCTTAATCTGGGGCCTAAAAGGAATCAACTTCATAGTTCAAACTTTAGCAATTTTTTCTGCCTTGGAGCACAGCATCATGCAGGTGGAAATAAACTGAAAAAGGGTGATGTAGCCCAGATGAATTATATATGCATTACAATATTGCCTAAGAATAGGGGTCAATAGTTCTCTGGTCTCTTTTAGTATATTATTGTGTCTTCACAGAGTCTGGCAGCTTATCAGAGTCTCTGTCTGGCTTTTGGTCCCAGAGTTTATTTTGCTAAGGAGGTCTATGTATTTGGATTGCATTATGTCTCTCCCCCAAATTATTAACTTCCTGTATAAGAACCCTTAAATGTCTTTGTGATTGATGTCTTATTAAAAAGATCCAACAAGTGAAGGGTTTAATTTATAGTGCTTAACTTCTTGACTTCCTGCTCGATTTTATCTTTTTTGGCATCTATTTTTATTGAATTATTACATATTTTTAAAAATAGCACAGTTTTTTTTAATCTCTTGCCAAGTTCTGATAACTTTCTCATTTTGTAATTATGTTTATAAATTTTTACCATTTGCAATTGGTATAAACTTTGAAAACCACTAGCAGCGCTTTTGTTTTTCAAGGATGCCCTCCCACAGTTGACATTAATATTTTTTTGCAGCTTATGTAATTTTGTTTAAAACACATTCCATGCCCTTCTGCTACTTCCAACCCTTGATTTAACCCACGAAAAATGGGTACTTTTGACAGCAGCTGTACTGGGAAATGCTTTCCAAATAAAACATTTGTTAGAACACACAAACGATTTATTTGGGTACATCTTAGAGCCTAAATATTGGATTCAGCTGCCAGTATGTGCTTTATTGGCTAATGTGTCTATGATGTTTCCCCATTTTTATATGCAGGCAGCCAAGTTGCCCAGCAGTCTGGTACCTCTCAGGGAGTAGAAGTGGGTGTGTCTGTGGGCAGTTGGTGGCACTTGAACGCTCCTCTTTTAGCCAGTTGCTCTTTGTTAGAACTGGCAGAAAATGGCCAGAAGGAACCTGGAAGCATCTGTCTATAACACAGAAATGTATAAATACTAACAAACTTCCTCACCCTGTCCAGAGTGGCTCGAGGAAGCCCACACAGATCCCCTGTGACATTGATCCAAGGAAATTAGAATTCTTAGAGCACCTTGTTCAATCATATTGGATCTGAAGTAAAGGCATTTAATGCAGCTGAGATCTAATAAGTTTTTGTTGTACAAAGCTATATTGTGGTAAAAAAAAATACTTTGGTAGTACTCTTGCCTGGGAAATCCCATGGACAGAGGAGCCTGGTAGGCTACAGACCATGGGGTCGCTAAGAGTTGGACACGACTGAGCGGCTTCACTTTCACTTTTCACTTTCATGCATTGGAGAAGGAAATGGCAACCCACTCCAGTGTTCTTGCCTGGAGAATCCCAGGGATGACGGAGCGTGGTGGGCTGCCGTCTGTGGGGTCGCACAGAGTCAGACACGACTGAAGTGACTTAGCAGCAGCAGTGCTTTCTGGTTTATAAAGTACACTGTTGTGTTTCCTCATTTGATCAGTCAAAAGAAACTTGTGAAGTAGATGGTGTTATACCCATTTTACAGATAAGAAGTAAGACACACAAGCTGGTAACTTTGATATTGTTCTTTAGTCGCCAAGTCATGTCTGACTCTGTCACCGCATAGATTGTAGCCCGCCAGGCTCCTCTGTTCATGGGGTTCTCCAGGCAAAAGTACTGGAGTGAGTATGCCATTTCTTTCTCCAGAGGATCTTCCCAGATCAGGAATCAAACCTGAGTCTCCTGCATTGGCAGGTGGATTCTTTACTGCTGAGCCACCAAGGGAGACCAGCAATGTACTGTGACTTTAAATCCTCGTCATTGGATTCCATCTTATTTATTCTCTCACTGTGCTACACAGGAAATAAGGCATGACCAATGGAGGATGGACTGACCTAGTATAATATAAATTTCATCAAATAGACATCACACTGAGGACCCAGAACTCAATGATTCAGAACATCAACATCAGATGATCAGTTGGCAACAAGTCATTTGTTGATTGTAACTAGGCAGTATGGAATTTATAAAACTTTGATTAGATGTGATCTGAAACTATAAGTAGGTCTCTATGATTAGAAGAAAAAAGGAAGAAATGGAGATGCACATGTGTACCTAGCTAGTGTGTGTGATCAGTTGAATGTGTGTGTTTGCTTAGTTGTGTCCAACTCTTTGCAACCCACTGGACTGGCCCACCAGGTTCCTCTATCCATGGTATTTTTCAGGCAAGAATACTGGAGTGGGTTCCCTGTTCCTTTTCCAGGGGATCTTCCCAAACCAGGTATCAAATTTGTGGTGCTTGTGTCTCCTGTGTTGCAGGCAGATTCTGTACCCACCGAGCCATCGGGGAAGCCCCTTAGTCTTGTCCAATGACCCCATGGGTTGTAACTCCCTAGGCTCTTCTGTCCATGCAATTTTCCAGGCAAGACTACTGGAGCAGGTTGCCATTCCCTTCTCCAGGGGATCTTCCTTTGGAGAAGGGATCAAACCCACCTCTCTTGTATCTCTTGCATTGGTAGGCGGATTCTTTACCACTGTGCCGTATATTCTCTCTGTGTATGTCTTTACTGCAGTGAAAGGAAGATTTGATGATAATCCTATGAGGAAGCTTTTTAGAATCGTGTACTGTTAACTGGGATCTGTGGAAGGGCTACTGTGCCTTGCATGGACTGTGTGCTTTCCATAGATGTGCTTAGTCTCAAGCAGTATGCCGGGGACTGGGGCATAACCATAAAGATGATTAATATGTATGGTTCAGCCCTGAGGAAGAACTGACAGCCTAGTGGGGAACTGGAGAGGAAATGACTTCGGATTCCTAGATTCTGTGGACTAAAATGTCTCCTCCAAGTCCGTGTGTTGAAGACCTAACCCCAGTGCGATGTCATTTGTAGGTGGAGCCTTTAGGGGATAAGTAGATCATGAGGGTGGAACCCTTGTGATGAATTAATGCTATTAGAAAAAGAGATGTGAGACATGAGAGATCTCTCTTCCTATGTGAGGACACAACAGGAGATGGCCATCTGCAGCAGACAAGAGATGCCTCATAAGGAACCAAATAGACCAGCCCATTGATCTTGACTTCTCAGCTCCTCAAACTGAAAGAAATTAATTTCTGTTGTTTAACCCACCAATATATGATGTTTCATTAATAGCAGTCTGTGATGACTATTACAGAAGAGTCAGAAGACTCTTTACAGACCGTTATTTGAATAAGGACTTTAAGGATGAGTAAGAAGAGTTGACTCACTGGAAAAGACTCTGATGCTGGGAGGGATTGGGGGCAGGAGGAGAAAGGGACGACAGAGAATGAGATGGCTGGATGGCATCACTGACTTGATGGAGGTGAGTTTGAGTGAACTCCGGAAATTGGTGATGGACAGGGAGGCCTGGCGTGCTGTGATTCATGGGGTCGCAAAGAGTTGGAGTCAGACACGACTGAGCGACTGAACTGAACTGAACTGAAAAGATATGTTACCAATGAGGAGGAAAGGGTATTCCTCCCAAGATCAACCAAGTGTGGTCATGCCCTAATGTGTAGAAGGGAATGTAAAAAAATACATATTGCATGCTTAAGTATCTATATTACTTTCCAGCTAAGTTTTTCTGACTTATTTTTTTAAAGAATATACACAAATGAGAAGCAGAAAATTTGCATAAAGCATTGTGTGCTAAGTCGCTCCAATCATGTCCGACTCTTTTTGAGCCTATGGACCGTAGCCTGCCAGGCTCCTCTGTCCATAGGATTCTCCAGGCAAGAGTACTGGAGTGGGTTGCTGTGCCCTCCTCCAGGTCATCTTCCTGAGCCAAGGATTGAACCCAAGTCTCATATATCTCCTGCATTGACAAGTGGGTTCTTTGTCACTAATGCCACTTAGGAAGCCCCTTACTTAGGCCCAAAGATGTTTAGTGACATATCCAAGGTCATTAACCTAGAACAGTAATGTAAATCAACTTGACTCTTAGTCTGATGGTCCTTCTGTTTCACCCCAGGGCAGAAGGATCTTTCATTTTTAGTTAAAAAAAAAAAAAAAAAATACGATGTTGAGAAGTAAAAGCCTGACAGACTATAAAATGCAGATCCAAGAACTCAGGAAGCACTGGAGTTTCAGGTCATTTAGTGTAGATACACTTCAGTGGGCCCTGAAGTTATCTCTGTGCAGCATTGCATAGTCATTGAGGTTCATAATTATTGGTCTGAGGCGTCAAAAAACTATGTCCCTTACCTTCTATTTAAAATATGTTAAGAATATTTCCATCCTAAAAATAATAGTTAGACTTTTCTCTTGTAAAATTGTATTTAATAGAGATGTACCCTTGCCCTGTCCAGAAAATGAAACTCTCCAGAGCACACTATCCAGGCAGTTTCTTTTACTTCTGAAGCCACTGAGGAAGCCCAAGAATACTGTGCATAGGAGACTTATTGTTAAAGGTTAGGTCTCTCTTGTGTCCTGTTCACTTCTTCATTAAAATGAAACAATGTGTGGATGTGGGATAGTGGGGGAAGGCTTAGGATACACTGGGATTGACAGATATACACTACCATGTGTAAAACAGATAGCTAGTAGGAACCTATTGTGTATCACAGGGAAGCTCAGCTTGCTGCCCGGTGATGACCTAGAGGAGTGGGATGGGGTTGGGGGCAAGAGGGAGGTCCAGATGGGAGGGAGACATGTATACATACAGCTGATTCACTTCATTGTGCAGCAGAGACTAATGCAACATTGTAAAGCAATGATACCCCAATTAAAAAAAAATGGGAAGACTTAAACATTGGATGCAGAGAATAATATACCTTCAAGATGCATGACCTTATTGAGAACTGAAGCCTTTCAGATATTTGGAGAAAGGAAGGCTCTCTTAGATGCCTTGTTGACAAAGCTCATGGTTTAAGGGTCATCCTGTGCAGAAAGCATAAGAGAGCCTTGGGAGAAGGATTTTTCCCTCCACCTGACTTTGTCTTAGAAACGGGTCCCTAAGTTTCCTTTCACACATCACTTACCTCATTCTTCTGTCCTTGAACCACCGTGCTGGAGTTGTGTTACGGGATTGTGTATTTCAGTCTTGGCTGAATCCCTCTTCCTGGCTTTTCTGTGTCTCTCTTCACTGACTCAATCTTCTCCATTTGGTGACTTAGCAGAACCCTATTTTAACTGGGTATTCTTGGTTCAACATGCTTGGCTGTCAACCTGTCCACCTTCTACCCTTTTCACTGGGCTAGAAGACTGATTCCCAAGTCAAAGTTATGTTTAATTATGGACTTGGGAAGTGTTCCATTTGTTTTCATGGGAAATTATCAGAAAACAAAATGAGGGGCTTTTCTATAGCAAAGGAACTTGTCAGAATTGATCTTGTTAATTTGTCTCCAGCTATATCCTGGCATTTATTTTGGCCATTATTTATTATATTTTTCTCTATAAAACTTAGAGGTAAACACAGATAAGATTTGAAATAAAGGCTATCATTTTTTTTTTTTTTTTGTCTGTTTGGCAATGTAAGTGGCTGAAGTTTAAATTAACATGGAAAAGTCAGAATTCATTTGTATGCTGCAGAATGTTAACTAACATTATACTGTGTTTTCTGAGTAAAGTTCTGGCAAGTGGCTGGGCCTATAAACTCAAGGTCATTGGGTTTCAGTGTTCGGTGTAAGACCTTGGGGGTTACCTTCCCTTGAATGGGGGAAAAGATTGTGGAGGATCAGAGGCAGTGTATGAAATGGACCACTTTGTGTGTCAGCAAGTGAAAATTATATTTTGGCTCAATCCTTTTGCACATGGAGCTGCAAGAGGCCACAGAGGTTAGGACTGCATTTGAGCTGTCCTCAAGTGAAAGTTGCCCCCTCTTTTCTTACAAATCCCCAGGGAAAAGAGATTCTGTGACCTCGGTCGACTGCACATTTCAGAGCTTCACAATCACCCTTGTCGGGAGTTCTCCCTAAAGCCCATTCCTAATCCTTCCTCTTTTAGTTAGTTTCTTTTCTCTGGAGAATACTGCAAAAAACAAACAAACCCCAAAAACCAGCTCCTGCACTGTTTTTCCTCTTTGCTGCTACTGCTGCTAAGTCACTTCAGTCGTGTCCGTCTCTGTGTGACCCCATAGATGGCAGCCCATCAGGCTCCCCCGTCCCTGGGATTCTCCAGGCAAGAACACTGGAGTGGGTTGCCATTTCCTTCTCCAATGTGTGAAAGTGAAAAGGGAAAGTGAAGTCACTCAGTCATGTCTGACTCGTAGCGACCCCATGGACTGCAGCCTACCAGGCTCCTCTGTCCATGGGATTTTCTAGGCAAGAGTACTGGAGTGGCTTGCCATTGCCTTCTTCCTCTTTATGTTTACCTTTATCAAAACATAGCATACTCTTTATGTACTCAGAGAAATAGTAGAAAACAGAAGAATAAGTCAGATAAGAAAAGTAAACTTACATAATATTTGTTACACTTGGAATGAGGTAACTTCTTAGCTGCTATTTGTATTTTGATTTTTATGTTTACGAATATGTAGTACAAACCCGTGTATGTCCGTGGGCTATTTCTGGATCTCTTTAAATGACCCTTTATGGTATTTTATTTTACAGCCTTATGATAATTTATTTAACCACCATTCTATTTTTGGACATTTAGTTTGCTTCCAAGATTTAGTAATTCTAAGCAGCAGATAAATAAATGTTCTTTTGTGCATCCTTAATTATTACCTTAGGATGAATTCCAAGAGTTAGAATTGCTAGAGCTAAAGGCATGTGCATTTTATGGCTTTTAATATTTTCTGCCAAATTGCCCTTCAGTTTACAGCCCCACCCACTAGATAATGAGAGTAGCCTTCTCTTAATTAATTTACATTGCAACTACATCCCAAGAACTTGGAAAATATAGTTTGCTGGCATGAGACGGTCATTTTCTAGTTTGAAGAGCAGACTATAATAGGTGCTTAATTACTATCATTCTTTTCCTCTACTGAAATTCCTGTCACCTCATGGCTTTTGGTTAGAGTGGGAAACTTCAATATATTCAATCTGTTTTGCAAAGGAAACATGAGTGATAGAAGGGCAACAGGAGTTTTGGAGTAATGTGCAATTGTGTGTGTGAATAGTCTCTGCATTTCCTATCCTGGAGATGTTGACTCAGCTTCCAGAATGTTCCTCTGTAGTTTGTGGGCAGTGGGATCGTAAACAGCCCTGTAGATGTGAGTGCAGAGTCTCTGAATGGCTGACAGTTAGGATTCCCATCTCTCCCATCAAATTCTGTAGACCCAACCAGTCTCTCTGTATACGACTGAAACAGAGGTCAGTAGAGACAGAAAGCATTGTATATATTAATCACGATAATATACCGTTTCTGAATTTTGTGGAAGAACAAAGAAATGGGCCATCAAAAATAAACTCTTTTAAAACACAGTATTTCTTACGGCGACTTTGTTAAAATAGTGTCCCTTGAGGCGTCTTTCATCTGAGGTAAATATGTAAGAAATAAATTTTCTGAGGAAAATGTGCTTTTAATGGTGACAATAGGTATTTCGGAGAAGGCAATGGCAAGCCACTCCAGTACTCTTGCCTAGAAAATCCCATGGACGGAGGAGCCTGGTAGGCTGCAGTCCATGGGGTCACTAAGAGTCAGGCACGACTGAGTGACTTTTCACTTTCACACATTGGAGAAGGAAATGGCAACCCACTCCAGTGTTCTTGCCTGGAGAATCCCAGGGATGGGTGAGCCTAGTGGGCTGCCATCTATGGGGTTGCACAGAGTCAGACATGACTGAAGCGACTTAGCAGCAGCAGCAGCAGCATAGATATTTATCTGTTAAAGTGTAAGGATACTGATGGCACTTTGATTCATAGCACTGCTTTCTTCAAATTAAAAATTTTTTCTTAGAGTTGCTGTACGATATTATGTAACTCATAGGTGTACTGTATAGTGATTCGCAGTTTTAAAAGGTTATACTCACATTTATAGTTATTATAAAATAGTGGCTATATTCCCCACATAGTACAATATATCCTAGTAGCTTGTGTTATACTTAACAGTTCGTACCTCTTACTTCTCCACTCCTTTATTTCCCTCCCCCTTCCCTCTCCTTACTGGTAACCACTAGTTCTCTTATATCTGTGAGTCTTGTAGCACTGTTTCTTATTGTTGTTTTGACTATAACCTAACTATGCTGAGGGTATTTGATCCTACGGCAGAGCCTTTCAGCTAATACGGTATCAAGTCACACTGACGCAGCACAGATGGGTTACACACATTCATCTCTTGAGCGTTTGAGACTGTCTGCCAAGGCCAGCCTTGTCTGATTACCTCTCTGTGCAGTAGAGCCATTAATTGTTCTTTATATTCCATAATGTGAAAACAGCTGGGAAACACTGCTTTATAGATCTCTTGTGGTTTTTGGCTCCCTTGGAAACCTAGACTCTAGGTTCTCATCAGCACAAATGGTTCTCAGCATCCTTATTCAGCCTCCTGTAATTATTCTGATAACATTTGGGGAGCGTTGAGGGATCCAAAAACTTCTGAGATATACACTGGACCTAGAATGAATGAATGAATGAGAGTTATCTAAGATTCTCATAGAGTGATTCTGAAATCCAAGGGGTAGTTTTGGTATCTTCAATGCCCTTTGCCCTAAAAAAAGAAGACCTCTTGGGAGGTCAGGAGGGGTTCAGGGGTCACATGTCTGCTTATGGTCGATTCATGTAGAGGTATGGTGGAGGCCATCAAAATTATTGTAATTAGCCTCCAGTTAAATAAAATAAAAAGACCTTGCTAGACTTGATTTTGCAGGCTGTGTTCTATGAACCGTACCACAAACACTGGGAGGTGCAGAGATAATCAGTCATGGTTAAGAGCTGTGGAGGAGCTTACCATTGCATGGACCTGCTGCTGCTGCTGCTGCTGCTAAGTCGCTTCAGTCGTGTCCGACTCTGTGCGACCCTGTAGACGGTAGCCCACCAGGCTCCCCAGTCCCTGGGATTTTCCAGGCAAGAACACTGGAGTGGGTTGCCATTTCCTTCTCCAATGCATGAAAGTGAAAGTGAAGTTGCTCAGTTGTGTCAGACCGTTAGCGACCCCATGGACTGCCGCCCACCAGGCTCCTCCGCCCATGGGATTTTCCAGGCAAGAGTACTGGAGTGGGGTGCCATTGCCTTCTCCCTGTATTTCTGCATCCGTGACTGTAATTTATATAGGTGTAAAATAGTCCCAAATACTTGGGTTTCCTCTTAAAAGTTTTAACCATAGAACAGATCGTGTTCTCATTGACTTAAGTTTTGAATGGCAGATTCTGAATGGTATAAAATTAGACATTAGGCATTTGTAGTAATACTGTAGGAAGGACCTGTCAGCCCTGTCACATTACCAGCTCTTTTGGCATCATTGGTAATAAATGATGAAAGTTGGCCCATGAGTTGAACCTCAGATTCTGTGGCTGCTTAGGTTTCCATCCTGATCACAGAGTGTGATGTTTTCCTCTCATCTCTCTTTGAGGGCCAGAATCTTTTTGCCAGTTCTCCTGATTGTTAGCACTTACCAACCAGGGAACCAGCTTTTAGCAGCTGAGTAGTACATAGGTTCTTACTTAAAAATTAACAGCTTGAAGAAATGGAAGCATAGGATGCTGTATTAAATGATTATGTTAACTCTTCTACCATTTTCCTATTGTTTTTCCTTTGACAGCTTATTTTCTGCTAAAATATTAAACTTTGTTCTGTCAGGTACTTTAAAATGAAACGTTTATCTCTTGGTGGTTATTGTATCATACCAAGTACTAAATCATGGCTCAGCAGTAAAGAATCTGCCTGCAATGAAGGGGCCTCAGGAGATGCGGGTTCGATCCCTGGGTCAGAAAGATCCCCTGGAGGAGGGTATGGCAACTCACTCCAGTATTCTTGCCGGGAGACTCGCATGGACAGAGGAGCCTGGCAGGCTAAAGTTCAGAGAGTTGCAAAGAGTTGGACATGACTGAAGTGACCTAAAATGCAAACTGCAAGTACTAAGTTGTCACAAGACTTTTCCATATAGAGAAACAGAAATAGTTTTGTTAAACCCCTTTTAAGTTAACACATAATTAGTAGAAAGAAACATTTTGAAAACACTGTTGAGTGACCTGTCCTCTATGTTAGAGTAGTAAGACTTTGCACCTAAAACTGCTTTTTTTTTCATGATTATATAATATGTTCAAAACTGGAAACGATTGAAAAGGTCATGAAGGCGTGTGCTGTCTTCAGCAACTCCCGTGGTTTTTCCCCTGGTACATTTGTTGTTCAGTCCCTCAGTCGTGTCCTACTCTCCGCGACCCCATGAATCACAGCACGCCAGGCCTCCCTGTCCATCACCAACTCCCGGAGTTCACTCAAACTCATGTCCATCGAGTCGGTGATGCCATCCAGCCATCTCATTCTCTGTCGTCCCCGTCTCCTCCTGCCTTTAATCTTTCCCAGCATCAAGGTCTTTTCTAATGAGCCAGGTCTTCGCATCAGGTGGACAAAGTATTCGAGTTTCAGCTTCAGCATCAGTACTAATGAATATTCGGGACTGATTTCCTTTAGGATGGACTGGTTGGATCTCCTTGCAGTCCAAGGGATTCTCAAGAGTCTTCTCCAACACCAGAGTTCAAAAGCATTAATTCTTTGGCACTCAGCCTTCTTTATGGTCCAACTCTCACATCCATACATGACTACTGGAAAAACCATAGCTTTGACTATATAGACCTGTGGCCGCAAAGTAATTTCTCTGCTTTTTAATATGCTGTCTAGGTTTGTCGGAGCTTTGCTTCCAAGGAGCAAGCATCTTTTAATTTCATGGCAGCCGTCACCATCTGCAGTGATTTTGGAGCCCAAGAAAATAAAGTTTGCTACTGTTTCCATCATTTCCTCATCTATTTGCCATGAAGTGATAGGACCAGATGCCGTGATCTTTGTTTTTTGAATGTTGAATTTTAAGCCACCTTTTTCACTCTCCTCTTTCACTTTCATCAAGTGGCTCTTCAGTTCCTCTTCGTTTTCTACCATAAGGGTGGTGTCATCTGCATATTTAAGGTTATTGATATTTCTCCCTGCTGTCTTGATTCCAGCGTGTGCTTCATCCAGTCTGGCATTTTTCATGATGTACTTGGCAAAAAATTAAATAAGCATGGTGACAGTATACAGTTTTGACGTACTCGTTTCCCAATTTGGAACCAGTTCATTGTTCCATGTCCAGTTCTAACTGTTGCTTCTTGACCTCCGTACAGATTTCTCAGGAGGCAGGTAAGGTGGTATGGTATTCCCATCTCTTGAAGAATTTTCCACAGTTTGTTGTGATCCACATAGTCAAAAGCTGTAGTGTAGTCAATGAAGCATAAGTAGATGTTTCTCTGGAATTCTCTTGCTTTTTCTGTGATCCAACAGATATTGGCAGTTTGATCTCTGGTTCCTCTGCCTTTTCTAAATTGGCTTGAACATATTGAAGTTCATGGTTCATGTACTGTTGAAGGCTGACTTGGAGAATTTTGAACGTGACTTTGATAGCATGTGAGATGAGTGCAATTGTGCGATAGTTTGAACATTCTTCGCCATTGCCTTTCTTTGGATTGGAAACTGATCTTTTCCAGTCCTGTGGCCGCTGCTGAGTTTTCTGTATTTGCTAGTATATTGAATGCAGCACTTTTACAGCAGCATCTTTTAGGATTTAAAATAGCTTAGCTGGAATTCCATCATCTCCATTAGCTTTATTCATAGTGATGCTTTCTAAGGCCCACTTGACTTCTCATTCCATGATGTCTGGCTCTAGGTGAGTGATCACACCATCGTGGTTATCTGGGTCATTAAATAACCAGATATTTTTTAGAGACATGCAAATCAAAGTCATATGTATATTTATATGATGTATATTAATAATATATAAGAATATACATACATAAATACATACATATGTATCCTTTTATCGTCTGGCATAAGAATGACTGTTTTGTTGCCTTATGCAGTTGTGTTTTTGTCTTATATATAACAAATTCAGTGGGTAACAAACTTTTTTACTGCCAAGAGAATAATGATTAAGTGCAGAATGATATATTCGCCCACTTTATTTCACGTATCAGATTATTAACCAATTCCTTCTTTTGGTCTTGAGAAAATGTGTTTATAATTAATGTAATATATAACACTTGAATCACTTATATAAGTATGTTTAATTTGTTTGGGATACTGGGATGCTATTGTGACAGCACTTTGTTACTTTTTGTAATTTTGCAGATTTGGCAGTAATGTTTGCCTTTAGGAGTCATTATTTTATATGTCTAAGTATTATTTCTGATGTCCTCTGAATGAGGAAAGAAAGGCATTATTGAATTGCCCATTTATTTTTAACAGCTTTTTGAGACTACTTTAAAGGATATATTCTTACTTTTAATTGAAAAATGGATTTTGTGATTAAAGTTACAGTAGAGAATTTTTTAATTAATAAACTTTATTTTTAGAGCAGTTTTAGATTCATGGCAAAACTAAGCAGAAGGTGTAGAGTCCCTGTGTACCTGCTGTACCTTATTCAGGCACAGCCTGCACAGTTGTCCACGTCTCACACCATTTGTTACAATAGATGAACCTACATGGACACATCATCGTAATGCAGAGTTCACAGTTTACGTTTGCCTTTGCTTTTGTTGCGTAAGTTATGTGGGTTTGGGCAAATGTATAACGCCATGTGCTCACCACTGTAGTGTTATGTAGAATAGTTTCACTGCCCTAAAGATCCTTTATGTTCTGCTTGTTCATTCCTGTCTCCTCCATAGCTCCTAGCAGCCAGTTCTCTTTTTGCTGTCTCTGTAGTTTTACCTTTCGGTAATATCATATAGCTGAAGTCATGCAGCATGTAGCCTTTTCAGATAGCTTGCTTTCACTCCGTGATATGCATTTAAGTTTCCTCTGTGTCTTTTGATGGCTTGATAGCTCATTTCTTTGTAGTGCTCTTTAGTACTCTATTTTCTGGATGTATCACAGTTTATTCATTCATCTTCTGAAGGACATCTTGATTGCTTTTGTTTTTTCAGTTATGAACACTACTATTATAAACATCCATGTGTACAGGCTACCATGAGGTTGCAAAGAATCGGACACAACTGACTAAAACAACGGCAAATTTTATTTTCGTGGACATAAATTTTCAATTCATTTGAATAAATTCCAAGTAGTGTGATTGTGGACACTATAGTAAGTTGTGGTTTTTAAAAAAATTCCCAAACTATCTTCTAAAGTGACTAAACCACTTTGCATTCCAGCCAGTAATGTGTGAGAATTTGTTTTGCTCTGCATTCTTGCCAGCATTTGGTATTGTCAGTGTTTTGGATTTTGGTCATTCTAATTGCTGTATAGTGGTATTTCATCGTTTCAGTTTGCATCTTTTCATGTACATACTTGCCATCTGTATATTTTCTTCTTTGCCGAGGTGTCTGTTAAGGTCTTTTACCCATTTTTAAATCAAATTGTTTGCTTTCTTATTGTTGTGTTGAAAGAATTCCTTCAACTCAACAGTAAGAATATTTTGAGTAATAGTTTTACATCAGACATGTTTTTTGTAAGTACTTTCTCCCAGTCTGTGGTGACTTTTCTTGTTCCCTTGAATGAAACTAAATAAAGCCCAGCTGATGAATTATTTCTTTAATGAGTTGTGCCTTTAGTGTTACATCTATAGTGTTATCTCCATACCCAAGGTCATCTAGGTTTTCTCCTATCTTATTTTCTAGGATTTTTATAGTTAGGTGTTTCATATTTATGTGGCAGATATTTTTTGAGTTAATTTTTGTGAAAGGTGTAAGGTCTGTATTTAGAGTCATTAGTTTTTTTGTTTGTTTGCATGTGGATGTCCACATGTTTTCTACTGTTTGTTGGCAGTGTTATCTCTGCTCTGTTTTATTGCCTTTGCTCTTCTTTCAGATATTAGTTAAGTATATGTGGGTCTATTTCTAGGCTTTCCAGACTGTTTATGGATCTGTTTGTTTGTTTTTTTTGTCAATACCACACTTCTTGATTACTGAAGCTTTGTAGTAGGTCTTGAAGGTCTTGAGGTTGGTTATATCAGTCCTCTGGCTTTGTTCCTCTCCTTCAATTTGAATTGGCTAATCTAGATTTTTTGCCTATCCATATAAATCTAGTCAATTTCTTGATATCCACAAAGTGATTTGCTAGAAGTTCGGATAGAGACTGTGTTGAATCTAAAACCTGATATCTTGACAGTATTAAGTCTTCCTATCCATGAACATGGGACATCTCATCATTTATTTAGTTCTTTAATTTCTTTCATCAGAATTTTGTAGTTTTCATGTAGACCTTGTAAATATTTTCTTAGATTTATATCTAAGTGTTTAATTTGGGGAAGCACAAACATAAATGGTAATTTGTTTTAAAATTCAAATTGACTTATTCACTTTTAGTATTTCATAAAGTGATTGACTTTTGCACATTTAAAACCTTATAATAATTGTTCATTATTTTCAGGAGTATTGGGTTGATTCTTGGGAATGTCTACATGTCTTTTGTCAACAAAATAGTTTTATTTATTCCTTTTCAATCTGTATACGTTTTATTTCCTTTTACTGAATTTCCAAGGGCATGTGATATGATTTCCTGTATGATGTTGAAAAGCAGTGGTGAGAGTTGACATCCTTGCCTAGATCCTGATATTGGTGGAAAGCTTCTGGTTTCTTGTCATTACATATGATGTTACGTGTAGGTCACTTGTACATCAGTGTTGTCTAGCAAAGAGAATTGTAGGATACATATATATAAATAAATAAGGAGATTTATTATGAGAATTGGCTCAGGCAATTATGGAAGCTGAGATATGCAATAGTATTCCACCTAACAGTTGGAGAACCAGGAAAACTGTTGGTATAATTCAGTCCAAGTCTGAAGGCCTAAGAACCAGGTGGGAGGTGGGGGGGTGACAGGGGAGCTGAAGGTATAAGTCCTGTAGTCCAAAGGTCAGATAGATAGGTTCTCTGTTGTCTGAGAGCAGAGTAAGATGGATGTCCCAAGTCAAGAAGAGAGAGAGGATTCGATCTTCCTCTGCCTTTTCTGTTTGGACCCTCAGTGGTTTGGTTTATACCTGCTGAAGACATAGGTGAGAGTCACTCTTAACTCAATTTACTGATCCAGAAATAATGTTTTACCAGCTATCTGGGTACGCTTTTTACCTAAGTCAAGTTGTCATATAAAATTCACCACCACAATGTTTTTAGTCAAGCCTTCCCTCTGATTCTGTCTCTTCTGGAGGAGATGGTAGAGAATTGGTATAATTTTTTCTCCAAATATTTGTTAGAAATCATTTCTATACTTATCTGAACTTGGTCCCTTTTTAATGGAAGAATATTAATTATTGACTTGGTTTCTTTAATGGATGCAGGCCTATTCATATTGTCTGTATATTTCGGTGTGGGTTGTGAAGGACTGAAGCTGAAACTGCAATACTTTGGCCACCTCATGCGACGAGTTGACTCACTGGAAAAGACTCTGATGCTGGGAAAGGTTGGGGGTGGGAGGAGAAGGGGACGACAGAGAATGAGATGGCTGGATGGCATCACCGACTCGATGGACATGAGTTTGAGTGAACTCCGGGAGTTGGTGATGGACAGGGAGGCCTGGAGTGCTGTGATTCATGGAGTTGCAAAGAGTCGGACACGACTGAGCGACTGAACTGAACTGTGGCAGCTCATATCTTTCAAGGTGTAGTGATCCATTTCATGTAGGTTAAGAAGTTTGTGGGTGTTGAATTATTCATACTAATATTATCTTTTTATTGTCCATAAAGTCTCTAAAGATGTCCCCTCTTCTGTTTCTCATATTATTAATTTGAGTCGTCTCTTTTTTCCCTTAGTCTGACTAGAGACATACTAGTTTCTTTGATCTTTTCAAAAGGTCAGCTTTTGGATGTGTTAATTTTCTCCATTGATTTCGTGTTTTCAGTTTCATTGATTTCTGCTCTAATTTTTATTATCTCTTTTCTTCTACTTACTTTGGTTTTAACTTGCTCTTTTTAAAGTTTCCCATTGTGAATGTTATATTGTTGACTTTTTGTATTTTTTTTTATGGTATATACATTCAGTGCTATAAATTTCCCTCTAAATACTTCTTTTGCAACACCTTACAAATTTTAATAAAGTTGTATTTTCATTGTCATTTAGTTCAAAATATTTAAAAGTTTCTCTTGAGATTTCTTTTTTGACCCATTTGTTGTTTAAAAGTATGTTGTTGTTGTTTATCTCCAAATATTTTGGAATTTTCCAGCTATCTTTCTGTTACTGATTTCCAGTTTAGTTCCAATGTGGTCTGAGGGCAGATACTATGAAATTTCTTTTTAAAAAACATTATAAGTTGTATTATGGGCCAGAATGTGGTCTCTCTTGGTGAATAATCCGTGTGCTCTTGAAAAGAATGTGTAATCTACTGTCATTGGATAAAGTAGGCTACACTGTGAAATATATCCCATTTATTGATGGTGCCGTTGAGTTCAGCCATGTCCTTACTGATTTTCTGTTTGCTAGTTCTGTTCATTTCCAATAGAGGGATATAAACTCTCCAACTGTAATGGTGTGTTTATTTCTTTCTCCTTGAACTTCTATGTTTTTGTCTTACATATTTTGGCATACTTTTGTTAGATGCATTCAGATTAAGCGTTGTTACATCTTCTTGGAATATTTGACCCCTTTATCATTATATAATGTCCTTCTTCACCCCTGAGAACTTTCCTTACTTTGAAGTCTGATCTGCTTGAAATAATATAACTACTTATGTTTTCTTCCTTTTGATGTTGCTGTGGTATATCTTTCTCATACTTTTATTCTAACCTATATAGGTCTTTGTATTTAAACTGAGTTTCCTGTAGATCGCAAATAGTTGGGTCTTGCTTTTTACTCCACTGTAACAAATCTCTGTCTTTTAATTGGTTTATTTATACCGTTAGTGTGAAAAATAATTTAGTTGGATTGATAGCTCCTATATTTATTATTTTCTATTTGTTGCCTTTGCCCTTTGTTCTTACTGTTTTTTTCTTTCACATTTTTTTCTTTACTTTCTGTGGTTTTAACATGTTCTATAATTCTTTCTTTTCTTAGTATATTGGTTATATTTCTTATTTTAGTAATTGTCCTAGAGTTTGCAATATACATTTATAACTAATCCTAGTTCCCTTTTAAATAATACTATCCTATATCATGGATAATGCAAATACCTTATAATAATAATTAAAATAATCATTCTTTCCTTTATCTGCCTGTAAAAAGCATTCTTCATTTCCCTTACAATGTTTTTGATCACTTGTATTGATTTTTGAGTCTCTCTTAGCATTTTCATATCTTTGCTTACATTACTCATGTTGCCTACTTTTTAAATTAGAGTTCTTAGCATGTTAATCATAGTTTTAAAATTTTCTGGAGCTGAACAAGATGGCGGAGGAGTAGGTGGATGTGGAGTACCTCTCCACGAATACAAAAGGAATACACCTTCAGACACAGAAGCACATGCAGAGCACCAGATGAGAGCAGACAGGAGTACCTGACCAGTGGAAAAGAATACATAGAGCCACGCAAAACTTGGTAGGACGAAGGAACTAGGCGGGAAAATAGGAGTGTTAGTAGGACTGGACCTGCCCTCGGCTGGTGGGAGAAGTGAAGCAGGGGTCCAGCCCCTACACTGGGGCAGTTGTCTGAGTCAGAGGAGAAACATTTAAGACTGAGAGTGAAACAGCTGATCTGTGGCAGCCTAAATGGAGTGAGAATCAGATTGTTCTTGCCGCAGCCATACATACCCCAGACAAGGATGCAGGTCCCCTGGAAGGCGCAACAGTTGGGAGCTGGAGTTTAGGGATTGTGGAGCAACCCCAGGGTGAGGGCTGCTGCTGACTGCAGAGAAACGGATAAGGGGAGGTGAGGGCGGAGATTGTGGTGGGAAATGCCTGTGGAGGAAAGCTGGGCAGCCACAGAAGCAAGCCGATACTGCCGAGTCACGTGTAGGGGGTGGAGCCATCACCACAGCCTCTCTTGCCCCATATGCCGGCACTGGCAGCTGAACAATAGATAGGTTGGCCCATCAAATGCCTGACACACTGAATTACAGAGTAGGAACCCACCCAGGGTGCCCCTTTAAATGCCTGAGGCACCAGTCTACAGAGAAGACCGCAGCCAGGGGGCTCCTTTATGTGCCTGATGCACCTGAACAACGGAGAAGGACCCCAGGCAAGGGAGCCCTCTAAGAGCCTGAACAGGAGGAGCTATGGGGATAAGACTGGCCAAAGAGGCCTTCTGATTGCCAGCTACAAGAGGCTCAAAAAAAGACTCTGATAGAGCCATAAATCCTGTGGTGGAGGCAGTCCTTGTCCCTGAACACTTGGCATCGCCAGGGTGCCTGCAAGCCAAGCAGCTACACCATCTTCATGCTCAACTCCCACTGGGGCAGAGATGCTACAGGCAAAAAGTCTTGCCTCTTTGTGTGCAGGGTCCCTTTTGTAGTGTCCAACTGTTTGCTACCCTGTAGACTGTAGCCTGCCAGAGTTCTCTGTTAGGGAGAGGAGTTTTCCAGGCAAGAGTACTGGAGCGTATTGGCCAATACTGGTTGCCATACCCTTCTGGAGCACTATATTTCCTGCTGCCCTAGCCACCAACTCCCTGTGAGTACCTGGTGCTGCCAGAACCCATGCAATCCAAGCAGCTGCACCACCTCCACACCTGGCCCTCACAGGGGCAAACCCAAGCCCTCCAGGGCAGCCTGAGAAGCTAAACCCCAGTAGACCACCACATGTAGGGGTAGAAATAAAACCACAGTTGAAACCCAGGGACAGTGTGTCTAAAGAAGAAGACCCAAAACCTTTCCACAAGCTGTACAAGCTGCAGGTTAAATCCACATGATCAACTAAGCAGACTGTGTCTATGGAATATATAAAAGGCCACTGAGAGCTCCCGCAACAGAAAACACACTAGTTCTGATAGATGTGGACATTGGAAGCAAGAACACACAGGAGTAGGACCAGATTAGAATCTGAGCAGACCTCACAGCAGGTCCAGAGATCAGTACAGTGTTGGAGGGCATCCTAGGGAGGTGAAGTGGACTCTGACTCCCAGTGAAGGAAAGGACTCTTGACAGCAGTGACACAAGGATAACATTTATTATTCTTATTTTTTGACTTGTTCTGTAGATTCTTTTGGATTTCTTCTTCTTTTTTCCCCTTTTTTTTCTCCCTGTTGTCGTTGTCAATTATATTGGCACTGCTGCTGCTGCTAAGTCACTTCAGTCGTGTCCGACTCTGTGTGACCCCATAGACGAAAGCCTACCAGGCTCCCCCGTCCCTGGGATTCTCCAGGCAAGAACACTGGAGTGGGTTGCCATTTCCTTCTCCAATGTGTAAAAGTGAAAAGTGAAAGTGAAGTTGCTCAGTCGTGTCCAACCTCCAGCGACCCCACGGACTGCAGCCCACCAGGCTCCTCCATCCATGGGATTCCCCAGGCAAGAGTACTGGAGTGGCCTGCCATTGCCTTCTCCAATAAGAAATCCAATTAAGCTGTTTTTTTCCTCAGTCACATTTTATATTATTGTCATAAACCTCTACCGCTAAATTGGACTTTTGCAGTTCTGTGGAGTTTTCCTTTTATCTTTTTCTAATTTTAATTTAAAAAATTTTAAACCTATTATTATTTTTTCTATATTTATTCCTTTGCTTGCCTTTCCTACTGTTCTTTTCCCCTTGCAGTTAATATTTAATGTATATAAATCTTCTTTATCTACCTCTGCTTAACTTTGCATATCTATTCTTTCTTTCCTTTCCCCTCAATATATATGTTAGTTTTATTTTCATTGCTTTATTCCCCAGTTGGCACCTTGCATTAGTTTTATTTTCCAGTTTGTGCTTTAGTTAGTTTTGTCCTGGTAGATATAGTTTTTGGTTTCCTTTGTTCATCAGGTCAATCTATTGTACTTTATTCTTGTTGGACTGTTTTGATTTTGCATATGGGTGTATATTCAATCACACTTTTTATTGTTGTTATAAACCTCTGCCTGTCCGTTGGGCTTTTGCAGTTCTGTGGAGTTTTCCTTTTTTCTTTCTGCTTCCATATTTTTCATTTCTCTTGTTTATAATTTTAATTTTTTAAAACCTATTATATTTTTCTACGTCTATTCCTTTGTTTGCTTTTCCTACTGTTCTTTTCTCTTTGCAGTTAATCTTTAATGTATACAAATCTTCTTTATCTACCTCTATTTAATTTTGCATATATATTCTTTCTTTCTTTTTTTCCTTTCCTTTCCTCTCAACATATTTGTTAGTTTTGTTTTCATTGCTTTATTCCCTACTTGGCACCTTGCTTTAGTTTTGTTTTCCTGTTTGTGCTTTAGTTAATTTTGTTCTTGTTAATATAATTTTTGATTTCCTTTGTTCACTGGGTCAACCTACTGTACTTTATTTTTCTTGGACTGTTTTCACTTTGCTCATAGGTATATATATATGTGTGTTTATTCCATTATTTTAATTATTATGTGCATGATTTTGTAACTGCCATTTGTCTGGAGTTCATCTTTGGTTTCTTGTTTTTGGATATTTGTTTTAATCTTTCTTGATGCTGTAATACATCACTTGTGTAATCTTTGTTCCTGACCAGAGATTAAGCCCTGAGCCTTTGGAGTGGGAACACTGACTCCAAGACACTAAACTATCAGAGAACTAACCCTAGGGAGTATCAAAGAGTGAGAACTCACACAAAGGAAATTGCTTGAATACAAGACCCGGAGTTACCCAACCACCAGTAGCACCCTGTGCAAGACACCTCTAAACAATAAGTTCAGTTCAGTCGCTCAGTCGTGTCCGACTCTTTGCCACCCCATGAATCACAGCACTCCAGGCCTCGCTGTCCATCACCAACTCCCGGAGTTCACTCAAACTCATGTCCATCGAGTTGGTGATGCCATCCAGCCATCCCATCCTCTGTCGTCCCCGTCTCCTCCCACCCCCAATCCCTCCTAGCATCAGAGTCTTTTCCAGTGGGTCAACTCGTCGCATGAGGTGACCAAAGTATTGCAGTTTCAGCTTTAGCATCAGTCCTTCCAATGAACACCCATGATTGATCTCCCTTAGAATGGACTGGTTGGATCTCCTTGCAGTCCAAGGGACTCTCAAGAGTCTTCTCCAGTACCACAGTTCAAAAGCATCAATTCTTCAGTGATCAGCTTTTTTCACAGTCCAACTCTCACATCCGTACATGACCATGGGAAAAACCATAGCCTTGACTAGACGGACCTTGGTTGGCCAAGTAATGTCTCTGCTTTTTAATATAGGAGGGCAGAAACCAAAAGGAAGAAAGATCAACCTTGAAGCCTAGGAAAATGAGACCTCAAACACAATAAGTTAAAAAAAAATAGTGAAAAAGCAGCGAAATACTGCACAAATGAAGGAACAAACTAGAAATGCAAAAGTCCAGATAAATGAAGAGAAAATTAGCAAACCACCTGAAAAAGTATTCAGAATAGTGATAGTTCCCTAAGATCCAGGAGCAAGGCAAAGGTGTCCCACTTTCACCTCTATTATTCAACATAGTTCTGGAAGTCATAGCTACAGCAATCAGAGAAGGAAAAGAAATAAAAGGAATCTATATCTGAAAAGAAGTAAAGCTCTCACTGTCTGCAGATGACACGATACTGTACATAGAAAACCCAAAAGATTATTATCAGAAAATTACTAGAGCTAATCAGTGAATTTAGCAAAGTTGCAGGATACAAAATCAATACACAGAAATCACTTGTATTTCCATATACTAAGAATGAAAAATCAGAAAGAGAAAAATCAATCCCATTTACCAATGCAACAAAACAAATTAAATATCTAGGATACCTAAGGAGACAAAAGAACTGTACACAGAAAATTATAAGACACTAATGAAAGAAATCAAAAATGACATAAACAGATGGCGAGTTTCCATGTTTCTGGGTAGGAAGAATCAATATTGTGAAAATGATATAATCTACAGATTCAAAGTGATCCCTATCCAGTTACCAATGGCATTTTTCACAGAACTAGAACAGAAAATTTCACGGTTCATATGGAAACACAGAAGTCCCCTAATAGCCAAAACAGTCTTAAGAAAGAACAATGGAACTGGAGGAATCTACCTTCTTGACTTCAGATTATATTACAAAGCTACAGTCATGAAGACAGTATGGTACTGGCACAAAAACATAAATCGAGACCAATGGAACAAGATAGAAAGCCCAGAAATAAACCCATGCACCTATGGCTCCCTTATTTTTGACAAAGGAGGCAAGAATATACAATAAGGCAAAGATAGTTGCTTCGATAAATGGTGCTGGGAAAACTGGACTGCCACATGTAAAAGAATGAAATTAAAACAGTTTCTAACACCATACACAAAGATAAGCTCAAAATAGATTAAAGACCTAAATGTAAGACCAGCAACTATAAGACTCTTAGCGGAAAACATAGGCAGAACACTTGATGACATAAATCAAAGCAAGATCCTTTATGACCCACCTCATAGAGCAATGGTAATAAAAACAAAAGTAAACAATAGGACCTGATTAAACTTAAAAGCTTTGGCACAGCAAAGGAAACTATAAGCAAGGTGAAAAGACAATCCTCAAAATGGGAGAAAATAATAGCAAATGAAACAACTGACAAAGGATTAATTTCCAAAATATACAAGCAGCTCATATAACTCAATGCTGTAAAAACAAACAACCCAATCAAAAAGTGGGAAAAAGACCTAAACAGACAGTTCTCCAAAGAAGACATACAGATTGCTAACAAACCCATGAAAAGATGCTCAACATCACTCATTATTAGAGAAATGCAAATCAAAACTACAATGAGATATCACCTCACACTGGCCAGAATGGCCATCATCAAAATGTCTACAAACAATAAATGCTGGTGAGGGTGTGGAGAATGTTGGTGGGAATGTAATATTGCACTGTTGGTGGGAATGAAAATTGATCCAACCACTATGGAAGACGGTATGGAGATTCCTTAAAAACTAGAAATAAAACCACCATATGACCCAGCAGTCCCAATCCTAGGCATATACCCTGAGGAAACTGAAAAAGACAGTTTTGAAAAGACAGAATTGAAAAAGGCACATGTATCCATTTGTTCATTGCAGCACTGTTTACACTAGCTAGAACATGGAAGCAACCCAGATGTTGATTGACAGATGAATAGATAAAGAAATTGTGGAACATGTACACAATAGAATATTACTGAGCCAGAAAAAGGAACATGTTTGAGTCAGTTCTGATCAGGTGGATAAACCTAGAACCTGTTATACAGAGTGATGTGAGTCAGAAAGAGAAAGATAAATATTGTATTCTAACAAATATATACGGAGTCTAGAAGAATGGTACTGAAGAACTTGTTTGAGTGAAGTCGCTCAATTGTGTCCAACTCTTTGCGACCCCATGGACTGTAACCTACCTGGCTCCTCCATCGAGGTAATTTTCCAGGCAAGAGTACTGGAATGAATTGCCTTTTCCTTCTTCAGGGGATCCTCCCAACCCTGGGATCAAACCCGTGTCTTCCGCTTTGTAGGCAGATGCTTTACCATCTGAGCTACCAGGGAAGAACCTATTTACAGGGCAACAATGGAGAAACAGGCATAGAAAATAGACTTATGTACATGGGGAGAGAGGAGGAGAGGGTGAGATGTATGGAAGGAGAAACATGGAAACTTCCATCACCATGTGTAAAATAGATAGCCAATGGGAATTTGCTGTATGGCTTCGGAAACTCAAACACTGGCTCTATATCAACCTAGAGGGATGGGATGGGGAGGGAGATGGGAGGGAAGTTCAAAAGGGAGGGGATACATGAATACCTATGGCTGATTCATGTTGAGGTTTGACAGAAAACAGCAAAATTCTGTAAAGCAATTATCTTTTAATAGGAAACAGTAAAAAGAAAAAAAAGAAATTCTGGTTTGGTTGTTGCAGTGTTCTTGCTACATTTGACCCTGGTTCTGATGTTCAGTCTTTTCAAACTTTTTTTTTTCTCTTGTCTACCTATTAATATGGCTCATAAGTATTTGCTGAAAGATGGACATGAGATAGTAGATAAAATGAACTACAGTTAATAAGCTCTTAATTGTCGGTAAGGTGTGGTCCTATGGTCAGGTCGGAATCTTTCTAGCAAGGATGTGCCTCTCAAGTGTGTATCTCACCAGTCCTTTTGCATCTTTCCCATCTCCTTTCATGGGACAGGATGGCTGAAACTGTGTATTTCTCTTCCTGCAAGTAGGTTAGATGCTTATAAGACTCAGTGGGTTAGACTTTGGTGAGAGTTTCTCCTAAGGGAAGGTCTTGTCATAGTGCTCTGACAGCTTTCAGATAGAAATCCTCCTCGTGATGGAAGTACTAGAGGATTTTCGTCCAATTTTCACTGTAAAGACATGGTACAACTCCTGGAAAATAAAACTCAAAAAGCCTGGGGACGTTTTATAATATTCTATAATTCTTGAATTTGTCCGTCCTGAGCCTCCAGGAATTCTTCAGTTACAGTTCAGGTTTGTCTACCTGAGCACTGGTTCCCAAGGAGGTTTTGGTTCAGGGGATTTTGCTCTGGCAATTTGCATCCTCTTGTCTTTGTTTTCAGTTTTTGGACTAGCACTTTGCTTTATGACCTCACTTCTCTGATGGATCCAACAAAAGTTGTCATGTCTGTTTATTCAGCTTTTTACTTGTGGTCATGATGGATTGATGACTTTAAGCTTCTTATATGGTGGACTAGAAACTGAAAGTCCCCAAGGTTATTTTTAGTTCTTCCAAAAATGCATCTTGAGAACCTGGGTTTTATTTCTTTTCCTCATTTCTCTCTAGGAATTTTCTCAGATAACAATTCCAATATTGCTATGTAATCAGAGAATGTGGCCTTAACATTTCAAAGCCCAGTGAAGTGGGAGATCTATACAGAGGACAGAGAGTACAGTAGTTTGTGGTTATTTTAAGAATGTTTTGTTTAAAAGCTTAACAAGTATACATCTTTTTACTTCAGTGCTTTTCCAGACCAGAACAGAAAAGGCTGATTTTTTTTCCCCCATAAGATTGAAATCTTTTATAATATACTTACCAACTGCTCAATGTAGTGGAAAAAACAAAAGTATTTGTTCCATGGTTTCCTTTTTCAGAATGCTAAATTCTTAGCTCAAGATACTAGTACAGTGTACCCTTGTGTGTGTGTGTGTGTGTGTGTAATTGAACTTATAAAAGATTATAGCACTTTCAAATTAGATACCAGTTTATCATAGATCTCTGCATAATAAAAATATTTGTAAATATCAGCTAATACCCCATGTGAAGCAATATAAAGTATTCCATGAATCAATTATAAATGTAACTTAGACAATCAGTTCATTTAATTTTTACTTTTTTAGATTTGTAGTAGTTCAGTTTTAACTGCAGCATGAATATACATGCAACTCTGTGTGCATGTCCACTTTTCTTAGAGAACTGATGTCACCTTTTCATACTTTATGAAAGTTAATCTGGATAAAAGTGAATTTATTTCATCTTTTTCTTTTAAGCTGTTTGGCTCTTCTTTACAACTCAAAATTTGAACACCTAATTATTTCTTTTAATTATGCAGATAATATATGAAATTCATGAAAGTGAGAGCATTCGTCAAAATGTAAAAATCAGTCTATGTTCTGTCAGGTCCAGTTTTTACTGTGTATCCTTTTAGCTCTTTCCTTCCTCTCCTCCCCACCTTCCTTCCTTTTCTTTTTTTCTTCCCCCTTTTCTCCACCATTCTCTTTGTCTCTGTTGCTGCTGCTGCTAAATCACTTCAGTCGTGTCCAACTCTGTGTGACCCCATAGACGGCAGCCCACCAGGCTCCCCCGTCCCTGGGATTCTCCAGGCAAGAACACTGGAGTGGGTTGCCATTTCCTTCTCCAATGTGTGAAAGTGAAAAGGGAAAGTGAAGTCGCTCAGTCATGTCTGACTCATAGTGACCCCATGGACTTCAGCCTACCAGGCTCCTCCGTCCATGGGATTTTCTAGGCAAGAGTACTGGAGTGGCTTGCCATTGCCTTCTCCGTTGTCTCTGTTAAAGCATTGTTTTTAAAGGTTCAGGAACATATTCTTCTATCATTTCTCTTTTTACTGAGTTAGGATCAATCTCGGAGAAGGCAATGGCACCCCGCTCCAGTACTCTTGCCTGGAAAATCCCATGGTTGGAGGAGCCTGGTAGGCTGCAGTCCATGGGGTCGCTAAGAGTCAGACATGACTGAGCGACTTCACTTTCACTTTTCTCTTTCATGCATTGGAGAAGGAAATGGCACCCCACTCCTGTGTTTGCCTGGAGAATCCCAGGGACGGGGGAGCCTGGTGGTCTGCTGTCTATGGGGTCGCACAGAGTCAGACACGACTGAAGCGACTTAGCAGCAGTATCAGCAGCAGCAGCATGATCAATCTACTTTTAAGACAAAAACTACATATCATAAATTTAATGAATAAATACTACTCAGTGATTTGCATGTCCCATAATCCATTTAATCAGTTCCCTATTGTTTGGCATTTAGATTGATTTTGGTTTCATTAACACCTTAAGTGGGCTTCCCAGGTGGCTCAGTGGTAAAGAATTGAACTGCCTGTGCAGGAGACACAGGATATGCAGTTTTGACCCCTGAGTTGGTAACATCCCCTGGAGGAGGAATGGCAACCCTCTCCAGTATTCTTGCCTGGAAAATCCTATAGACAGAAGAACCTGACGGGCTATCATCCATGGGGTTGCAAAAAGTTGGAATGACCGAGCGCACACTCCAAATCACCTGAGCAGGACATTGTTACACATGCTTCAGTATATGTTTGTTCAGTCCTTTTCTTAGAATAGCATTTTCTGTTAATTTCATTATTTTTACCAGGATGCTAGTAGGTCTTGATGTTTCTCATCCATTTGTGTATCTCCAGCTTTTTTCATTTTAGTAGGCTTTCAAATTAATGTTGAAAAGAAAAAAAAACCCTTAATTTTACAATATTTGCAACTGTTGTTCCAGTAATTTTATGCATTCAAAAGGTGATTGTGGGTCATCATCGTCTGATCTTTAGGAATAAACTATGTACTTATGAGCAAGGTAAACTTTACCATGCTTTATCCTTTGAAAACCTAGCAGAAATGCTTTTGTTTTTCAAGGTAGCACTTATCTGATATTGTGCTGAAAAATAATGCACCTAAAATCTCTTTATATTTAAATAATCATACATGTTAACTGTATACTATGTAAATATATTATTTGTATTATATATACAGCACATAATCATATGCATGTTTTTTATATAACCACATATAGAAAATGTAACCATACGTAATATATAACCAAATATAATAAAGGTTTTTTAAAGTCATCAATATACTTTATTATTTTTCCTTACTTGATTCTTTTTGCTTAAAATGAAGTCAAATTTTCTAAGGTATCCTTGTGACCTTAAATTTTATCTACCATCAAAGATCAGGGAGGCTTACCCTCTGAACTGTATAAGTTTGTTAGTAGAGCCTTAGACATAGTTAGAATATTGGCCCTTTGTCCCAAGTTGTCTCTGGCAGCAGAGTAGAAGCAGGCAGGAAGGCTGTCACTTACAGGGCAAAGACTAATGGTAACTGAGAGTAGAGGCTGACTGTGATGGCTAAAGGTTCTGGTAACACAGTTCATATAAATTAGAAAGAGAAAGGTTTCTAGTCTGAGAAACAGTGTTGATGATGAGGTCATTCCTTGGGGGACAGTGCATTAAGCAGAGTGAGATTTTCCTGTTTCTTCCCTTCCTTCCTTTCTCCCTTCCATCTTTCCTTCCCTCCCCCCTTCCATCCTTCTTTCCCTCCTTCCTTCCCTCCCTTTCTCTTCCATCCTTCCTGTCTCCCTTTCTTTTTTTGGGAAGGGGTGTATAGAGATCGGAGATTCTGTACTTGGTGTGGATTAGTAAATCGTGGCCTGAGCATGCAATGTCTAGTTGAAGATGTTGACCAGTCAGTTGGAGTAGAGTCTTAAGTGAAAACCGTCAGAACTGAAAATTCAAGATTGGGTCCCAGCAATTAGCAATTGATGCCATTTGGCTGGCTGATTGTATTCCCTGCCCCCTTGTCAGTGGACACATAACTGTAGATAGTTGAATCCTTCATTTGACGGGGCTGACCCCTTCTCTGATGAATTTTAGTACTCTGGCATTAAAGGCCAGTGACACTCTGCTAATTTTGTAACATTCAAAACTTCTCATTTTTCTACCTCAACCTGCCACCCCAGTTTCCAAAAGGACTGGGGAAACTGGAGGGAAGGTCATCATCTCAGTAGAGGTTGAGGTCACTCTTGAAGTGATGGTATGTAATGGTTTTGTCCAGTAGGCATGGGATGAAATCCATATGTATAGTTCTGAATTTTCTAGTACATATAGTTCAGTTCAGTTCAGTTCAGTCGCTCAGTCATGTCCGACTCTCCGCGACCCCATGAATCACAGCACGCCAGGCCTCCCTGTCCATCACCAACTCCCGGAGTACACTCAAACTCATGTCCACAGAGTCGGTGATGCCATCCAGCCATCTCATTCTCGGTCGTCCCCTTCTCCTCCCACCCCCAACCTTTCCCAGCATCAGAGTCTTTTCCAGTAAAACATAAAAAATTAATAATATATTTTATTTATCCCAGTATAAACAAAATGTCATTTCAACATGTTTAATCAATTAAATGGAGGAGGAAATGGCAACCCATTCCAACATTCTTGCTTGGAGAATCCCATGGACAGAGGAGCGTGGTGGGGTACAGTCCATGGGATCACAGAGTTGATCCTGAAGTGACTGAGCAATCAATTAGAAATTAATGAAGTTTTCTGCATTCTCCTTTTCATATTAATTCTTCCACATCTAGTGTGTGTTTTATATATAAAGCACCTCTAGATTTGGGCTCAACATTTTTCAGCCGTTCTGTAGCTGCATGTAGCTAGTCACTACCCAGGCACCATAGATGTAGATTGTGTATGGATATCTAGGATATCCATAGATATCCTAATGGAAGTGAATTTGTGGTTTGCCTTTCCGGCATGTTCTCCTGTCTTCTAAAAATAGTCCTTCTTTTATTCCTATGAGTCTGAATCAGTAGTAGATGCTCTAAGAACCTACTAGCCACTACAGGTTTTCATATTTCCTAAGAAGGCACCCTTCTTCCTCTTCTGTATTAAGGGCATTGTTTCCTGTTTAATTTACGTAGCTTTTGGTGATTTAAATTTGTTCCTTTGATCCAGTACAGCTAGATGAAACTAGTTCATCTAGGAATCTTTGCCCTTATTTTCTGGGAAAATTTGGATATGAAGAAAGAAGACAAGAAATGAGAACAAAATTATAAAACCATCTTATAAAATGTTCCTAATTTCCCAATAACTAGGTGAAACTAAATTCTACAGTTCAACCAGGATGTATTGAATTCTGTGTTATCTAAAAGGTAACATTCCTAATGAAATTGAGAAAATATAGACAGGTTTATATTTCAATGCATATTGTGAAATACTTTGTTCTTCATAGAAGGGTTAGTTCTGGTTTCAGTGAAAAAAAAAAAAAAAGCCAAGTATCTGTCATCCAGCAAATTAGAATGAAAGCTCTATCTTCTAGTTTCTTATTGAAAGTTGAGTCAGCATATTCATTTGGGTAATTGCAGTTTCTTACATTGAAGGATTTTGAGACTAATTTAGTAGGTTCTCACTGGCTGTATCTAAGATTGAGGCCAGAAAGCTCCCTTAACTTGTTATATTAATATTGATATCCTTATAAGTTTCTTTCAGTTTCCGTAGCTTGGACTAATGAGCAAATTCTTGAAACTCCTTTCTGTAATCGTGGGAAAATTTGAATTTGCAGAAAGAAGAGAAATAATTAAAATAAAATTATAAAACCATCTTGTAAAATGTTTCTAATTTCTCATCAGGTGTATTTTTAAAGTCAACTATAGATAGTCTTTATAATCAGGTGTTAGTTTCTATTAATACTGGGATTGTATTTATGCTACAGGGTAATATAATCCAACATAAAATTAAGATTCTTTTGTAATGAGTTCATAATATCATTAATTATAAAATAGTGCTTTTTAGGTGGGGCAGCTGCCTTCACCTGCCCTTCCCCTTTGCCTCTCCCTTGACATTTGACCATTTCTGACAGCATTTTTCATTGTAACAACTATTGGGGTGAAGGGATGTTCTGAGATCTAGTGGTAGAAGGCAAGGGTGCTACCGAATATCTTATAATGCAAAGGACAACTGCTACAACAAACAACTCTCTGGGCTAAATGTGGTTGTTACAGATGTTGAAAAGACCTGATCTCAATGGATACCTGAGTTATAATAATGGACCTCCTTAACAAAACATTCTTCTCTCTGTGAGCAGCATTTAGCTTAGACTTAATTATTATGAAATAGCAAGAAAGGTAATAGAAACTTCCTGGATACAATGTGTTATGTTTGTTGTTGGTCAGTCATGAGTTGTGTCCAACTCTTTGCAACCCCATGGACTGCAGCATGTCAGGCCCCTCTGTCCTCCACTATCTCCTGACTTTGCTCAAATTTTTGAATTGGTGATGCAATCTAATCATCTCATCCTCTGCTGCCCTCTTCTCCTTTTGCCTTCAATCTTTCCCAGCATCAGAGTCTTTTACAGTGAGTCGACTCTTCGCATCAGGTGGCCAAAGTATTGGAGCTTGAGCATCAGTTCTTCACTGAATATTCAGGGTTGATTTCCTTTATGATTGATTGGTTTGATCTCCTTGCTGTCCAGGGGACTCTCAAGAGTCCTCTCTAGCACCATAATTTGAAAACATCCATTTTTCGCTGCTCAACCTTCTTTATGATGCAACTCTCACATCCATACGTGACTACTGGAAAAACCATAGCTTTGACTATAGAGACCTTTGTCGGAGAAGTGATGTCTCTGGTTTTTAATACACCATCAGGGTTTTCATAGCTTTTCTTCCAAGGAGCAGGCGTCTTTTAGTTACTTGGCTGCAGTCACCATCTGCAGTGATTTTGGAGCCCAAGGAAATAAAATCTGTCACAACATCCACTTTTTCCCCATTTAAAATGATGGGACCGGATGCCATAGTCTTGGTTTTTTGAATGTTGAATTTCAAGCCAGCTTTTTCATTCTCCTCTTTTTTATCAAGAGGCTCTTTAGTTCTTCTTCACTTTCTACTGTTAGAGTGGTATCATCTGCATATCTGAGGTTGTTGATTTTTCTCCCAACAATCTTGATCCCAGCTTGTGTTTCCTCCCATAATTTTGCATGATGTACTCTGCAAACAAGTAATCAGGGTGACAGCATACAGCCTTGACATACTCCTTTCCCAGTTTTGAACCAGTCCATTGTTCCATGGCCACTTCTGTTACTTCTTGATCTGCTTACAGGTTTCTTAGGAGGCAGGTAAGGTGGTCTGGTACTCCCACCTCTTGAAGAATTTTCCACAGTTTGTTGTGATCTACATAGTCAGAGGCTTTAACGTAATCAATGAAGCAGAAATAGATGTGTTTCTGGATCTTGCTTGCTTTATCCATGATCCAATCCATGATGTTGGCAATTTGATCTCTGGTTCCTCTGACTTTTCTAAATCCAGCTTGTACATCAGAGTTCTCAGTTCTTGTACTGTTGAAGCCTAGCTTGAAGGATTTTGAGCTTAAACCTGCTATCATGTGAAATAAGCACTGTTGTGCGGTAGTTTGAACATTCTTTGGCATTGCCTTCTTTGATATTGGAATGGAAACTGACCTTTTCCAGTACTGTGGCCCCTGCTGAGTTTTCCAAATTTACCACCATGTTGAGTGCAATACTTTAACTGCATCATCTTTTAGGATTTGAAATAGCTCAGCTGGAATTGGGTCACTTCCACTAGCCTATTTCATATTAATGCTTTTAAGGACCACTTGACTTCACACTCCAAAATGTCCACCTCTAGATAAGTAACCACACCATCGTGGTTATCTGAGTTGTTTAGACTTCCTTTGTATAGTTCTTCTGTGTATTCTTGCCGCCTGTTCTTAATCTCTTCTGCTTCTCTTAGGTCCTTACTGTTTCTGTCCTTTACTGTGCCCATTTTTGCATGAAGTGTTCTCTTGATAGCTAGTTTTCTTGAAGCGATTTCTAGTCTTCCCCATTCTATTGTCTTCCTTTATTTCTTTGCATTGTTCATTTCAGAGGACCTTTTTAATCTCTACTTGATATTCTCTGGAGCTCTGCATTCATTTGGTTATATCATTCCCTTTCTCTCTTGATTTTTGCTTCACTTTTTCCTCAGCTATTTGTAAAGCCTTTTCAGACAACCACTTTTCTATGTTGCATTTTTTTCTTTGGGATGGTTTTGGTCACTGCCTCCTGTACAGTGTTACGAATCTCCGTGCTTAGTTCTTCAGGCATTCTGATCCCTCGTATCTAATCCCTTGAATCTATTCATCATCTCCACTGTATAAACATAAGGGATTTGATTTAGGTCGTACCTGTATGGCCTAGTAAATTTCCCTACTTTCTTCAATTTATGGTCTGAATTTTGCCGTAAGGAGCCCATGATCTGAGTCATAGCTCCAGGTCTTGTTTTAACTGTCTGTATAGAGATTCTCCATCATTGGTATCAAAGAACATAATCTGATTTTGGTTGTGACCATCTGGTAATATCCATGTATAGAGTCATCTCTTGGGTTGTTGGAAAAGGGTGTTTACTATGACCAGCGTGTTTTCTTGACAAAACTCTGTTAGCCTTTGCCCTGTTTCATTTTGTTTTCCATGGCCAAACTTGCCTGTTATTGCCGGTATCTTTTGACATCCTTCTTTTGCATTCCAGTCCCCTATGATGAGAAGGATATTTTTGTTGTTGTTTGCTCTAGAAGGTGTTGTAGTTCTTCATAGAAACTGATCAATTCAGCTTCTTTGGCATCAGTGGTTGGGGCATAGACTTGTGATGTTGAATGATTTGCTTTGGAAATAAAGCTAGCTCATACTGTTGTTTTTTTGGACACTTTGGTTGACTATCGGAGCTACTGTATTTCTTCTAAAGGATTCTTGCCCTTAGAAGTAGATACAATGGTCACAGTACTAGATGTAATGGTCATCGAATTCAGTTCGCCCATTCCTGTCCATTTTACTTCACTGGTTCCTAAGATGACCATGTTCAATCTTGCCATCTACTGCCTGACTACATCCAGTTGACCTTGATTCGTGAACCTAACATTCCAGGTTCCTATGCAGTATTATTCTTTACAGCATCGGACTTTACTTTCACCACCGGGCACATGACTGAGCCTTGGCCCAGCCACTTTATTCTTGTTGGAGCTGTTAGTAATTGTAGTTCACTCTTCCTCAGTTGGATATTGGACGCCTTTTGACCTGGGGAGCTCATCTTCCAGTTTCATTTCTTTTTGCCTTTTCGTACTGTCCATGGGGTTTTTGAGGCAAGAATACTGAAGTGAGTTGCCATTTCCTCCTCCAGTGGACCACATTTTGTCAGAACTCTTCGGTATGACCTGTCTGTTTTGGGTGGTCCTGTGTGGCATGGCTCATAGCTTCATTGAATTATGCAAGCCCCTTTGCCTTGACAAGGCTGTGATCCATGAAGGGGACAGTGAGTTATACAGGTTCAAAATTGTACTGCTTCCATTTTTGTGGGGCTGGCTATTAAGAGGCTGGAGGAAGAAACAAGGTCTAAATAAATGCCATGCAGCTCCATAATTCCTTAATAAAAAGTATATTTCAGAGTTCTGTTGAGTAAACTTTGTCTCTTTTCTGATTTTCCTTGTGTTGCATTTTAGAACTTTAAAAGTACTGTTTTATGGAGACAGCAACCATAGATTTTATTTATCTACACACACACTCTCTTTCACAGCCTTTATAGAAATTCTCATGTGGCATAAAGATGAGTGATGAAATCACACGCACAGGTGGGGGAGGGGCATTCAAGACGATAGGAGCCCTGGTAATGGCATGGAGGTGTTAATATCACTGGCTTCATATTGCCCTGAAACACAGATTTTAAACTTGCAGTCGCTTGGATTTTTGTTTCCTATGTAGTTCTGGTTTCCTCAAATAACTTGGTAATTTTTCCACAGCTCAAATTACAGGTTACTCTGTAGGTTTGTTCTCCTACAGAGAATATGTTGTAGTTGTAAATATCTTTCTTTAAAATAATGTGTTTCTGGGTAATGATGTGAAGGAGAACCATAAGAAGAGGCTTTGAGCACTGGATCAAATAACATTTGATTGCCAGGAAGGGCTATCAGACACCACACGGTCATGCCCAGCAGTTGGAGAATGCTACGCGTCTTCACTGAGAGGCCTGTGGCAAGGTGAGCTGTGTCTCTGCTATTGGTGTTCATCCTCACAGTTTAAAACGGATAAAATAGTTCGCTGCTGCTGTTCATCATGAGAAATATATATTAATTGTGTCGCTCAATCTTTCATGAATTCCTACTAATGGTATTTTTATCAAATCTGCCATTTTCATTCTAGTTATATAATAGTTCATATAGAGAAATCACACACATAAAACTATGAGGTCTCTGCAAAGTTTAGTAGAATGGTTGAAACAGGATAACTGCTGCTGCTGCTGCTAAGTCACTTCGGTCGTGTCCGACTCTATGCGACCCCACAGACGGAAGCCCACCAGGCTCCCCCGTCCCTGGGATTCTCCAGGCAAGAACAGTGGAGTGGGTATAGTATAACTACTACTACTAATTAAAATTCTTTAATATTAACTAACTGTTAAAATGCTTTGTACTGAAGTATCTGATATGCATGATCTCAGTGAATCCTTAAAATCTGTGAAGTAGACTGCTTTCTGTATTTTACAGATAAGAAAACTGAAAGCACGAGAATGTCGTAACCCAGAAAATGTGTTCCTGGCCCCATGTTCTGGGCAATCTTCTATTCTAACTTACACTTCTGTGTAATTGTTTAAAGTGTACAGAAAAAAAGCACAGACCTGGAAGATAGAATGCTTTTTTTAAAAAGTGAAAGGTTCAGTAGTCAGAATTCTTGGAGATGGAATTAGATAAAGTGAAAGTAGATATGTAAGAGCATTACCAGTAAAAATGTCAAATTAGTACAGAATTTGATATCATTAGTTATTACAACTGAAAACATTGTTTGAAGAATCCGGAGAGATAACGGCTAGAGGTGGACGTACCTGGAAGCTGACAGATTTAATTTTGGGTTGAGCCTATGCATTTTGCTTTTGGCAGCTAACTAGTGATGTCTTTCTCCATTGCATTCCCTCGACCTAGAGGTTTGAGGAAGAGAGGAAAGACCTTTCCAGTGATGTGTCTTATATGATTGTCCAGGCGATGCAGTGGTTGCACCATTGTATTTTGATATAATCCTTTAAAAGCAATTACTTTTGTTTCACATTTTAATAACGTGACAAATACTACACAGAGCTTTTACATGCTTTGACAATCCTTCTTAGATAAAATAAACAGTAAAGGTCATTTGTCTTAGCTTTACTTTTTTCAAACATACTTAAGAAACAACATCATGCCTAAGGTTTTCAAGGAATGTGAGATATTTGTTACAAAATCTTAACCCAATAATATGTTTAACATATAAAATAAGGCAGGGAATATAAGACCTGGTTTATTTACTGGCCACTGTGGAGACCCTTGTGGCTGATTGTTTCTTTTTGATTTCGTTAGAATAGTTCTAATGAAAAAAAGTGAACTTATATTTTTGTTTTTCCTCAGATTTATTTATTTTTTTTGCATATTCCCAATTCTTCAGTGCTGTTTCTTCAGGCTATACCAGAGACGAGCACTCAACAGCTCATGTTTTAGTAAGATAATCCATTTTGGGTTTGATAAGGACCCATTTGACATCACTGTAGATCAGGAAAGGTGGAGATATAGGTTAATAGTCATTTCCTTTGTTTCCTACAGAAAATAAATGACTTAATTTTTGATAGTAATCTTCATTGTCCCTAGGCACAGAAGACCAGTGATGTTATTTCATTACATATTCTGTTCAGTGTTCTGCATTTTTTTCATTACTGTCCAAATGACTTTTCATAAAGTGGCAAGGAATATGTTAATATATAGTACTCTTAAACTCATACTTTGGCAAGTACCTATTTTAAGTTTTGATAACCATGAAAGTCTGTAAAACACTAAATCCCAGGAAAAAAATGAAAGTAAAGACATAGTTAATTCTTGTCTTGAATATGTAAGCTTATGAGATGACTTCTGTATATAGTTTTTTCCTCTTATTTCAGCCAAACCTGTGTTTCCAAGTTTGAATAAATTTGACTCTATTAGTATCTATTATAATATTGAAACATACTCAGCTTGTGAGACATTTTCTTCAGTGCATAATATTGAAAGCAAAATGAGTAAATTTGCTTCCTGAGTAAGCAAAAAGGTATGGAAATTAAACAGTATACCCAAATATTCATGTATCCCAGAGTGTAGTAGGTCCTTTACGGGATGTTGGAGGACTCTGTGGCATGTTTGGCTTTTCCTACTGGACTTCCTGCCTCAGGCTTCGTATACAATGTAGAAAACAAATGTCATTCTTAACATTTCTGCTGACGCTCACCCCATACTTCCTCTTCCTTGTCAGTCATCCAAAGCTGTTCCTTCTTCCTGTAAACTGTCTCTCAAAGAATCTTCCTCCTCCTTATTCCCACTGCCACTGCCTTGGGTCAGGATTCTATTCTTGCATCAAGTTCTATATGTATATAAGCCATCTTCCAAAGCAAGTCCAGTGCTAGCTTTCCAAACACAAACGTTAAACACATTATGCTTTTGTTTCATGATGCCCCGCCACCTGTTGTGTGTTGCCCGAACACATTTCTTCCTCACTTACCTTCAGTTTTCTCAAGGGCAGGAGTCTTTCTCTCTTATTCACTTGGGCCTCTTTCAACTAGCACATTGCAGTCACTAAAAAACACTTTTCAGTGAATTACCGTACCGTAGGACTGATGCTAAAGCTGAAACTGCAATACTTTGGCCACCTCATGCGACGAGTTGACTCACTGGAAAAGACTGATGCTGGGAAAGGATGAGGTAGGAGGAGAAGGGGATGACAGAGAATGAGATGGCTGGATGGCATCACCGACTCGATGGAGGTGAGTTTGAGTGAACTCCGGGAGTTGGTGATGGACAGGAAGGCCTGGTGTGCTGTGTTTCATGAGGTCGCAAAGAGTCGGACACGACTGAGCGACTGAACTGAACTGAACTGATAAGACCATTTGCCAGTTAACACCAAGGTACTTATCTGCTCTTATCTCTAGTTTCTTTTCCAGTGAACCACAGGATGTTCCAGCCACACGATATCCTTTGTGAATTTCATTGCCCTTCATTGCTTATGCTCCTCTTCCCATCTGGAGAAAGAAATGGCAACCCACTCCAGTATTCTTGCCTGGAAAATTCCATGGACGGAGGAGCCTGGCAGGCCGCAGTCCATGGAGTTGCAAAGAGTCAGACACGACTGAGCACACATGTACCTCTTCCCATCTGTTTCTCAGCAACCAGTTATCACCTGGGTTGGATGAACTCCGGGCATGAAATGATTTTAGATTTATTTACATTTATTCTTTTCATTAGCTTAGCAAACATTTACTGAGCACATACTGTGTATTGTATGGGTGTGTGCTCAGTCACTCAGCTGTGTCCGACTCTTTGTGACCCGATGGACTCTAGGCTCCCAGCCTCCTCTGTCCATGGAATTTCCCAGGCAAGAACACTGGAGTCGGTTGCCATTTCTTACTCCAGAGGATCTTCCTTACACAGGGATTGAATCCCACATCTCTTGTATCTCCTGCATTGGCAGCCAGGTTCTTTACCATCGAGCCACCTGTTAGACACACAGTAAAACTGGGGATAGGTATATTCTTATGAACAAAAAGACAAAGTCATGATCATCCTGGAACTTACATTCTGGTGTAATAGCACATAAAGAATTTGTCAGCTAGTGATGGAATAGAATATACAGAGGCTTGGAGGACCAGCATATTTGGCCTGGTTGAGGTGTAATCTGAGCAGAATGGTGGCCAACAGGGTTGGATAACTGTTTAGAGGTACATTGGATGAATGGTTCAAGGTACTTGTTCTAGAACAAGGTAAATCTTCAGGCACGGCTGAATGACTGAACACACAGACACACACACACACACACAGACACACACACACAGACACACACACACACACACAGACACACACACACAGACACACACACACACACACAGACACACACACAGACACACACACACAGACACACAGACACAGACACACACACACAGACACACACACACACACTCTCTCTCTCTCTCTCTCAATCTCTCTCTCTCTCTCTCTTCAGAATGACCTAACATCATCTCCCTTCAGTGTGTCCCATGATCAGCCCACCTTTGCCTTGCTCCTCCCACTGTAGTCCTGGTTCTCAGCCTTTTGATGTAACAGCCTGCAGGACATTAGCCAGAGTGGCTGAGATACTGCTGGGCTCATGCAGCTTTGAAGGCAGTGTCAAAGTACCGAGTAGTTAAGAATCTCTATCTCGGGTAGCAATAGAAAATAGATATTAGTCTCAGATATAGATTAGTAATCATTTTTGTAATCTTGGACAGATTGCTTAATCTTTCTGAACCTGAATTTTCTTGTCTAATATGCACATAGTAAAAAAAAAAATTGTTGGGAGACTAGAAGACTAGAATGGAACTCTATAAAACTTCCTTTGTTCACTGATGTTTCCTAAATACCTCGACAGTGCCTAGTAGTCGCTGTTTTTTGAATGAATGAATGATATAACAAATATAAAGCGCCTGAAACACTTGGTACCTAAATGCTCAGTAAATGGTACTTTTTCTTGTTATTATAGTTGTTTTTGTATATGTAAGTGTTATAGTTGTTACACAATTATATTTTGAAATTGTGAGACCCTGCAGTTGTATTGTGGTTGTGTTGCACCAGTTTTCCTAGTGTTAACCTTGTTTCTATTCTCTGGTCCCTGGCTTGGCCCCATTATCTCTTGTAGTGCCTCATGGTTCACAGACACGGCTTGGATAGAATGAAATAACTTGGCCGTAGCAGAGACCCTCACTGCATGTTTAAGGAGAGATTGGTCAACTCATGACCAAATAATTCAGAATATGAATGACAAAATAAGTTGTATTACTGTCTGTATTAATGCTGGGGTGGAAATTAAGTGCTCGGATGACATTTCTAAAAATTGCAGTGAAACTATCTATTATTTTAATAATTTAGCACTTTGTGCTGTGTACTAAGTCACTTCATTTGTGCCCAACTCTGCGACCCTGTGGACTGTAGCCAGGCTCCTCTGTCCATGGGATTCTCCAGGCAATAATGCTGAAGGGGTTTCCATCTCCTCCTCCTGGGGGTCTTCCCGACCCTTTACCAACATAGAAGACAGTGATTCTTGCTATCAGGAAAATACAAGTTACTGCATTGCATGTGCAGTTTTTACCAGTTCTTAAGAAAGACACAATTCCATGTTTCAGTGTGAGGTGATTATGGAAGGGTTTTGTTTTTGAGACTGAAGACAGATATTTCAGAAAAATGTATATATGGATCATTGAAACCACTGAAGGGGATTTAAGTTGTGAGTCCCAGTGTGTCTATAGTTTGACTTCTAGTGGTCCCAGTTAAATATGGTCATTAATGTGACATCCACTCTGCCATGCTGCAAAGCAGTGAAACATGAAAGTCTGGGCCAGAGTGGCAGTCTGCGTTTGAACTAGTGTTTATTTTGTACCATTGGAGGTGCTCTGATTATGTGTTTGCCCACTGCAAAATTGATTTACCAGTGTTGAGGCTATGTGAGCTTAGAAAAATAAGCTTTTATACTTTAAGTGATTATAAATTATATGTGAGGCCCAAATGTATGTCTCTTGAATGTAAAAGGTAGAAGACGGAGTTCCTGTATCATCTTAAGTACATGAAACTATTGTGAAAACATTGAATGAGCCATCGAGGACAGGATTATTTTCAAAACAGGTAGCAGATGAGATTACCACAGATTTTTCTGGCTGTTGAATTCAGGATGGGACTGACTTAATTAATTATGAGATGTTTCTAGGATAGGGATGTATAATCGTAAGAAGCCAAGTAAATAATGTTGAAAGATTGATTTAAAGAAGAAAATGTGAAATAGCTTTGATACCAGTGACTTATTTGAATTCTTATGTTATTCCCCAAAATGTTGATACCTCGCTGGTGATTGGAAGTTGCACATCCCACTTGTTCAGTGACTGAATCAGCTCAGCCTGAGAGGAACCATTGATGGAGATTCAGGAGTTCCTGTCTTGGGGCCTTCAGTAAGGTGCTCGTGTCTTTTCCCATGTTGATGCGGGTTGCCTGTGAGCATATGTGCGCAGAGAAAGAGGGAGTAAGAAGGGAAGGGAGAGAGGAGTGTGGTGGATGGGAGCTTCGCTAGGACGCAGGCTCATTTGATTTGGAATCAAGCTGCACCAGTTGCTAGTTGTGTGACCTTGGACAGTTTAACCTCATTGTGTCTCAAATGCCTCATCTTCCGATAACAGAGTCTTTACCTCTTGGTTTACTCTAAGGACTAAATGAGTACAAATCTCTTAGCACAGCGTCTAGTCCATGGTAGATATGCAAATAGTAGGTGTTATTATTTGTTTGTTGTTGTTTAGTTGCTTAGTTGTGTCTCTTTGTGACCCCATGAACTGCAGCCCACCAGGCCCTTCTGTCCATGGGATTCTCCAGGCAAGATTTCTGGAGTGGGCTGCCATGCCCTCCTCCAGGGGATCTTCCCAACCCAGGGTTTTAACCTGTGTCCCTGAGTCTCAGCAGGCAGATTCTTCATGGCTGAGCCACCGGGAAAGCCCATTGTGTGTGTTACCAAGATATTAATAATAGTAAAATGATAGTTATTTTATACTACCTGTTGTTGCATAACAGCAGATAATGGAAGCCTTGACTGGAGACTGTTCTAATCTCTGAGATGTGTTGATCCTTACAAAGAGCAAAAATTCACTCATTCTCTTGCATTTCAGCCAAAATTTGGAGTTGGATAAAATAGTTAATGTCTTCTCTGAAGAAATGACCTATTGGTTGAATGGCATGAAGGCTTGAAAAAGTTGTTACCATTGTTGATTTTGTTGTTATGTTAGAATTGAGTCAAAAAGGGTGGTGATTGACTTTTGTATGAAGTGGTTTTTAAGCAAAGCCTAATTTCCTTATAATCTGATACTTTTGCTTTTCGTATAGAAAGTGAAAGTCACACAGTCATGTCCGGCTCTTTGCAACCCCATGGACTGTAGCCCCGAGGCTCCTGTTTCTATGGAATTCTCCAGGCCAGAATACTGGAGTTGGGTAGCTATTCCCTTCTCTAGGGGATCTTTCCAACCCAGAGATTGAACCCAGGTTTCCTGCATTGCAGGCAGATTCTTTACAGTCTGAGCCACCTGGGAAGCCCCAAAAAAGTAGTCAAAGGGTGATGCTTTTCACCACTTGGTATGTTTGCCTTAGGGCTTCCAAGGTGGCCCTAGTGGTAGAGAACCTGCCTGCCAGTGCAGGAGACCTAAGAGTCACGGATTCCATCCCTTAGTTGCAAAGATCTGCTGGAGGAGAGCATGGCAGCCCACTCCAGTGTTCTTACCTGGAGAATCGCGTGGACAGAGGAGCTTGGCTGGCTACAGTCTACAGGGTCTCAAAGAGTCATATACAACTGAAGCGACTTAGCACACAGGCACGCATGTTTGCATTATAAACTCTTCAGAATCTTTTCTGAACGTATCTCAACCAGTTTGATGCATGCATCCTGAATTGCTGCTGTGTCCCTCTGATCACTGTTGAATGTAACATGGGCATGGGTGGGGGCGATTCATATTTCTCATTCAGTTCAGTTCAGTTCAGTCGCTCAGTCGTGTCCGACTCTCCGCGACCCCATGAATTACAGCATGCCAGGCCTCCCTGTCCATCACCAACTCCCGGAGTACACTCAAACTCATGTCCACAGAGTCGATGATGCCATCCAGCCATCTCATTCTCCGTCATCCCCTTCTCCTCCCGCCCCCAACCTTTCCCAGCATCAGAGTCTTTTCCAGTGAGTCAACTCGTCGCATGAGGTGGCCAAAGTATTGCAGTTTCAGCTTTAGCATCAGTCCCTCCAATGAACACCCAGGATTGATCTCCTCTAGAATGGACTGGTTGGATCTCCTTGCAGTATAAGGGACTCTCAAGAGTCTTCTCCAACACCACAGTTCAAAAGCATCAATTCTTCGGCGATCAGCTTTCTTCACAGTCCAACTCTCACATCCATACATGACCACAGGAAAAACCATTGCCTTGACTAGACGGACCTTGGTTGGCAAAGTAATGTCTCTGCTTTTTAATATACTATCAAGGTTGGTCATGACTTTCCTTCCAAGGAGGAAGCGTCTTTTAATTTCATGGCTGCAATCAGCATCTGCAGTGATTTTGGAGCCCAAAAAAATAAAGTCTGACACTGTTTCCACTGTTTTTCCATCTATTTCCCATGAAGTGATGGGACCAGATGCCATGATCTTTGTTTTCTGAATGTTGAGCTTCAAGCCAACCTTTTCACTCTCCTCTTTCACTTTCATCAAGAGGCTTTTGAGTTCCTCTTCACTTTCTGCCATAAGGGTAGTATCATCTGCATATCTGAGGTTATTGATATTTCTCCTGGCAATCTTGATTCCAGCTTGTGCTTCTTCCAGCCCAGCGTTCCTCATGATGTACTCTGCATATAAGTTAAATAAGCAAGGTGACAATATACAGCCTTGACGTACTCCTTTTCCTACTTGGAACCAGTCTGTTGTTCCATCATTACCTTTAGCCAAACATTGGAGATTCATGATGGAAACATATTTAAATGAATATATCCTGCATCTTGAGAAATCACAAATCTCAGTAGATATTTTTGGCTTTTGAAGGGAAACCTGGTTTAAAAATTAGATTTATAGAATGTTGACTAGTTTGTTCTTTATTGCTTAAATTGTGCAAACTGGATAACCCATATTCTGGAGGAGGGAGAGGAGGGGACCTACATTCTGAGAATTGGAGGATTCCAGTCTACCATTCCAGATTGTAGTAGTTGACTTGGAAAGTCATCCTTGTTCTCTGTTTTTTATGGGAGATTATCAGTGAGCATCATTTTTTTCTCCTTCCTCCATGTTCCGTTCAGAATACTATGAGATGCCAGGATTGAGCACAGTTGTTTTATACCTCCTTTGATTGGGAGAATTAGTATCAGCTGGACTGCTAAGCACCAAATCTTATTTGGCAAGTACGAATGTCCAGAGTACCTCTGATCCAGTGCACATGTAACTGATCCACAGGCAGCTAATCTGATGGTAAATTTGGCTGTAATTGATACAGTTTATGCATATGAAATAAGTAGCATAGGTATATGGATGTGTGCATGAATATAAACACATGCACATAAATTATATAGGGTTGTATAATATCACAAAGTTTGTCACAACATAAAGAGTAACATGTTACTAAAATTGATGACTGTAATTTTATTTTCCTCTGGGGACTCAATCGGGCAATTGGATTCTCCTGTAAATGCATTTTGATCAAGATCACGGCAAGATATGTTTGACAGCCATTTCAAATTATTACAGTTTGTTACATATTTGAAGTCTGCAGTCAATTGAGACTGTATGTATCTGATTTTAGCTTAGATAGGTAAATCTATTGTGTTTTCTTCCAAGGACTATACTCGTAATGCTGTGAAATTATCACTTGCTTTATAAAAACCATACACCTTGTTGGATGGTCTGGAATATGGTGTGATGCACGGAATATGAGTGTTTCTCTTTATGCTAAACAAGGTTAGAATCATGAATGCAGAGATTAATATCCTTCATGTGTGTCTAGTATAAGTTTCAGGCATATATACAGATTGAATCTGTACTAGTTGCAAGAGTTTCTTAAAGATTGATTCCTTAGCTGTGAACCGTGTTATTTATGATGTTTATTATGGCTGTGCTTTGGCTGATCCTGGAAAAACCAGGGGAAGATAAATATTTGCAGGGCAAACTTTATTTAAAAAGAAAGTTTTTTTGGAAAACGTATTGGGTTTGTGTTGACTTTTACATGAAACTGACATGTAATCGTGTCTTTAACACATCTAGAATTATTTGAGTGCAACAACAGCAATAGAAATGATATTGCAAGTGCGGTGATATTTAAATGTACTCAATGGAATATGAACCCACTCAGGTTTTTATGATTTATCTGTTTTTAACTTCAAAGGCTCTGGTTAGCTTGCCTTTTTTTTTTAAAAAAAGAATGAGTTGATGATCACAGCCAGCCAGGAAAACAGCTGAAGTATATCAGCTGTAAATTGGTACAAAGCACTAAAAGGGACATTAGCCTCTAATCAGATTCTAACAGTTCGTTAAACCTGCCTTTCCAGAATCGTTCTTTGTCTTTCCCCTTTCTTTGCAAGGCATCTTCTTCCCTTTCCACCTGGGGAAGACCTCCTCTGGGGTAGGAAACTATATCAACTCATCCTTCATTGTCTACCAGCCAAACAGCCTCCCAGAGGCTTTGTTAGGGCGAATTCCTGGCTGCTGTGAAGGACTGGGCACTTGAGGGTTGGGTACCTCCTTCCTAGGCTTCCCTGAGGCTGAGAGGGGGCAAGCCCAGCTGGTCACTTCCAACCGTGAAAGCAGGTGCCCCATTGGGATTTGAGGTCCATGCCTGATGTGTAAGCAATCCATCAGTCTCCCTGAAAGGATTTTAAGCTTGGAACAAATGCACTGAGCTCACCAGTTAAACACCAGACTTCCTCCTATTCTAAGCCGTGAGGGTGTGAAAATCCCTCCAAGATACGAACAAATCAAAAGCAAACATTAAAAAAAGTATCCTATCAGTGTTAATAATATTGTACTTTTCTAAGAGAAAAACATGACAGTAATTTTCTTTTTATTCCCTAACAAACTAGGTAGTATGGAATTTCTGAATACTCATTAGTTAGCTTTAGTGTAAATTTGCTTTTTCTTCTTGCTGTTGGTTTCTCTGAGCAAATATTTGTCATGAGTGGCTCCATACATTTTATTTCTTAGAGTATTTTTGTTAAACAAAAAAGAGAGTCAAGAAATGGGAGAAATAATTAGAGCTTCACCATGCTGCGCTCTGTTGGTATTATTTGGTAATAAAAGCACTTAATTTATGATGTGTTGAAGTGGGAGTTTTTATTTAACTGTCTGCTGGGGAGAAAAGCAACTCCATGAATGGGGAAAACTTCATGGTTTAGAAGTGATTTTAACCTTTGTCACCATGTAGGCAAACATTTAGAAAATGTCTTTTTTCTTTTAGTAAGACCACTTAAGTGTCATGGTTACATTCTATAACCGAGCAAAGAAACTATCCTAAAAATTCAGTCAGACTGAGTGATTTTAATTTCTGGGTTCAGTCAGTATTTGAGAGTAAAGTTGGCATTCTCAACATATTTTAAAACAGCCTGATTTTGGCCTGAAGCAAACACTGATGTGTAGCTTTATGACTCCCTTCCTAGGTTATTGATTTCAGAAAATCCCCAAAGTCGTGGAAATTAGTCAAAGACAACTTTGATTTAATCTTTTTATAAATGTTGTTGGAAATTCTATTGAATCACATAGAAGTAAGGTTTTCCTTTCAAGAGGTGGTAAATGGAGCCAGACATATACCAGAACAGAAAACAAATTGTTGTTTATTCTTTGATTATGATTTCATCTTAAGAATGCATTCTTAATCCAAGACTTACGTTAGTTGTTTTCGAAGATGTTTGAGGTTGATAGGTAGAAATTTTCATTAAGTCAGGTATGCCACAATACCAGAATTAACTGTCTAGTATTATAGTTTCTTGCTTTTAAAATTATTTAGACTTTGACAGGAATATGAGAGTATATAAATTATTGTGATCTGTTTTCTTTTTTATGGGTTTCTGTATGCAGTGCAACCTCCAAAGCTAAAGGAATAAAGGAACTTGCCTTGTATTTCCTTCCACTATTTGCAAAAGCTTGATGAATTATTCCGGCCCCATATAAATTAATGTAAGGTTTCCGTACTCCAGTTTATTACCATCTGACCTGCAACCCAGAGGTCAGAGAATCAGACTGATTAATTCAAGTTCTTGGTCATTATTTCTAATGACAGTTCAGAATGGGGGGATAATTGGTGTGCGGGTATTCTCATTTAATTATACTATATTGTTAAAAAATTAGGTTAGCAGTACTAAATGTGCTACCTTGGTGGCAGGTTCTACCAGATGTCCTCCGCTGAAGGCTTTGTAGCTTAAATTCCCTCTCTCCCTTTTTTATTCTCAGAATATCAACACCTTCGAGAACAGAATGTTAATGCTTGATGGGATGCCGGCAGTCAGAGTCAAAACAGAGCTTTTGGAATCTGAGCAAGGGGTAAGCGAAAGTTTCCGACGATGCCCCAACCCCTTTTCTCTCAGACCCTGGCAGGCATTCATGTCCAGAGTGTTCTGAGGTTTGCAGAACACTTCTGATTTTTCACTTGCTTCAGCTTTTGTCTCTTGAGTAACAATCCTCTGAGATGGAGGGTGATACTTACCCATTTGCAACCTCAAAACGTTACTAACGTACAAAACATAGCTTCCTAAATTTAGGAAGACATAGTGACCATATGGCTTTATTTAAATGGATGCATATTTTGGAAAGCTATAACAATTCAGAACACGGGGGAAGTGTTAAAAAATTAAGATGAAAATATAACCTCAGCGTCAATATAGATGGGTTCTTACCAAGTTAGGAAATTGCAGAGTACAGGTAGGGGAAGGTTTACTGTTTGTTGGATGGACTTCTTTTTTGACATTTGTGTTTACCCTTTCTTAGAGTTGATGAATTTAGGTCAGTGAGTTCGAAAGCACATAAAAGCAAAAGAAAGCTTGTTGAACAATAACGTAGCCAAATGACAGTTTATGGCTACTGAGGGTATGAAGATTTAAGAGCAGAGCTAGCTTTTTTTTTTTTAATAAGGATGTGGGCGATTTTATAATTGTTAACATTTATATAAACAGGTTCGCTTGTAAAAACCATCCTCAGGGCAATGTGTGGCTGACCACCTTTTATGTTTAAGGAAGAAAGCACCATCTACCTATCTTATTACAGCATTACAGAGCAAGTACTCATGACCAAAAAAAAAAAAAAAAAAGGACGTCAGTTAAATATGTAATCTTAATCTTATTTATGTATCCTTTATTCAAATCAAGATCAAAGCAAAACCTTAGCAATGTTTTATAATTGAACAATCAAAAGATAATTTAAGTGTGAGTAAAATCTCATAGTTAAAAAAAATCAGTGTGCATGAGTTCTTCTGGGACTCCTTTCAGAAGGTTAGGATATTGATGTAGCAAAAGGATTTCATAATGAGGACAGTCAAGGACAAGGATCTTGATGGTTGCATTTAGAGGGTCCTCCAGTAACGCCCCATTCTTGAGCACTAAGTGCCAGGCTGTGTGGCATTTCATAATATATCTCTCTTCTATATAAGTCAGTGTCTGAAACAGACTCCCATCATGTAGAGGATTTCATTTCATCTTTATGTTCAGTGTAGACTGGGGAGCTCTGAAATCAGCATTGTGGAATATGTCAACCGAAAATACATCCCCACAGTTCTCTATGTGATGTAATGACTGATGCCCAGAGATTTAAGCAGTAGGCCATCGCAAAAGAAGAGACAATATATCAGTTATTAATAATTGTTTTCTATTTTTAAACAAACCTTCAGGAAAAGTCATGTGTTCACCTGGATTTTCTAGCCTGACACTCAGCAAGTTAAATCCTCCAAATAGTGTTTTAACCTTTATTGTTTAGGTTAACCACAATAACAATAGAATGTGTTTTATTTTTTCACAGTTCTGTTTTCTTAATCTAAATGCATTAGCATCAGTTCAGTTCAGTTGCTCAGTTGTGTCCGACTCTGCGACCCTGTGAATCACAGCACTCCAGGCCTCCCTATCCATCACCAACTCCTGGAGTTCACTCAAACTCATGTCCATCGAGTTGGTAGTGCCATCCAACCATCTCATCCTCTGTTGTCCCCTTCTCCTCCTGCCCCCAATCCCTCCCAGCATCAGGGTCTTTTCCAGTGAGTCAACTCTTCGCATGAGGTGGCCAAAGTACTGGAGTTTCAGCTTTAGCATCAGTCCTTCCAATGAACACCCAGGACTGATCTCCCTTAGGATGGACTGGTTGAGTCTTCTCCAACACCACAGTTCAAAAGCATCAATTCTTCGGCGCTCAGCTTTCTTCACAGTCCAACTCTCACATCCATACATGACCACTGGAAAAACCATAGCCTTGACCAGAGTGACCTTTGTTGGCAAAGTAATGTCTCTGCTTTCTCATATGCTATCTAAGTTGGTCATAGCTTTCCTTCCAAGGAGTAAGCGTCTTTTAATTTCATGGCTTTTAAGCGTCTTTTAATTTCATCACCATCTTCAGTGATTTTGGAGCCCCCCAAAATAAAGTCTGACACTGTTTCCCCATCTATTTCCCATGAAGTGATGGGACCAGATGCCATGATCTTTGTTTTCTGAATGTTGAGCTTCAAGCCAACTTTTTCACTCTCCTCTTTCACTTTCATTAAGAGGCTTTTTAGTTCCTCTTCACTTTCTGCCATAAGGGTGGTGTCATCTGCATATCTGAGGTTGTTGATATTTCTGCCGGCAGTCTTGATTACAGCTTGTGCTTCTTCCAGCCAAGCGTTTTTCATGATGTGCTCTGCATATAAGTTAAATAAGCAGGGTGACAATATGCAGCCTTGATGTACTCCTTTTCCTATTTGGAACCAGTCTGTTGTTCCATGTCCAGTTTTAACTGTTGCTTCCTGACCAGCATATAGGTTTCTCAAGAGGCAGGTCTGGTGGTCTGGTATTCCCATCTCTTTCAGAATTTTCCACAGTTTATTGTGATCCACATAGTCAAAGGCTTTGGCATAGTCAATAGTTTAATAAAATACATTTCTACATGCCCTACGTTTAACAAAACATACAAACCATAACATCTCATTTGGAGAAGACAGCCTGATGGAAAAAAGAAAATAGTATATTTCACAGCGTTGCTTTTATTTCACAATATGTTCCTTAACTTGAATAGCAGCAAATCTGTTCAAGTCATACATGTTGAAGGAAGGGAGAAAACCACAAAATATACTGTATGTACAGAAAACCAGTTAAAATATATTACCAGGGCTACTAGTCAAAGCCAGGATAGTGTACTCTTGTCACAGTCTTGGAAATCTTTAAGAACATCTAGATACTTCTCTCCCCTTTATTATCATTTTTCAATTTTAAAGTAAGACTTGCATGAAAGATTTAGGTACATAAAAAACAAAAGCCAATGTTCCCAGGGGTTTTGCAGCTTGCATAAGAAACTCGCGTCACATTATTTATAGAAAGTACTTTTTGGTCCTCAAATAGGGACAGGAAAAGTTGTAAGTTCTAGGTTTTACTTAATTCATTAAAATCAATTTTCCTCCTTGTGAATGGAACTGATGTTGATATTTTAGCCCTAATTTAGATTTTGTATGTTGGAGGGGAATAGAAGCTGAATTTATTCTTTTAATATATGGACTTTTCTTTTTTTTTATTTTTTAATTTTTATTTAATAAATAGTACAAAGCACAATGCCATAAACATTAACAGTTAAAATTTCACCAAATGAAAAAAAAAAACTATAGAATACACAGTTGCAAAAAGCTACATTAAGTTATTTTACAACTGCCTCAAGCTGTAAAAAGAAAAAAAACCCAATGCCATACCTAAGTTATCCCTCTCTCAAAATAATGCCATTTATATTATAAACCACAAGCTCCCCATCAAAAGACGGGAACTGCTTTTGTTAATTCATATATATATGACTGTATCACTTTGCTATACACCTAAAACAAACATAACACTGTAAATATAGTGCAATATAAAATAAAAATAAGTAACAGATCTTTGGGGCTTCACACTGAGTTAGAGTTCCTATCAGAGGAATAACAGCACCACAGCCGCACTGAATCCTCATGAAGGAGGCACACGAATGCCTGGGTTACAAGAGTTACAGGAATGAGAGCTGGGACTTTTCTTAAATACATGGCAGATATAACTGCATTCTCTTTGACAGTAAAACTTTAAGAGAAGCCCACCATGCTATTTAATGAATTGTATTATGATTGATTATTTATAGAATATAATTAATTGTATTTAGTCATTTATAATACTTTTAAGTCAACTTTTCTTTAAAGAGATCAAATCAGCAATTTTTGTGAACTTTAATTTTGGCTCCTTTACTGAAGTATTTCACTGAGGATGATAGGATGGGTGATAATAATGTGGAATTTCAGAATCTCAGAACTATTTTAAGATAAGGAGTGCTAGATTCTAAACGTGATTTCCATGTTACAGAACTCTTTCCTTATTGAGTATTAAAGTCTGGTTGAAGTTTGATTCTTCATAAGAAAATGTAAATATATTAGTGAAATTAAAATCATCACACATAAGATTATGGGCTTTTGAAAACGAGATGTTGCAGTGAACAAAATTATAGAAATGTGCCTATGCATCACAGCAGTGAATGGAAAGGCTGAAGCTGGTGTGTTGGTGGGTTTCTGTAATCACTCAGGAAACCTAGTTTTAAGACTTTTCCATCAGTGTTTAGGATAAGGAAAGTGAACCTGCCTTTCAGGCTATAGGCAGCATTGTAAGATCTGCTGCTGTACGTGTACCTCCTGTCTCAGGGCGCCATGAAGGCATCTGTTCCTTCTCTCTTTCTTGCTATAAATAGTCCCTTAGGTCTCCAGCTGTCAGCTGGTTTCTGCATGTGCCCCCACCCCTTCATGGAATTCAGGGCCGGATGAGCTCATTTTAGAGCTTAAAGAAAGATTGTGGAACAGGCCAAGGTTGGCCACTCAGTTTACTCTTGGAAAAGTTCTGGCTGCCTTGCCTCATCTCCTTAATAGTTTTATGATGTGTGTATGTGGTCCCATTTCTTCAATTAGATTGTAAGCCCTTAAAGAGCAAAAACTATTTTTTGCCTTTTTCTTATAGTTCCTGGCACTTGGTGAATACATGTTCTATGCAGCTCGTCCAGGCATTTTAACTGGCCTAATGTAAAATATGAAATCAGTCAACAGCTAGTTATAAACATGCTCCGTCTACTTCGTAAGGTTATTGGGAACATAAAGATAAGCACTGAAAATAGGAGACTGCCATTGGTGCCAGTCTTTATCTTGCAGCCATGTTAACTAGATAGATAAGGGTGGCTCATTGAAACCACTTCTGCATGTCTCCCTTCTGTTTGGAACCCTCTTGAAAGTGAAAGTGTTAGTTGCTCAGTCATATCTGACTCTTTGCGACCCTCTGGTCTTTAGCCCGCCAGGCTCCTCTGTCCATGGGGATTCCCCAGGCAAGATTACTGGAGTGAGTAGCCAGGCTTTTCTCCAGGGGATCTTCCCGATCCAGGGATTGAACACGGGTCTCCTACATTGCAGACAGATTCTTTACCATCTGAGCCACCAGGAAAGTGGTTAGTTGTATTGAGGTTGCTCATTATTCCAGTCTCCTGAAATGGGACTTCAGTTTTCTCCAGGCTCATTGGTAGTACAGCACATGCTGCTATGTGGTCCATGGCAAGGTCACGTGCTCCTGTGATACACTCCAGGGGCCCAGCGTGGAGTGTGGGGTGACTTTGTCTGTGACCTTTGGTGCTTGTGTTCTTCTGGGACAAGAGCTTCCCAAATGCTGTCAGCCTTTGAATATTCAGGACTAAAGCAGGAAGAGGAATTCTGGAACTATTACACCCAGAGATAAGGCTGTGTGCAGAGAACGGGCAGCACCTCAAAGACATAAAACGTGATTTTATTCGTGGCCCTTCAGCTCCCCAGCTGGAATGGCATTGGCAAGGAACTGCCCACCGCCAGGCCTCTGTGTCTTCAACTATGCAGTGGGGCTGTTGAGATGAGGCCTTCCAAATTCAGCCTGACCATCTTTAATTCTGGTAACAGGCATGGAGTGAAAGAAAGTGAAACTGTTAGTTGCTCAGTGGTGTCCAACTCTTTGCGACCCCATGAACTGTAGTCCGACAGGCTTCCTCTGTCCATGGGATTCTCCAGGCAAGAATACTGGTGTGGGTTGCCATTTCCTTCTCCAGAGGATTTTACTTAGCCAGGGACTGAACCCCAGTCTCCTGCATTGCAGGCAGGAATGAGAGAAAGCATTTTTAATTATGAGTCTAAAAGTGATACTGAGATGAAAATGCCTGTATGTGAAAGCAGAAATGCACTGACTTTACAGGGAGACAGGCCTGAGCTCAGATGCCTCCTTAGCCAGGGGCCTGCTCTGTGGGCCCTTTTGGTCTCTGGTCTCGTCCCCACCTGGGAAGTGAAGCAGACCATCTAGCCTCACAGGAAGGAGCCTGCCCACATGCGGTGGATGCTCACGGAATGTTCTCCATTTGAGGAAAAACAGAATTAGAAAGGGCCCCATTGCTTCACTTTCCATTTCTGCAGTTCTTATCGTTATTGAGTAGAGATTTCAACATCTGCCTTAGTTTATAAACCTAAGAGAAGATTTAAGGTAAATCTCAAATGAGACGCATTCTTTTTCATTTTAATTTCTATTCAAGCATGTTTGGAAAAATGCTTCAAATTCTGATCAGATTTTATCTTGTAGAAATACAGAATGAATGCAGAAATCAATTATTATTTTAAGACAAAAATGATATCACCGTTTGGTGTGATAATGGTATTTGACCACAATTTTTAAAAAAGGAACTCTTGGGTTCGCATACTTTAAAGATAGTTGTGATGTTTTTACAGATGAAATGATTCAACAGCTGGGAATTGCTGCAAAACAAAATGGGAGGGTGGATGAATGGAGACAGAATGTAATAAGAGTGGTCACGATTTCATCATTCGTGAAGCTGGGCAGGGGGTGTGAGGGGGCTTGTTTAACTGTTCTGCCTGATTGTATATATGTTTGAAATTCTTTGAAGTATAATTTTTAGAAAAGCTCTCAGTGAAAATATGACAGATACATAGCCAGTGCACAGGTGTCAGAGGGGGACAGGCAGGAATCACTTCTGATTCAGTCACCTTCATTCTTTTTGTTCTAAGACCTGAGGAGTCTTCCATGGGGTAGAGCAGAGTCCTTCTTCCACTCACAAGCATGTTGGAGCCCTTGGTTTCTCCTTCTCTCTCTCCTTTTGTCCAGGCAGGTGCAATTCTGACCAGTGGTCTGGGTAATGGTATGAGTGTGGCTGAGAGCGAGGAGGAGATTGGATGTTCTGCCATTAAAAAAAAAAAAAAAAAAGGAGTATATTCACTTTATAGTGCTGTGTTAGTTTCTACTATACAGTAAAGTGATTCAGCTATACATACACATGTATCCCCTCTTTTTTGGATTTCCTTCCCATTTAGGTCACCGCAGAGCACCGAGTTCCCTGTGCTAACAGTAGGCTTTCATATCCATTTTATACATATCACAGCCTGGGAACTGGGAAGGGGACAGGTATGGCATCAGAGGAGAGATTCATTTCATTGTATCCTCCATGGTTTCCTACCAGAGAACATCAGCCCTGGTTGGACCAGAGATCCCTGAGTGCCCTAATTTTAGAGTTAGGACAAAGGAGAATAATGGTCTTTTCTTTGGAGCAGCTTTTGTAAACTGTTCTTCAGGACATCTGTAACAAGGTGTTGAAGGTATTTCTGTGTCAGAGGACTGACTAGTGCCATTAAGGTGACTTTGTTGCCTCTTCCTTAAGAGCAGAGCTCATGCTTTATGTTTCTTGTTATTCTTCATCCTCCCTGCACAAGGAGTTGATTGGCAGGGCTCAGCAAAGAGTGATCAATGCAGATGCTCTTTGTTGTAAGTGGGAGCCACTGTCATACTTTAGAATTGAGAGGATTTGGAGACAGGTGCCTTTCTGGAAAAGCCCCCAGTCCTTAGGTTTAATAAACAAATGAAAACAGGTGCAAGTGGTGTTGTTGCTGTTTAGTTGCTAAGTCGTGTCAAACTCTTTGTGATCCCATGGACTGCAGCATGCCAGCTTCCCTATCCTTCAATATGTCCCGGAGTGTGCTCAAACTCATGTCCATTGATGGCATCAAAGATGCCATCCAGCCATCTCATCCTCTTGTCTCCCACTTCTCCTTCTGTCCCCAATCATTTCCAGCATCAGAGTCTTTTCTGGTGAATCGGCTCTTTGCACAAGGTGACCAAAGTATTGGAACTTTAGCATCAGTCCTTCCAATGAATATTCAGGGTTGATTTCCTTTAGGATTGACTGGTTTGATCTCCCTGCAGTCCAAGGGACGCTCATTGTACTTGAACCTAGATTAGAGATTGGCAGTTCCATTAGAATTCAGTGGCTTTAGAGGAAAGGAAAACACACTCAACAACACATCTAGCTTCTTTTTCCTCAGTAAACCAATACGTTTAATTTAACATAAAAGATTTAATATACATTTGTGTGTCAAGGCTTAGTAAGACAGTGTTACTTTAATGACTTCATCAGAAGAGATGAGAAAGCATTATAAAAATGCCACTTGCATTACCCTTCAACAGCACCTCATTATTACCTCCCCTACTGTGGGAATAGGTGCCAGCATAGCTAGTAAATTGGTAGAATTATCTTAGACATATGAATTTGCTTATCATTTAATATTCTCTGATGACCCACTACTTGAGATCTTTTGATCTCTAGTCAAATCTTTGCATGTCACTACCTGGCTTCAAAGAAAAACATAGGCAGAAGCTATTTTATTGCTAATATGAGAAGACCGTTTTTTTTTTAAAAAGCAGGAAAAAAAATATGTACTTACAAAACTCACAGTTTAGGAAAGAGCTCTCTTCCACTATAGAAGCAGAGTTGGACTGATTTTTAATAATGTCAGAATGGCCAATAAATGTATTAATAGAAAGAATTGAAAATCAATGAGCTGTGATAGTAATTACAGATAGAACCCAAGGGAAATATAGCTGGCAGCCTAATCCCTTCCCTCGGGGCCTGCCCTGGGCAACGCTATGAAGTTGATAATTCTGCCCTCCTCTTTCCCATTAGCAATGTACTTTTTCCTTCAGCTTCATTCCTTTTCGCCCGCCATCCAGACAGCCTGACCCTCTGTGCAGCATGGTTCTCTGTATCCACAGATGACTGGTTCTAACTGCAGTCTCACTAGTTCTTTTCAAGCGTTATTTGCATCTGCATAGGGTCAGTGCTTTGTAAAAAGGAACACATTTTTAAAGCAAACTCGTGCTCTGAGTCTTTTGGGAATTTTGATTGGGGGAAAATTAACCTTTCCAAAATATTTCAGCTTCTGAATGATGATATTCTCCTTCATATACTAGTCGTTGCGGGAGAATGAGGAAAAAAAATCTGGAGCATGAGGTGTGTATTTCTGTATATCTAGGTGCGTTTTCTTGTACTAATAGTGGAAACAGTGTCAGACTTTATTTTTTTGGGCTCCAAAATCACTGCAGATGCTGATTGCAGCCGTGAAATTAAAAGACGCTTACTCCTTGGAAGGAAAGTTATGACCAACCTAGATAGCATATTAAAAAACAGAGACATTACTTTGCCAACCAAGGTCCGTCTAGTCAGGGCTATGGTTTTTCCCGTGGTCATGTATGGATGTGAGAGTTGGACTGTGAAGAAAGCTGAGCGCCGAGGAATTGATGCTTTTGAACAGTGGTGTTGGAGAAGACTCTTGAGAGTCCCTTGTACTGCAAGGAGATCCAACCAGTCCATTCTAAAGGAGATCAGTCCTGGATGTTCATTGGAAGGACTGATGCTAAAGCTGAAACTCCAATACTTTGGCCACCTCATGTGAAGAGTTGACTCACTGGAAAAGACTGATGCTGGGAGGAGAAGGGGATGACAGAGGATGAGATGGCTGGATGGCATCACCAACTTGATGGACATGAGTTTGAGTGAACTCCAGGAGTTGGTGATGGACAGGGAGGCCTGGCATGCTGTAATTCATGGGGTCGCAAAGAGTCGGACACGACTGAGCCACTGAACTGAACTGACGAAAAATTTTAGCAGATCTTATGAAAAGTTTTTATTCACTACCCCAATAAATGCACATTCACCAATAGAGCTTCTGTGGCCCTTGTACACAGTAGCCTGAAATAAATATGAACTCTTGGAATCTCTCTTTAACCTTAGCTCAGCTGATAAAGAATCCGCCTGCAACACAGGAGACCCCGGTTCGATTCCTGGGTCAGGAAGATCCATTGGCGAAGGAATGCGCTCCCCACTCCAGTATTTTTGGGCTTCCCTGGTGCCCCAGTTGGGAAAGAATCTGCTTGCAATGTGGGAGACTTGGATTTGATCTCTGGGTTGGGAAGATCCCCTGGAGACTACCCATTCCAGTATTCTGGCCTGGAGAATTCCATGGACTGTATAGTCAATGGGGTTGCAAAGAGTTGGAGAGGGCTGAGTGACTTTTACTTTCACTTTGGTGAGGTTGCAGAAGAGGAGAGGATTAAAAATATTTTACTGCATAATGTATGTTTTAATATAATGGTTTCAACAATTTAATGATCGGTAAAAACGTGCAAAAATATTCCCTGCTCATCACAGTGGAAAAATTTTGTTTCACTGTGTGTATCAATTTCAGAAATCAAGAAATTGAGCAGAGCTGACAGCACATATTAGATTCACCTCCTTGAAAACTCTGTTTCTCTGTTCTGGTGTTTTGAGAATGCAGAATTTCATAAATAAGTAACAAAATAGGGATGTCAACAATTGCTTTTTTTTTTGTCTTTATTGCTTTGCAAATTATGTCAGTGTCATCACTGAGGAAAATCTTTGCTTTGCTACCAAGGCACAATCAACCTGGTGGCAGGTTTGATCAGTTTCAGTCGTGTCTGTGGCCTATAGAAAAATGAATCTGTCTCTATGATCTGCTGGTCAGTCCATTTTCTTGTCTTAAGGGCATTTTGTCAGAAAATAATTAATAGGTACTTCTTGTCAATCATAAAGGAGCTGTGTTATTTAGATGACTCATAGTCTCCATGACCAATTCTGTTTCCAACTTTGCAATTTCATTGTTATACGTTTGTCTTAACTAATTATGTCTTTTCAATAAAGCCATGCAGATGATGATTGATATAGTCTTAAAGCTTGTATCTACTAAACAAGACAGTCTTATTGTTTAAAATTAACATAAAGAATGTACTGTTCTTAAATTTTTTTTTTTACCTAGGTTATATATTTTTTACTTTCAACCTGAACGAAATTAATGCAGCTGTGGTTTAAAACCTCAAACTTCCCTTGGCTAAGTCAGTTATAACAGGATAGTAGAATAAGTCTACTGGGTCACTTCAAGTTTTCACGTCATATAAAGATTCACGTCATTCAAAGTACTGAAGCCCTTTGAAAATGATTGATCAGGTACTTCCCTGGTGGTGCAGTAGTTGAATCTCTGTGCTTCCAATGCAGGGGATGTAGGTTCCATCCCTGGTCAAGGAGCTGAGATCTCACGTACCACATGGCACAGTCAAAGGATAAAAAATTGTTTAAAAACATTCAAAAAATCAATATATTATGATATTTGCTGAAGAAAATAAAGAGGCAAATTGTTTGGAGTAAAGTATTTTCTATGAATAGTGCAAAGCCTGTTGGTACATTTTAGGGAGCTGACTGTCTGGAATTCATTTTCAGGCCCATATGTATAACCTATTCATGTCCAAGATCATAAATTTTTCCCTCAGTCAATCTTGTACTCACTAAAAACTTTTGTCTTGCTAAAAATGTCTTGATTCTTTTACCATCAACTATTGTGCCAAGGAACATGATTTTCCTACACATAATTATTAATATGGTAAATAAATATCAATTACATGGTAAACCCTTAATGTCTATTATATCAAGTCTTAAAATATATAGGGAGACGTTATCATTTTCCATTCACCTTGCTCTCAATTTGCTCTCATTTCCCTCCCACCAAATTTTACTTGCCGTGGTGACTTCTGATTTCCACATCAACATTCCATAAATACATAAACGTGGAAATTTTGTCCTCGTCCTCTTTGAGTTGTCGTCTTTGTGGTATATTCACATTTCTGTGCAGTGTTTTTGATTGACAGGAATGTTTCTGAGAAGGATGGGGAACATTTTCCTATATATTTAAATTCAGGGATAGTAAAGGGTATAGAATTCAGCTAGAATAATGAAACTACATACATCATCCTTAACATAGTACCCTATGTATTAAGTAATTCATGTCAGAAGCAACTGCTCTTGGGATTGTTGTTCGTCTGAATTTCTCCTTAATTTCATCATGTAAAATAATTTGTATATGTAAAGTAAAATAGATGTTCAGTTATTCACATGAATTTTGGAAAAACTGAACATTGATGATGCTCTTGAGTTACTTTGTTTCATGTGACTCCATTATCAATTAAAAAATGGTACTGTGAATTTATAATTATACAATAGAATTAATACGTATTGATTTTGTGTTATTAATATCTGCTTTTATGCATAATTTGCATTTAAAAATAAGTCTTTAGTTCTGTATTCTTGAACTTTACTCAGAAATTCTGTATTTCATTATATGCAGTTCCGTTCCATTCCCGTCGCTCAGTCGTGTCCGACTCTTTGCGACCCCGTGGACTGTAGCCTACCAGGCTTCTCCGTCCATGGGATTCTCGAGGCAAGAATACTGGAGTGGGTTACCGTTTCCTTCTCCATGTATGTAGTTAACTTTCCTTAAAAATGAAGAACTAGAAACAATCATTACTTCGGAAAGCAATTGAAATGTTATTCAGAAATATATATGGCCATGACAGTTAAAGGAATAATGATTTAAAAATTGCTTTCTGTTTTGTTAACCAAAACTAACTCTTTTCTAGTGAATACTTACATAAAGCATTTTATTTCAATCTCCTATTTCCGCAGAGATAAAATTATGTTGCCACCATTCAAAATTTCAGTTGTCTTGGAAAATGATTCTTCTACAGAAGTACAGGGGAACTAACTATAAGAGGCAAAAATAGTACATGATACGTAATGTGGCCAGTTTCGTTAATTAATATATTTTGCTTTTTCTTATAGGAAAAATGACACTTTATGCTATATAGCATCCTGAAACTGTTGGGGAAAAAGTCACCAAGTAATTGATATTATTAGTTTTTGAATTACATGAATTATCATCTTTATGCCTTGCACAACCCCTTGCCATTATAAGAGACCTAAGGCCTTAGTTAGAAAAGAGTAAATTGTTCCCAAATGCAATGACGTTGTACCTACATGGTGTGACCTTCCTTTACATAGCTGACATTATTTGCGAATGATCATTGTGTGTAGTGGCCCTTTGCAGTCGCCTGACATCTTGTGTTTGTCGTCTGGACTTTCTGTTAGCTTCTCATATCAGTGATTTCAGTTCCCCTTAGAGAATCTTTTACAAAAAGGAAACCATAACACCTTGCCGTTCCTAGACTCTCTTGCAGTTAATAGGACTCTGCCCAGTGAGCTGCACCAACCTGTAGAGACATGTAGCGTGGACAGTGCAGGGCAGGCTGCCTTTTGGGTGAGTGCAGTGGCAAGAACTTCTGGCTTTTGGGGTTGGTGTGACAGGCTTTCTGGCATTGGATGCTAGAGGGTGGTAGTTGTAAAATGAGACCTGGGATGTGGTTTATTTTTCCTCTTAAATGTGTGTGTTCCTTTAGGATGTAAGCCTAGTTCACTGACCTACCACATTTTCTGAACCAACAAAGACGTGCTGTGTAGCACAGCGATTTCTGCTCAATGCTACGTGGTAGCCTGGATGGGAGGGGAGTCTGGGGGAGAATGGATACATGTGTACATGTGGCTGAGCCCCTTCGCTGTTCATTTCAGACTGTCACAACATCATTAATTGGCTATAACCCAATACAAACTAAAAAGCTTTTTTAAAAAATGAACTTACATTTAAAAAAATATAGTTCGGGTAGCTAAGCTGGTAAAGAATCCGCCTCCAATGCAGGAGACCCCAGTTGGATACTTGAGTTGGGAAGATCCCCTGGGGAAGGGATAGGCTACCCACTCCAGTATTGTTGCCTGGAGAATTCCATGGACAGAGGAACCAGGCAGGTTACAGTCCATGGGGTCGCAAAGAGTTGGGCTTCCCTGATAGTTCAGTTGGTAAAGAATCCGCCTGCAATGAGGGAGACCTGGGTTTGATCCCTGAGTTGGGGAGATCCTCTGGAGAAGGGAAAGACTACCCATTGCAGTATTTGATGTGGCGAATTCCATGGACTGTATCGCAAAGAGTTGGACATGACTGAGAGACTTTCACTTTCACTTTACAAGTAGCTTTCACTACTGAAACTACTCAGAGTAGATGCTGTTTATAGCTGATACAGTGAGGTTTACTCATTTTCCAGCTTAAATGTATTAGGACTTAGCTCAGTGAAGTGAGCTTCTGTGGTGAAGTGCGTGGACTTTGGAGCCAGACGTTGTGCTTATGTCCTGTCTCTAACATTTTTTCTGTGACCAAAGGAAACTACTTAATTTCTGTCTTATTTTCTTCATCTGTAAAATGGGGATTATAATTGTTGTTGTTCAGTTGCTCAGTCTTATCTGACTCTTTGCAACCCCATGGACTGCAGCATGCCAGCTTCCCTGTCCTTTACTGTCTCCTGGAGCTTGCTTAGACTCATGTCCATTGAGTCAGTGATGCCATCCAACCATCTCGTCCTCTGCCGCCCCCTCTCGTCCTGGCTCCAATCTTTCCCAGCATCAGGGCCTTTTCCAGTGAGTCAGCTCTTTGTATCAGGTTGGTGAAAGGATTGAAGCTTCAGCTTCAGCATCAGTCCTTCCAATGAATATTCAGGGTTGATATCCTTTAGGATTGACTGGTTTAATCTCTTTGCTGTCCAAGGGACTCTCAAGAGTCTTCTTCAGCACCACAGTTCGAAAGCATCAGTGAAACTCAGCCTTTTCATGGTCCAACTCTCACACCTGACTACTGGAAAAACCATACCTTTGACTATATAGACCTTTGTAGGCAAAGTAATGCCTCTGCCTTTTAATATCCTGTCTTGTTTTATCATAGCTTTTCTTCCAAGAAGCAAGCATCTATTAACTTCATGGCTGCAGTCACTGTCTGCAGTGATTTTGGAGCCCAAGAAAATAAAGTCTGTCACTATTCCTCCATTGTTTCAGGGAAGATAAAGGAGTTGACCATTTGCTGCTAGCTGTTGCTTCAACCTGATGCCCTCTCGTCCCCATAGTTTGTTGAAATCATGGTTCTCCTACAAGTTCCAAGACAAAACTCTTTCTTGCATTTAGCATTCCCATCGATCTCTCTCTTCTCTGCACTTTTATCGACTCTGTCTGTAGTCACAACCCACCCAATTTAGCACTTAATTGAGCTCAAATTGCATCATGTGTATTAACTCTCAGCTTGATTTCCAGCATATTCATTCGTTAGTTTAGTCTCAGAACAATCATTTATGGTGCTGGTTGTTAGGAACCAAGATATAGTCTGACTTGAAGGAGGCCCATGGTTTATCTGGAGAAGGAAATGGCAACCCACTCCAGTATTCCTGCCTAGGGAATCCCGTGGACAGAGGAGCCTGGTGGGCTGCTGTCCATAGGGTCGCACAGAGTCGGACACGACTGAAGCGACTTAGCATGCATGTATGCCTTGGAGAAGGACATGGCAACCCACTCCAGTATTCTTTCCTGGACAATCCCAGGGACAGAGGAGCCTGGTGGGCTGGCGTCTATGGGGTTGCACAGAGTCAGACACGACTGAAGCGACTTAGCAGCAGCAGCATGGTTTATCAGGAAGATGATACCAGTATTAATATTCCCAAAAAGAATACTTATGGAGGGTGCTATTCGTGGGCACTTCTGATCCCTGGTACCATCTCATCTAACATTCCTAGTAGTCCCACAGTGATCATCTCTACTTTACCAATGAGGATGGCTAAGAATGGTTATGTAATTTCTCCGAGATCACATGACTTCTCAGTGTCAGAATCAGCTATGTTTGAACTTGAGACAGTGATGTTTTTTTGTGCTACTAAGCTGCTTTCCTTGTAGCTCAGACGGTAAAGCGTCTGCCTACAATGCGGGAGACCCAGGTTTGATCCCTAGCTCGGAAAGATCCCCTGGAGAAGGAAATGGCAACCCACTCCAGTATTTGTGCCTGGAAAATCCCATGGACCGAGGTGCCTGGTAGGCTACAGTCCATGGGGTTGCAAAGAGTCGGACACGACTAAGCGATTTCACTTTCTTTCACTTTCTTTCTTTAAGCTGCTCTTTAGCAAATGCTAGATGTCTAGCATTTTAGGTGAAACTTTCATGGAAAATCATTGATTTTTACAGATCTTGAAGAATAATTCTCATTATTTTATTATCATGTCTCATGAAAAATATTTATTAGAATGTTATCTATTGATTAGTTGAATGAATTTGACTTGGCTAATCTAACTTGACATTTCTTTGGCATTGGGAATGTACTTCCTCTGGCTTCTTTAGAGTTGTGTCTTCTGAAGGAAAAATGATGACAACGCTACTACTTTGTATCTGTATGTATCCTTTGTGTAACTCTGAGCACTTTATTATTTGTTATTGTCTGATGTTGGCATAAATGTAGTGAGAAGATAGAACAGAATACTGTGATCACTCTTTTTCATATGAAAAATTGGGAACATAAGAATGCAATCATTTGCCAAAAGCCCAGAGATGATCAGTGGCCATTGTGAGATTTTTAACCCAGGGCTTCTAACCCTTGAAAGTGAAAGTGAAGTTGCTCAGGCATGTCCAACTCTGCGGCACCGTGGACTGTATCTTATCAGGCTTCTCCATCCATGGGATTTTTCCAGGCAAGAGTACTGCTGCCTGCAAATTTTAAATGCTGATGGATTTTCAGTAGAGTTGTGGACAGACAAGCACACTAGAAGTCCTCTTGGCCTTAAGAGGTGGTGGTTAATGTTGGTATTAGGGAGTGCCAGCTTGGTGATACCGATGGAAATGGGTCTGGTCTCGATGCCATGGTTTGGAGAAGTGCAGAGAAGATGAAAAGATATTCTTGAGTAGATGGAGATAGTGTGCAAACACATCAGTGGGGATGGGGCTTATCTTTCTATAATATGCCATCTCAGAGCAGATTTTTCAGAGTTAAAGTGTAACTCATCCCTTTGGGCAATGGAAGTTTGTTCTTGTATATGAAGGAGGGATGCTGGTGTAGTAACTTTTGGGGAGTGATCCGTGCTCTCTCGGACTCTCCCTTAGTCCACGTACTGTTTGCTCTCCTCTTCCTCACCTCCTCATCTGGGTTTTCCCCCACTTTTGCTGTGGTATTGAATTTTTAAGCCTGTGCGGGTGTGCCAGAATTCATTTAGATGAATTTGGAATTTTTGATATTTGTTCACATAAAGGCTGTGTTATAGTTAAGTGGCTAGACGTTTGAGTTTCATGCTTCACACCCTTTTAAATTCTTTATGCCATTTCATTTATCCACTATGATTTCATTATAATTCTGTGTAACACTTTGGGACTCATTCATGGGATTGCTTTGGGCCCGTTATTTTTATGGTCTCCGAGTGCTGCTTCTGTCGTGTTCTCAGAGTCTTAAAATGGTGCGAGTGTGATTCTAGAGATTCTTCATTTTCCTGAAATCATGCAGTACTATAGATATGCAGTGCATTTAGCTTGATTCTGCATAGCTACAATTACTTGGGTAATTCAAGCAGAGAAACCACACGCGCTTAAACCAAACCGCTTATTATGTCTTTTCATGGATTAGAGTGGTTTAGTCCGAGCAGTTTTGCAAAATAAGTTTATAGCACCTTTGGTTCTCAGTTATTTATTTATTTATTCACTCTAAAAAAGATATGGGGTGAGGGGCATTAAGCAGATATACCTGGGAGAACCCTGAAAATACAGTTAGGTGTGTACATCAGGTTTTAGGATATTATACTTTGTTGTGTACTGATGTACTTTGTTGTTTATTGAGCTGGTCATGCTGGCCTGGAGTGGCACTTTGCATCTGTGAATATCCTTTTCGTATATCAGAGCAGTTTTCTGTGCCTTATACCTTGATGTTTGTATCAATTCAATGAGAAGGTGGAATTGGTCCCTTTAAAAGTTAGTGAGGATTGTGAGGACATTGCAGAAAGAGTAGACTGAGGGGGATTCTGATAGTCTGGGCCTTCTTTCTCCCTCAGCCTTTGAGTTCCTGTGGAGCCCAGCAAATTCCCACTGTCAGGCTCCAGCATTGTATTTTCAGTGCCAATTACCATTGAATTGTGAGATATGTACTTAACTCTGCCTTTTAAGAAGCAGTTCACATTTTCATCAGTGACATTTTATTTTACATCTTCTCTACTAAGAGAGTGAATGACTCATTTGGGTGTTAAAAAATACTTGAACTGTTTAAAATATTGATGTTATAAGTGCCATAACTTGGAAGCTGAGACATGAAAATTGGCATTTAAATGATGTCTCCAAAGATTCCACCTCTTTTGTACAGAATGAGACTTTCTATCAGAGTGAAGCTGCGGTGTCAGGTTCTGAATTCAACTCTGAGATCCTGGCAGTGGGGCTTCAGTGGTTGGCAAGCTCCACATAAAGCCACTCTGCAGAAGGACCAAGGGGTTAATATCTAGTCTCTGCTCTCAGGGCCAAACAGGAGCCCAATGCATGATTTTTCTAGGGTAGTTTTTTCTAATTGCTCATATGAATTGGTTTCTTTTTCTTTTTTTAGTTTGAACAAGGCTTTGAGGTTAGCCAACGTCTCACATAGTACCTATGGCAGTATGTACAGTAGGTTCTCGACAAATATTTGTTTCTTTTTATTTTATTGAGCTTGACTGGAAATCTGAGATCCTGTGTTTACGTTCATATGATGGTTTTTGAGGTTTTGCTGCCTAGATTCCTGATTCTGTCTCTTCTGACATGGATGGTGTCACCTCTGACATGGATGGTCCGAGAGAGTCTGCCTTTCTGCTGAAGGAGATGGATCACGTCTGAACAGAACAAAACATATGAACAAATTGTATAAAATCTTAAAAGACTCATGTCACACTATTCCTCTCTCTCACTTTCCTTTCATTGTCCAACATCCTGTCTCTCCTGTCCCTTTGGCAGAGCAGTTTTCTGCCTTTGTCATCCCTTATCAGTTGGAGATGAGTGTAGATGAAAGTTGAATGTTAACATGAGAGTCAACACAAATACCCCAGTGTATGTTTTTTTGGTCAACATTTTATTGTTTTAAGATAGAAAATAGTTATCTCATAAATACTGTGTGTGTGTGTGTGTGTGTGTGAGAAAGAGAGATAAAGTCCAGGACATTTTGGCTACAGGAAAGGAGAATAATGACTTTTATTTAAATAATCATGGTCCTAGAAAAATTTGCCAGAACTATGAGAAAATGGAAGTTTTATCTTTTCTCAATAATAAAAATAATATTAAAAATAAATTCTCTATTTTCCTTTTAATACTTAATTCTTTTACTTTCCTTTTTAATTTTTAATTTTTTTTTTAAATAACCTTTTGTTTGGCCTGTAGAAGAATCCTGACTTGAGAACACTCTTTGGAGACGAATAATAACTGATGAGCTATTTCTCTTGTTGGCAAAATAGCAGCTATCACTTATACTTTCTATCACTGTTACTAAGTCTGGCTGAAATCATCTTGAGGTGAGAACAGTACCGCTGTTGTCTGAAGTTTTTAGGAAAATTAGAATCATCGAAGAAAACCTGGCAAAGCTTTTGTTAGTAAAATATTTCAAAAATTTTTACACAATGGGCTAGCTTCTTGATTTTGCTGGTCTTCTCCATGGACACAGAGATATTAAGCTCATCTTCTGTTCTGTAGTGTACTTGAAATATACAAGTGATCTGTTTATCACACGAGGAGAGTGTCTGTAGGATTACGTATGTAGGCCATTGAAGGGGCCGGAAGAGGAAGAGGCAAACACAGGTTTGACCCTCAATTCACACATAAAATCTCTAAGGCAAAGACAGGATCAAGTAATTTTCAGTATATATAGAATATGGATATTTTGCTTTTTGGTGTGTGCATGCGTGCATAGTTGTGTCTGACGCTTTGCAGCCACATGGACTGTTGCCCGCCAGGCTCGTCTGTCTAGAAATTTCCAGGGAACAATACTGGAGTGGATTGCCATTTCCTTCTCCAGGGGATCTTCCCGACCCAGGTATCGAACCTGCATCTATGTCTGTTGCATTGACAGGCCGATTCTTTACCTCTGTGCCACCTGGGAAACCCTTGGAGGTAATGTCAGTATAATTGGGAAACAGTTCAGTTGAAACTAGGCAATAAATTCACTCAGTTAAATGGAATTTAGGTACCAGAAAGCATCATCCAGTAGTAGAAATCAGATTCCTTGCACTGCTCAAAGCATATGACTTCCCTATGGAAAAACAATAGCAACGAAGATTTTGTGCAGTGTTGTTTATTGATCCTGCAAGAATGTAATAGGAAGTCGACAGATTCTGAGGCTTTTTTTTTTTCTTTATAACTTGTGGGTGTGATAACAGAGTTTTAATGTTTCTTTTGATCCTTATCCAATGAAGAAGTTATTTCCTTCTACCTGATGGTATTGAGAACACCTGAAATAACTTCAAAAGACATGGTATCCAGAAATCTTACCACATTGGTTTTCAGTGTGTGCTGTTTACTCCCTAGGGGAGGTACTTTTAAAATACTTGAGTTACCCTAACACTAACCAAGCAGAAAAAAAATTTTTTTTGAATTTATCTAAGTATTAAACTGACAGGGCAGGTGAGACCAGTGTTTATTAACAGATTTATTTCAGTCTTTTTTTTTTTTTTCTTTCATTTTTGGCTGCACGGGGTCTTTGTGTGCAGGCTGCCCTCTAGGTGCAGCATATGGGCTTCTCGTTGAGGTAGCTTTGACTGGTGCAGAGCACAGACTCTAGAGCCAGGGGGCTTTAGTAGTTGTACATGCGTTTAGTTACCCCACAGCATTTGGGACCTTCTCAGACCAGGAATCCAACACGTATCCCCTGCATTGGAAGGCGGATTCTTAACCACTGGACCAGCAAAGAAATCTCTGTCTTTTAACGTATATGATTACATTTGATTCTTATAATGATGTCTTCAGTGGAGGAAATAAAGTCTCAGAAGTGTTAAGTGTCCATCTGACATCAAATCTTAGGAGTGTTCTTTCAGCTATACACAGAAACTGAAAAAGTGCTATCTTAAGTGTATTCTGATAGACATGTAAGATAGGGAAACCTAATATGTAAGCGTTTATCCTCTCTGCTTTTGCAGCTTCCTTTTTGTTGTGGGTCTTTGTTACACAATATCTGGAGAATTAGAGAAAGAGGACTTTTGAGGGTGGAGGAGTAGAAGAGATAGAACAGGGAAAAGAGCATGCTCTCATTTATTCTGGAAAGGGCAGAACCCTGTTGCTGAGGGAGAGAGTAATTGATTTTGAAAGAGTGTGCAGGGATGGGATAGGGAGATTGAGTGTGAGCCAAAGTAAAACTTTCGCAAGTTTGAATAGAGAGTTTAAAAATTTGGTGGATGGGGCAGGATAGGTCTACCAAGTGATCCAGGTTTTGAAAATGGAAGAAACAGCATTTTGCTAGTTTGTGTATTATGATCACATTTTTAGCTTTTCATTTTTTGAGAGACTTGACTAAACATCTAGATTGTTTACTGAAGATTGGGTTGGAATTTCTTTCAAGGACACATTGGCCTGCCTGGCCCATGCAAGTAGCTCACCTTCACATGGGTTACATTTGGAGTTGGGTCATTTGTAGTGATGTGGATGGACCTAGAGCCTGTCATACAGTGGGAAGTAAGTCAGAAAGAGAAAAACAAATATTGTATATTAACGCATACATATGGAATCTAGAAAAATGGTACTGATGAGCCTATTTCCAGGACAGCAGTAGAGACTCAGACATAGAGAATAGAGTTACGGATATAGTAGGGGGAGGGAGAGAGTGGGACAAATTGAGGGAGTAGCGTTGACATACACACACTACCATGTGTAAAATAGACAGCTGGTGGGAAGCTGCTATATAGCACAGGGGGCTCAGCTCAATGCTCTGTGATTACCCTAGAGGGCATGGGATGGGGGAGTGGGAGGGAGGCACAAGAGAGAGAGGATTGTGTATATATATACTTAGAGCTGATCCACATTGTTGTATAGAAGAAACTAACACAACAGTTTAAAGGAATTATACTCCATTTAATACTTTAAAGGAATTATACTCCAATTAAAAAATAAATTTAAAAAAGTAAATGCACATACATGCACACACTCATATACACTGCATATATACACACATATGAATATAGTTTTACATATGTAAATTGTTGTTATATATTTATACATACAGAAAATGCAAATATATATGTGTGCATAATTATACAATATGTATATTTATATAACTTAGTTATTTTACACATAAATAAATTTGTATGCACGAATACCAAATGCTTCTCATAGTATTGGCAGATTGTTATAGTGTTTAGAACAGGCTTTTCAAACTACTTTATATTTCTCTGAATTTGAGTGGGAAAAGGCATCAACACTGGAGCTGCTGACAGGAGATGGGGATTATCCTGACAGTGTAACCCCTCCGTGGAATCTGCGGTAACTGCTGCTGCTGGGTGGACTTCTTTCCTTGCCATATGTTGAGAAAATTTAGGAGAGAAAGATTTGTAAGTGATAAAGCATTGCTCTAAGTCAACTTAGATGTCTCTCAGATGCAGGTCGAGAATCTCAGGATACATCAGAGTCTTTGGAAGGACTGCCCTGATGTACTAGAACATGCCTTGCATGAGGAATGAAAGCATTTGCTGTTCAACATTGTGAATCCTTGAGGAGTTATTTTGCTTTTCATGGTGTGTTGATTACAATACCCAGAATTCTAGATGCATTCAAATGGTATACTAAAGATTCCTTCTTGACATCATGATGTATTATGTTAATAATGTAGTTAGAAATTGAAGATTGCTGAGAAATACTCCATTGTGTATATGTACCAAAGCTTTCTTATCCATTCATCTGCAGATGGACATCTAGGTTGCTTCCATGTCCTGGCTATTATAAACAGTGCTGCAATGAACATTGGAGTACATGTGTCTCTTTCAATTCTGGTTTCCTCGGTGTGTATGCCCAGGAGTGCGATCGCTGGATCATATGGCAGTTCTATTTCCAGTTTTCTGAGGAATCTCCACACTGTTCTCCATAGTGGCTGTACTAGTTTGCATTCCCACCAACAGTGTAAGAGGGTTCCCTTCTCTCCACACCCTCTCCAGCACTTATTGCATGTAGACTTTTGGATAGCAGCCATTCTGACTGGTGTGAAATGGTATCTCATTGTGGTTTTGATTTGCATTTCTCTGATGATGAGGGATGTTGAGCATTTTTTCATGTGTTTATTAGCCATCTTTGTGTCTTCTTTGGAGAAATGTCTGTTTAGTTCTTTGGCCCATTTTTTGATTGGGTCACTTAGTTTTCTGGAATTAAGCTGCAGGAGCTGCTTGTATAATTTGGAGATTAATCCTTTATCAGTTGCTTCATTTGCTATTATTTTCTCCCATTCTGAAGGCTGTCTTCTCACCTTGCTTAGAGTTTCCTTTGCTGTGCAGAAGCTTTTGATTTTAATTAGGTCCCATTTGTTTATTTTTGCTTTTATTTCCAATATTCTGGGAGGTGGGTCTTGGAGGATCCTGCTGTGATTTATGTCGGAGAGTGTTTTGCCTACGTTCTCGTCTAGGAGTTTTATAGTTTCTGGTCTTACATTTAGATCTTTAATCCATTTTGAGTTTATTTTGGTGTATGGTGTTAGGAAGTGTTCTATTTTCATTCTTTTACAAGTGGCTGACCAGTTTTCCCAGCACCACTTGTTAAAGAGACTGTCTTTTCTCCATTTTATATTCTTGCCTCCTTTGTCGAAGATAAGGTGTCCATAGGAGCGTGGGTTTATCTCTGGGCTTTCTATTTTGTTCCATTGATCTATATTTCTGTCTTTATGCCAGTACCATACTGTCTTGATGACTGTGGCTTTGTAATAGAGCCTGAAGTCCGGCAGGTTAATTCCCCCAGTTCCATTCTTCTTCCTCAAGATTGCTTTGGCTATTCGAGGTTTTTTGTATTTCCATACAAATTGTGAGATTATTTGTTCTAGTTCTGTGAAAAATATTGTTGGTAGCTTGATAGGGATTGCATTGAATGTATAAATTACTTTGGGTAGTATACTCATTTTTACAATATTTATTCTTCCAATCCACGAACACGGTATATTTCTCCATCTATTCGTGTCCTATTTGATTACTTTCACTAGTGTTTTATAGTTTTCTATGTACAAGTCTTTTGTTTCCTTAGGTAGATATATTCCTAAGTATTTAATTGTTTTCATTGCAACAGTGAATGGAATAGTTTCCTTAATTTCTCTTTCTATTTTCTCATTATTAGTGTATAGGAATGCAAGGGATTTCTGTGTGTTGATTTTATATCCTGCAACTTTGCTGTAATCATTGATTATCTCTAGTAGTTTTCTGGTAGAGTCTTTAGGGTTTTCTGTGTAGAGGATCATGTCATCAGCGAACAGTGAAAGCTTTACTTCTTCTTTTCCAATTTGTATTCCTTTTATGTCTTTTTCTGCTCTAATTGCTGTGGCCAAAACTTCCAGAACTATGTTGAATAGTAGTGGTGAGAGTGGGCACCCTTGTCTTGTTCCTGACTTTAGGGGAAATGCTTTCAGTTTTTCACCATTGAGGATAATGTTTGCTGTGGGTTTGTCATATATAGCTTTTATTATGTTGAGGTATGTCCCTTCAATTCCCACTTTCTGGAGAGTTTTTATCAAAAATGGATGTTGAATTTTGTCGAAGGCTTTCTCTGCATCTATTGAGATAATCATGTGATTTTTATTTTTCAGTTTGTTAATGTGGTGTATTACGTTGATTGATTTGCGTATATTGAAGAATCCTTGCATTCCTGGGATAAAGCCCACTTGGTCATGATGTATGATCTTCTTAATGTGTTGTTGGATTCTGATTGCTAGAATTTTGTTAAGGATTTTTGCATCTATGTTCATCAGTGATATTGGCCTATAGTTTTCTTTTTTTGTGGGGTCTTTACCAGGTTTTGGGATTAGGGTGATGGTGGCCTCATAGAATGAGTTTGGAAGTTTCCCTTCCTCAGCTATTTTCTGGAAGAGTTTGAGTAGAATAGGTGTTAGCTCTTCTCTAAATTTTTGGTAGAATTCAGCTGTGAAGCCGTCTGGACCTGGGCTTTTGTTTGCTGGGAGATTTTTGATTACAGTTTCAATTTCCGTGCTTGTGATGGGTTTGTTCAGATTTTCTATTTCTTCCTGGTTCAGTTTTGGAGAGTTGTACTTTTCTAGGAATTTGTCCATTTCTTCCAGGTTATTCATTTTATTGCCATATAATTGCTGATAGTATTCTCTAATAATCCTTTGTATTTCTGTGTTGTCAGTTGTGATCTCTCCATTTTCATTTCTAATTTTATTGATTTGGTTCTTCTCCCTTTGTTTCTTGATGAGTCTGGCTAGTGGTTTGTCAATTTTATTCACCTTCTCAAAGAACCAGCTTTTGGCTTTGTTGATTTTTGCTATGGTCTCTTTTGTTTCTTTTGCATTTATCTCTGCCCTAATTTTTATGATTTCTTTCCTTCTACTGACCCTGGGGTTCTTCATTTCTTCCTTTTCTAGTTGCTTTAGATGTAGAGTTAGGTTATTTAGTTGACTTTTTTCTTGTTTCTTGAGGTATGCCTGTATTGTTATGAACTTCCCCCTTAGCACTGCTTTTACAGTGTCCCAGAGGTTTTGGGTTGTTGTGTTTTCATTTTCATTCATTTCTATGCATATTTTGATGTCTCTTTTGATTTCTTCTATGATTAGTTCATTATTCAGCAGTGTGTTGTTCAGTCTCCATATGTTGGCACTTTTAACAGTTATTCTCCTGTAATTGAGATCTAATCTTACTGCATTGTGGTCAGAAAAGATGCTTGGAATGATTTCAATTTTTTTGAATTTACCAAGGCTAGATTTATGTCCCAGGATGTGATCTATCCTGGAAAAGGTTCCGTGTGCGCTTGAGAAAAAGGTGAAATTCATTGTTTTGGGGTGAAATGTCCTATAGATATCTATTAGGTCTAACTCTTCTATTATATCATTTAAAGATTGTGTTTCCTTGTTAATTTTCTGTTTAGTTGATCTATTCATAGATGTAAGTGGGGTGTTAAAATCTCCCACTATTATTGTGTTATTGTTAATTTCCCCTTTCATACTTGTTAGTAATTGTCTTACATAATGCGGTGCTCCTATGTTAGGTGCATAAATATTTATAATTGTTATATCTTCTTCTTGGATTGATCCTTTGATCATTATGTAGTTTCCTTCTTTGTCTCGTTTCACAGCCTTTGTTTTAAAGTCTATTTTGTCTGATATGAGTATTGCTACTCCTGCTTTCTTTTGGTCTCTATTTGCATGGACTATCTTTTTCCAGCCCTCACTTTCAGTCTGTATGCGTCCCTCGTTTTGAGGTGGGTCTCTTGTAGACAACATATATGGGGGTTTTGTTTTTGTATCCATTCAGCCAGCCTTTGTCTTTTGGTTGGGGCATTCAACCCATTTACATTTAAGGTAATTATTGAAAAGTAGGATCCCGTAGCCATTTTCTTTATTGCTTTGGGTTCAAGTTTATACACTCTTTCTGTGATTCCTGCCTATAGAAGATCCTTTAGCATTTGTTGGAGAGCTGGTTTGGTGATGCTGAATTCTCTCAGCTTTTGCTTGTTTGTAAAGCTTTTGATTTCTCCTTCATATTTGAATGAGATCCTTGCTGGGTATAGTAATCTGGGCTGTAGGTTCAGTTTTAATGAGGTGGATGAAATTGGAGCCAATTATACAGAGTGAAGTAAGCCAGAAAGAAGAACATCAATACCGTATATTAACGCATATATATGGAATTTAGAAAAATGGTAACCTGAACCCTGTATAAGAGACTGCAAAAGAGACATAGGCATTTAGAACAGTCTTTGGGACTCTGTGGGAGAGGGTGAAGGTGGAATGATTGGAGAGAATGGAATTGTAGCATGTATATTATCATCAGTGACCAGTCCAGGTTCGACGCATAAATTTTCCTCTGTTCATTTCTTTGCATTTGTGCTTTTTTAATAAAATTCTTTTTTAGAAATAAAAAAAAAAAAATAAAAAAAAAGAAATTGAAGATTAATAATAAAATGTAGCATAAAGTAAGCAGGACCATTTGACCTATTAGGACAAACTGCAAAATAATGTAGCCAGTTTGTATATGTTGAGAGAATTTTAAATGTTGATGCAAGGTAGTCTTAAAAAAGGTTTATTTGATTTTCTAACTATACTGTTCTAGATTTAGGATTTAGAGGAAGACAGCTTTCTTCCCTATATCAAGACAAGCAAAGTCAAGAGAGAAAATCTGCGTTGCCTCTGAGCAACCTAGAGTGATCATATCCTTGAGTGCTCATGGTATAGTCAGTGCTAGATCTTGCTATAGCCGTCAAAATTCTGTTGTGGGCGGGGGGGAAGGTTAGCAAATTTTCTGGATTTGCTAACCCATTTGTGGATAACCCTTCTAGAAATTTTCATGGTACTTCTTGAGTGGCTCAAACTCTTAGTTAGTAGCTCTCTATATTAGAATTCTTCAAGGAACACCAGAACTTATTCTGTGAGTCCTCTATCAATTTTGAGGGTTTTTAAAGCAACCGTTTGGCATCTGGGTGCCTCCTTCAGCCTAGGCTGCACTCTTGGGGTGTTTACAAGGACTTCCATTGGCTCTTGAAGCCTAGGGTAGGACCTGCTCAGTGAGTTAGTATCCTTTGTTTGACTGCAGGACAGCAATTTTGCTTGTGGCATTTGGCGGTGTTCTCCAGAGTCTGACTGATTTTCAGAAGAGTCAAATTGACCATCTATTCAGAGGTACTGGTGTGTTTCAGACCTTCAGGACTTTGGCAGTGCAATTCAAAACAGAAGAATTAAGAGTAAATGAAGCAACATTAAAGGGCCTAATAGGAGTAGGGTTGAGAACACATCAGTGGAAAAGCTCAATGGCAAATTAGGGTTCTCTTAACAGTCCTGAGGTTCTGGCAGGAGAAATCCAGTGTCTAGCCAAAGGCAGGATCAGGTGGTAGGAAATAAGTCCTTGTAGAATAACTCTTTTACTGGCAATATTTCATTTCCTCTGGTTTTGATTGTTAAGTAGCTTTCTAAATGTTCTCTTTGTATTCGGTAAAGGTCTTGAATTTGAACAAGCTTAGGTCCTCTATGGTTCACATCACAGGCACTGGGTTTATTTACTTTGTTATCAAGTATTGCTGCTGCTACTGCTGCTAAGTCGCTTCAGTTGTGTCCAACTCTGTGCGACCCCATAGATGGCAGCCCACCAGGCTCCCCCATCCCTGGGATTCTCCAGGCAAGAACACTGGAGTGGGTTGCCATTTCCTTCTCCAATGCGTGAAAGTGAAAGTGAAGTTGCTCAGCCGTGTCCGACTCTTTGCGACCTCATGGACTGCAGCCTACCAGGCTCCTCCATCCATGGGATTTTCCAGGCAAGAGTATTGGAGATTCTGAAAGCTGCAGCTGCTGCTGCTAAGTCAATTCAGTCGTGTCCGACTCTGTGTGACCCCATAGACAGAAGCCCACCAGGCTCTCCCATCCCTGGGATTCTCCAGGCAAGAACACTGGAGTGGGTTGCCATTTCCTTCTCCAATGTGTGAAAGTGAAAGTGAAGTTGCTCAGTTGTGTCCGACCCTAAGCGACCCCACGGACTGCAGCCTACTAGGCTCCTCCATCCATGGGATTTTCTAGGCAAGAGTACTGGAGTGGCTTGCCATTAAATGTATCAAATGTTAGATGTATTAATATAGTCCTGTGTAAGAACCCCTGTACAGTAAAAGGGAGTGAGATGAAACATGTGCCTGGTAGACATTTATATAATTCACCTACACTGTGGAGGGGAGAACTGAATTTTTCTAGGAGCAATTTAAGAGCAAGAGCAAGAAATACTTGTAGACTGAATGTACACATTCCAGTGATGGAATTTCAAGGTAGAAACATATTGCCATGGAAACAAATTTGAGTAGGAGTAAGGAGAGGTAAGAATTGCGGAGGAAGTATATTTGGAAAAAATGGAGGCGAGAAAACTTGAGCTTTTCAGTTTAACTGACTCATAAGTGTGTTTGCCAAGTCAGCACTCACTTTTGTACTGTCCTCCTGGTTCTTTTCAGTCACAGTCTTATATATGAAATATCGATATCCATGTATATTTTTAACTAGACTATAAACACTTAAAGATTAACTGCTCTTTTACTAGACCCAGCTTTTAAAATAGAATAAGCCCTTAAAGATGTAAATAAAGGTCAGGAGTGATATCTTTTTCATTTCTTGCCGTGCCTTCACAACGAAAAAAGCTTAACAGATGTTCAGTTTTTATCCTTCATTTATTTTCATTGTAAAAGTGCCTTCTGAATACTGATTGTGTGCAGGGCATTGTTCTAGGTGCTGTAGGCACACTAAGCACATAAGACAGAATCTCTGATATAAGAGTTTATACTCAGGAAGCAGAATGAGGTTGTTGCAGGGAGAATAATATTAGGTCATTGTATTTATAACTGATTTGCTAGATTTAACACTTTACATTATTTCATTCAATTCTCCTGGCACACCTAGGGGTTAAGTATTATTCTCCTCTTCCTCAAAGAAACTGAGTCTCAAGAAAGATATGCCAGTCACTGTGACAACTACAAGTAGATGGCAGGGTCTGTCTTGGTGCTTGGTGTAAACCAAAGGCAGGCTCTTAAAATATACCTCTGTATTGCCATCGTATATGTATATGGTAAGCAGTATGGGCAAGCACAAAAGTATAGGTTCTAAAAACTATTAAGAAATTTCTGAGCATGGAGTGATTATTTTATAGTTCAGCAGATCTGGAAAAACTCCAAGGTGGTGACATCTGATCGAGACCAGGAAAAGGTTAATATGAGCCTGTGAGGAATCAGTCTCAGCAGAGGGAACAGTATCAAGAATGGTGTTGAAATGTGTAAGTTTCTGTATGAACGATATGTGTTGACTGTTCAGTAGCACTTGTAAAAATTAATCACTTTTCTAGCATATAAAGTGGATACAAAGAAAATGAAGTGTTTCCTCAAGTCAGTGCTTAGCAGACACTCAGTATGCAGCACATGCTAGACCTCAGATGGTATATGTTTACTGATGTTTATTCAAATTTGGACAGTAGTTAGTTAGAGTTTTATTTAAAGTCGTGACTGTTGGGACTTCCCTCGTGGTCCAGCGGTTGATTGCACACTTCTAGTGCAGGGAGCACAGGTTCGATCCCTGGTCTGAGAATAAGGATCCCCCATGCTGTCTGGTGCCGTCACATAAATAAATAAATACATGACTGATGTTTGACTTAGTTGGGTGCAAAGTGGCCCCGGGAATACCAGTGTACACATTTCTACCTTCAGAATCATTGTTTACAGTGTTTTATTGCTTTGAAAGTGTGTTTTATACCCATTAATTGGGAGCAGATGAAGTTAACAAATAAAATTATGCCATCAGAAGGGCAGTCCTAGAATACAGATGTTAAATATTAGTACATTAATATATATGGCCACAGTCAGCCACTGACATTTCTGCTTTGTCTCCCCATACATCAGAGTTACATGACGGTACTTAAGCCTTCATTTACAAAATAACTTGCACATTCTGGTTAATTCATCATAACTACTTCCTAAGGGTCCTTATTTAAATACTAGGATTGCTATTCTATAGTCTGAGAATAGAGGCAAAGACATTGACGGTCTTTATTTGCATTGACTATAAAGTATTATACTAAAATGCAGTGTTCAGTATAATATTAATTTCGCTTTGGATTTTTCAAATTTTGGGTTCTGGAATAGTTGATAGGTAGATTCTTGCATGGGAAACAGTCTTCTTCCATAGGCAACTAGAGATCGTTATGAGATTTGACAACTCTGGTCCTTGTGGTCTTTGTCAGTTCTGGAATTCAACAAGTCTATAGTTTCATGAGGTGTTAGTTCTCTGAGTAACTATACAAAATAGTACTCTGAGTAACTATACAAAATAGTAACCATTATGTTACATTATTAACTTTTTAAAACCTTTTTTTGTGTAAGTAACAGGTTGTCACCAAACTGGAATACTGTTTATTTCCCTCTTTCACAAAGGATTTATACTTCTTTTTTTTTTAAAGTGTTTATTGACTTTGTTACAGTGCTGCTTCTGTTGTTTATATTCTCATTTTCTGGCCACGAGGAATGTGGAGTCTTAGCTCCCCAAGCAGGAATCAAACCCACAGTCTCTTGCATTAGAAGGCGAAGTCTGAACCACTGGACTGCTAGGGTTAATTAATGCAGTCAGATCACTCCAGATACCATTCTAAAAATCTGTGCAGATCAGCAAGCATGGTTAAAACTCTAAAACCCTAAGCTTTAGATGTAAGACAGAACACTGCAAACTTCAAATTCTCTGTAGTAGGAAGGTAAACACAAATGTCTAGAAAATATATTTATTTCCCTGCTCAAGCCTTTGTGGAGAACTGGGTTTTTCATAAAAATATACAGAAAAGTGAAGATGGAATTGAGCTAAAATCAACCCTCAAGTGAGAAAATCAACCCTAAATTCAAAAGCACTAAAAAAGAGGCCTGGGTAGCTCAGGGCACTGACTGCAGGAAAAGGATTTGAACTGTGTTTGACCCATGCAGTGGCAATAGTGGTGAAGAACCCTCCTGCCAAGGCAAGAGCCATAAAGAGGACATGGGTTTGATCCCTGGGTCGGGAAGATCCCTTGGAGGAGGGCATGGCAACCCACTCCATTATTCTTGCCTGGAGAATCCCATGGACAGAAGAGCTCGGTGGGCTACAGTCCACGTGGTCACAAAGAGTTGGACACTACTGAAGCGACTTAGAACTCACAGATGATCCATGCAAGCAGTCTTGGAAAGGCAGCACATCTGGGGAGAAGGAGCGGGAGGCGAAATAAATGGCCCTTAAAGATGTTTATGCAGGTCAGGAAGCAACAGTTAGAACCGGTCATGGAACAACAGACTGGTTCCAAATAGGAAAAGGTGTACGTCAAGGTTGTATATTGTCACCTTGCTTATTTAACTTATATGCAGAGTACATCATGAGGAACGCTGGGCTGGAAGAAGCACAAGCTGGAATCAAGATTGCTGGGAGAAATATCAATAACCTTAGATATGCAGATGACACTACCCTTATGGCAGAAAGTGAAGAGGAACTCAAAAGCCTCTTGATGAAAGTGAAAGAGGAGAGTGAAAAGGTTGGCTTGAAGCTCAACATTCAGAAAACAAAGATCATGGCATCTGGTCCCATCACTTCATGGGAAATAGATGGAAAAACAATGGAAACAGTGTCAGACTTTGTTTTTTTGGGCTCCAAAATCACTGCAGATGCTGATTGCAGCCATGAAATTAAAAGACGCTTGCTCCTTGGCAGGAAAGTTATGACCAACCTTGATAGTATATTAAAAAGCAGAGACATTACTTTGCCGACCAAGGTCCGTCTAGTCAAGGCAATGGTTTTTCCCGTGGTCATGTATGGATGTGAGAGTTGGACTGTGAAGAAAGCTGATCGCCGAAGAATTGATGCTTTTGAACTGTGGTGTTGGAGAAGACTCTTGAGAGTCCCTTATACTGCAAGGAGATCCAACCAGTCCATTCTAAAGGAGATCAATCCTGGATGTTCATTGGAGGGACTGATGCTAAAGCTGAAACTCCAATACTTTGGCCACCTCATGAGACGAGTTGACTCACTGGAAAAGACTCTGATGCTGGGAAAGGTTGGGGGCGGGAGGAGAAGGGGACGGCGGAGAATGAGATGGCTGGATGGCATCACCGACTCTGTGGACATGAGTTTGAGTGTACTCCGGGAGTTGGTGATGGACAGGGAGGCCTGGCGTGCTGTGATTCATGGGGTCGCGGAGAGTCGGACACGACTGAGCGACTGAACTGAACTGAAAGATGTTTATGTTAGAATCCTTGGGATCTTTGAATTTTATCTTGTTCTCTGAAAAAGGGACTGTGTACAAGTGATTACATTAAGGATTATGCGTTGGGAAGGTGATCCTGGGTTATCTGGGTGGACCCTAAGTGACAGCACGAGTGCCCTTATTAGAGGGAGGCCTGATGGGCCTACAGAAGAGAAGACAGTGTGAGTACAGGAAACAGGCGGAGTGATGCAGCCACAGGCATAGGAACACCAGAATCCACTGGAAGCTAGAAGACTAAGAACAAATTCTCACTGAGAACTTTCCCAGAAGGAATGAGTTTCGTTGACGCATTCATTTTAGCTACATATGACTCATTTTAAGCTTCTGGATTCCAGAACTATAAAGGAATGTAAATTTATGCTATTTTAAACCATTAAATTTCTGGTAATTTGTTACAGCATCCAAAGGAAACTGGTACAGAGATTAAATCAGAAATTTACCTTTAGGAAGTCTCTGGTGAAAGCATGAAGAAGCAGAGGGGAATTTAAGATCCTGAAAGACACAACACACTGAAAAATAGATGGAAAGCATACAGCTTCCCCAGCTCATCATCCCCACAAATGATTCATTGAAGAAATGTTTGTATGTTTTACAGTGTACAAATTTTGTATAATTCATGCAAATTAAAGTACATTTTTGCTACACTAACAGAAGAGGGCAGTCTAAAATTGTATTAATCACACCAAACCTCCGCCATGTTTTTTTCATTAAATGAAATTATAAACATTCTTCAGAACTATTCTAAGATAAAAACAAAATAAGAATCAAAATCTCCTTAGTTGATGAATATTCCCTTCATAGAAAACTAACAGAGCACCTCAAACTGAATTAAATATTCCTAAACAATTATTCGGAATTATAGGGGAGAAGGGCTTCCCAGGTGGTGCCTGGTGGTAAGAACCCACTTGCCAGTACAGGAGATATAAGAGATATGGGTTCAACCCCTGGGTCAGGAATATCCCCTGGAGGAGGGCATGGCAACCCATTCCAGAATTCTTGACTGTAGAATCCCCATGGACAGAGGAGCCTGGCGGGCTGCAGCCCATGCGGTTGCAAAGAGTCGGACATGACTGAAGTGACTTAGTGTATGTAGGGGATAAAACCTTTCTGTCAAAACTTTAAGAACAGAGATGGACTAAAAAACCAGAAGAAGTGAAATGCAATTTAATTGACTATAGGAAAGAAATGGAAAAGTAGGTAAAATAATAAGCTATGAAGTCTATAAATTGTCAGGGGCTCAAGGTGGGGCATGGATCAAAATAGGAAAACTTAATGAGGGGCATTGAAGACATAGGCACATAACTAAGAGAATGAAAATAAAATGAAGTTAAAATTAGTTTCACAGAAAATTGTTGACATAGAAGATAGAGAAGATCTAGCCTGTGGATAATTGGAATCCCTGGAAAAGAAAAGTGAAACAGGGAAACAGGACTAACATTTAACATCAGTTATCTATAACATTTTATAATCCCCCCAAACTTGCTTGAATTAAAAGAAGACCTGAAGGTACATATTGGAAGGTATTTCCAGGTTCCTAGGAAAATTGTAAAAAAATGATCAACTATGTATTTCCTAGTAAAAAAGTAGTGAACTTTGAAGAAAATAATCTTATCATCTGTAGCAGGCATTGGCAAACTACATATAATGGCCAGTTGTGTAGAATTCAAGCTACAAACTGCTTCTACATATATTTTTTAAAGAGTTACAAAACAAAAATATGTGACAAAGAGCATATGTGGCCCACAATGCCTAAAATAACTTACTGCTTAGCTCCTCACAGAAAATGTTTGCTGACTGCTGGCCTACGGGCAAAAGCAAACAAACAATCAAGTAATAGAAGTATTTAGGATGGCATCAGACATCTCCAAAGAATATACAAAGAAAAGCAGCAGTTCAAGAAATTCAAGTGTGAATTCCAAGTGTGAACCATAGATTTCATATCTAGCCAAGCTCTTCATCAACTGTAAATCTGTATAAAAACTGTTCTAAACATGCAAGAGCTCAAGGACTTCAGCATCCAGTGAGCTCTTCTTGAAACATCAAGAGAATGAGTTTTGGCAGCCAAGACATGACTGGGAAAATATTGGCAAAGTGTTGTGATAGTGAACATTTAATGTATTTACTTGTAATTCTAAGCCTGAAAAAAAAATGTTGATTCATAAATGGGAGAATAATATGTTAGTGTTCTGACAATGTTGAAAGAAAGCACTCATTCGATTTTAACATGGTTTGTGGGTTAGTTGTAACTATTGACTTTGATGATTAGAAAATGGTTATATAAGAGTATATAACTTAGTAAATACATGCTGATGTACTAAGGATAAAAGGGCTCTGTATCTGAAACTTCACCTGAAATATTCAGGAAAAAAATAGATATATTTATACACAGGTGTGTAATTGTGTATGTACATACCTGTAAATACGTTTCTGTGTGTTTATATCTGCAAATGTTTTTAGATAGATGTAGATGTATTGACAAACGGTTAAGTGAATGGGTATAGTCATGTTCAAATGCATATAAAAAGAGTGACATTTTAAAACCCTGGTTGAAGGGTATATGGGATTTTTTTTGTATCTTGTTATAATTTTCATGTACGTTTAAAATTATTTCAAAGTAAAATGTAGCCAAAATATGACACAAAGGGGTCCTGAGAGAGAGTGCTGTAATAGCCTTGAGTGTTGTCTCCTGGATTTTTGTTTTTTGAAGAAAGAACATGAAGGTAGAGGTACTGCTGTATGGTATCTGCCAACCTTATTGTGGTTTTCCAGACTCATACATAGTCAAAAGCCTTGCAGAGAATTTAGCTATTTGGATATTTATAACTTTGTAGATACTTATTGCTGGAGAAGGCAATGGCAACCCACTCCAGTCCTCTTGCCTGGAAAATCCCATGGATGGAGGAGCCTGGTAGGCTGCGGTCCAGGGGGTCTCGAAGAGTCGGACATGACTGAGCGATTTCACTTTCACTTTCCACTTTCATGCATTGGAGAAGGAAATGGCAACCCACTCCAGTGTTCTTGCCTGGAGAATCCCAGGGATGGGGGAGCCTGGTGGGCTGCCGTCTATGGGGTCGCACAGAGTCGGACACGACTGAAGCGACTTAGCGGCAGCAGATACTTATTGAAGGGGAAAGTTCATTTGCTCATTCAGCGTATATTGGGTGCATGATTCTAAGTACACTGGAGATTGAGAGGTAGGGAAAATGTCTCATTTCAGTGAAACTCTTGGGCCTGAAATCTACTGCACAACTTCTCTGCAGTAAGGGTGTGCACCACTATTCCAGGGCCTCAGAGGATGAGTAGATGTCTTCTCGTGGCTGCCAGGACTCAGCAGCTGAATGATACACGCAGGAAGAGTGGGCCTGTGAGAGATGGACAAGAAGGACGAAGTTAGGGCTTTGTGCTGGTAGACCAAAGAATATCATCAAGGCTGCATTGCAAGAACAAGTCTTTCAGTGGGAACTTCGAGGGACAGGAGCAGATGTCAGACATAAGTCGAAAATGAAATTTGAATTTGATCGTAGTAAAGTGATTCGGGGTATACACTGGAAAAGTCTGGGTTCACAGGCTTTTTGTTGACGTTGGCAAGAAACAGCCAGTTGGCTTACAGACCCAGGGCTGGGCTGGCCAAGGACTAGCAAAGATGAAAAATCAATTCATTTAATTCATAGAGATACAGTGCAAATCGTTTCTTAAAAAACACTTGACTCTCCAATCATTCCACCTTCACCCTCTCCCACAGAGTCCCAAAGACTGTTCTAAATGCCTATGTCTCTTTTGCAGTCTCTTATACAGGGTTCAGGTTACCATTTTTCTAAATTCCATATATATGCGTTAATATACGGTATTGATGTTCTTCTTTCTGGCTTACTTCACTCTGTATAATTGGCTCCAATTTCATCCACCTCATTAAAACTGATTCAAATGCATTCTTTTTGATGGCTGAGAAATACTCCATTGTGTATATGTACCAAAGCTTTCTTATCCATTCATCATGTATATTATCATAAGTGACCAGTCCAGGTTCGACGCATAAATTTTCCTCTGTTCAAAACAAACAAACAAACAAAAAAACACTTGACTGAGTTCATCCTTTTTTACTGACTTTTTTCTTTCAACAAGAAAAATACTTCTAAAGCTATTTCAGATGCAATCATAGTTTGTATTCCTGTGTTTAGAAGTTTGGCATATACCGCTTTTACTGTATAGTCTTTAAAGTGCTGTAGTTAAAACAAGGCTTCCCTGGTGGCTCAGTGGTAAAGAGTCCATCTGCAATGTAGAAGACGCAGCTTCAGTCCCTGGGTCAGGAAGATGCCCTGGAGGAGGAAATGACAACCCACTCCAGTATGCTTGCCTGGGAAATCCCATGGACAGAAGAGCCTGCTGGGCTACAGTCCATGGGGTCACAAAGAGTCAGACACGACTTAGTGGCTGAGTGCAAGCATGAGTTAACAAGAGCAGTTGAAAATATATTGAAGGTAATATTAATTTATACATAAAGTGCTTTTAAAATATAATAAATTTTAGCAACAACTATGTTTTATTTGAAAGGTATGAAAAGCTTATTTTGTTTCTGTATGTGCTAAATACAAATCTTAGCACTGAAGAATTGATGTTGGAGAAGACTCTTGAGAGTCCCTTGAACTGCAAGGAGATGAAAGCAGTCCATCCTAAAGGAAATCAGTCCTGATTATTCATTGAAAGGACTGATGTTGAAGATGAAACTCCAGTACTTTGGCCGCCTTAGGCGAAGAACTGACTCACTGGAAACGTCCCTGATGCTGGGAAAGATGGAAGGCAAGAGAAGGGGATGACAGAGGATGAGATGGTTGAATGGCATCACCAACTTGAGGGACTTGAGTTTGAGCACCCTCCGGGAGTTGGTGATAGATAAGGAAGCCTGGCGTGCTTCAGTCCATGGGGTTATAAAGAGTTGGACACGACTGAGTGACTTAACTGAAGTTCAAATCTGCTCTTTTGGTCCTCACTGGCATCAATGCTTGCTTTCATTTGCTGAACTATCTGGTTCCATCCCCTCTATTTTTCTCTATGAGAGTCAAGGGGGTGAAAATCCACTCCTGGGGACTTATATCAAGGGAAGGGAAGAACAGTCGTGTTGATACTCAGCCTCTTACATTGCTGCTTCTGCTCACCTGCCTGCTGATTAACAGGACAGACAACCAGGCTGAATGGATTGCAGACTATGACTTAAAGGTGACGGTGAAAATTATGGCAAAGCTGAACAATCACACAGGTCCCTGTCACTGGGTCCCAAGTGCTATATCAGCTGGGTTTTTCCCTATAGGTCTGTCTAAGGATTTTCTGATAAGAAGCCCTAAAATCTCCTCTGTTCCGTTCTGTTCAGTCGCTCAGTCGTGTCTGACTCTTTGCGACCCCGTGGACTGTGGCCTACCAGGCTTCTCCGTCCATGGGATTCTCCAGGCAAGAATACTGGAGTGGGTTACCATCTCCTTCTCTAGGGGATCTTCCCGACACAGGGATTGAACCCGGGTCTCCCGCATTGGAGGCAGACGCTTTAACCTCTGAGCCACCAGGGAAGCCCTAAATTCTAAATTGAGGATTACATGATACATGATGAGAAGGGGATGTGAAGAGAGGAAAGCACATGATGATGGAAGATAGGAATAGTGCAACCATGCCGCAGATAGTCTGAGCCTAGTTCTAAGTTTGGTCTTGACGGTGCGATGGTGAGAAATGCTGTCATGTCAGAGCTGACAGCGGACTGGAGAAGACAGACATGGGTTGAAGATTTGTATGCTGTGCTTGGAGGGGAAAGAAACCCCACACAGAACCCAGCCTGGGAGGAGATTAGGTGAGGTGACATGAAGAAGGTAACTTGGAGATGAGCTCGAAAGATACATTGATGACATGAAGAGAGGTGGAGAAGGATGGTCAAGAGAGAGGGGAAAGTTACAGGCCAAGGGGAGGAAGCATGAGGCTACATGCTGTGTGTGAGGGCAGTGTAAGTACTTTGTGTTATAGGAGGAAGAAAGAGAAAAAAAGAAGGAGTTAAGAACGACTCACAGACTTAGAAAACAAACTTATGGTTGTTGCGGGGGAAGGGACTGTTAGGGAGTTTGGGATGGTCATGTACACACTGCTGTATTCAACATGGATAACAAATAAGGACCTACTGTATAGCACGTGAAATTGCTCAATGTTATGTGGCAGCCTGGATGGGAGGGCCTTTTGGAGGAGAATGGATACATGGATATGTAAAGCTGAGTCCCTTCGTTTTTCACCTGAAACGGTCACAATTTTGTTAATTGATTACACACCAATACAAAATAAAAAGTTAGAAAAGACATGGTTATGTCTGATTACTGCAAACCTTGTGTCTTCAAATAATAGAAATAGATTATCTCCCACCTTTGGAGAAGTCCAAAATTAAGTATTGGGAGGGCCACACTCACTGTGAAACCTGTATAGGAAGATACTTTCTTACTTCTTTTAACTTTTGGTGTTTGCCAAGATCCTTGGCCATTAGATACGTTACCCCAACCCCTGTCTCCTTTTGTATTTCTGTCTCAGTGTCTCTTTTTTGAAGAACCCCTGTCACAGTGAACTAAGAGCCCACCCTACTCCAATTTTAACTAATTATATCTGGAACAACTCTATTTCCAAATAAGGTCACAGTCTGAATCTCTGGAGATTAGGAATTCAACGCATCATTTTGCAGGACACAGTTCACCTAGAACAGTGTCCACAAAGGAGTGTTCATATTTCTGTTTTCTCTTCGGGGTTGCTTAAAGGAAGGCCCGGCTTCCCCGGTGGCTCAGCAGTAAACAATCCGCCTGCAATGCAGGAGACCTCGGTTTGATCCCTGGGTCAGGAGGATATCCTGGAGAGGGTATGGGAACCCACTCCAGTGTTCTTGCTTGAAGAATCCTATGTACAGAGGAGCCTGGTGGGCTATGATCAATGGGGTTGCAAAGAGTCAGACTTGAGTGAAGTGCCTGAGCACAGCACAAAGGAAGGCACTCAGTGGGAAGCTTCACTTGTGGCCTTATAAACTCTGGTGATTTTTTAAACAACATATAAATGAGCAGACTTTGCCATAGTGAACTTAGAAACCATTAAATTAGCTCTAGCAGCCCTTGTTTACCAGAGAAGGCAATGGCACCCCACTCCAGTACTCTTGCCTGGAAAATCCCATGGATGGAGGAGCCTGCAGTCCATGGGGTTGTGAAGAGTCAGACACGACTGAGCAACTTCACTTTCAGTTTTCACTTTTATGCATTGGAGAAGGCAATGGCACCCCACTCCAGTGTTCTTGCCTGGAGAAAACCAGGGATGGCGGAGCCTGGTGGGCTGCCATCTATGGGGTCGCACAGAGTCGGACATGACTGAAGCGACTTAGCAGCAGCAGCAGCCCTTGTTTACAAGTAAGCATTCGGTCGCATTTTATAAGAAGCTGATTTAGAACCTGCCTTCTTCTGGGAGTTTTTGTGAAGGAACAGTAAATAGTTAGGCTCTTTAGCATAGCCTTGCGGCTGCTGCTGCTAAGTCACTTCAGTCGTGTCCGACTCTGTGCGACCCCATGGACTGCAGCCTACCAGGCTCCTCTGTCCATGGGATTTTCTAGGCAAGAGTACTGGAGTGGCTTGCCCTTGCCTTCTCCGTAGCATAGCCTTACTTGGGGCAAAACAAAGCAAAACAGAAGACAACAACAACAGCAGAAAAAGCCCAAACCATTCAACTCTGGATATATTCTACCTTAAATCATTGTACCTTATGGAAGCATAAAAGGAGCAGAAACATGGGAGAAATGGTAGGCCTCTGGCCTACAAAACAGTTTTATTTAAAAGGTTATGTTTACTTTGAAATAATTAGAGCCATGGAGTGAATGCCCGGAGACGCAGTGTACCTTTCTGTGCTTCAGAGTCGAGGGAATACAAGTTTCTGTCTAGTGTTTACATTGTTTCCCATCTGAATCTTTTTCTTATTTGTGTAACTCCTGATGCATTTTTCTACATAAAAATAATTCTTCAATTAGAACGTTTATATATATATCCTCCGCTTTATAGAAATGTACACATTTTGGACTTCCCAGATGGCCCAGCTGGTAAAGAATTCGCCTGCCAGTGCAGGAGATGTAAGAGATGTGAGTTTGATCCATGGGTCAGAAAGATCCCTGGAGAAGGGAATGGCAACCCACTCCCATCTTGCCTGAAGAATTCCATAGACAGAGGAGCCTGGTGGGCTACAGCCCTAGGGGTCGCAAAGAGTAGAATATGACTGAGCACACTTGCACACACATGCATCTTTTCTGTGAACTTAAAAAACACTCTTCTGTGTTTCTCTACTGCTGGCTTTAGGAGTGTGCTTGAATGTTAATCTCCTGGATGAATGGGCAGTACTGAGATGTTCTGTTGCATCTTCAAAGATTATCCCCCAATTCCCCTAAATTTATGTTATTAGGGGGGCCATTGCTATATAGTATCTTATACTGACCTTATGGACAAAAACATACCACATTTCATTTTAATAAGCCAAGAAATTTTTTAAAAACTCATTCATTCGTATACTTCCATACCTTATTCTCTGTGTCTTATAATAAGTTTATTTTTTAAGAGTCTCAAGGTTGAATTCATTACTGTATAGTTCACTATTCCCATTAGCTGAAAATTTTGTGACTAGAATTCAAGTTGCCTTAATACAAGCAGCAGAATAATCTGTAGCTTTAGCTTATAGTGTTACATTTATGTTTTGATTACAAACTTTTGTGCAATATTGAGGTATTTGTCTTTTAGAACATATGAGAACTAAAAATGCAGGATTAAATCTGCTTTTATTTCTATAAATATTTATACAAATTAAATTAAAAATTTCTATAAACCTTTAACTATAGAGCAAATACATAAATGCTGAAAGCTGTAGAGTGTTAGAGTAGTTGTAACCCTCCCCCAATTTTTTTTTTTAAGAGAATCTCAGATAAATTGTTTGAACTAATGTGGAGTGAACATGGGTGTTTCCTAGAAGCAGAGCTGCTCAGAAGCAAGGCAAGTTGGAGGAAACCTGTTACAAATGAGGGATCAAGCCTTGGTGTTTAACACCAGCCCAGCACTTAACATGCTGTAACCTCTGTAAGCCCCTCATTATATTTTTATAGCAAGGGCTAATAATTGCTATTCTGTTTATATTGCTGAGCCATTGGATGCATCCAAAAATTATGACTGGAAATTTTAAATTTCAAGATGGATAAATTTTAAGGATTTGTGCCACTATAGGGTGATGATATACAATATAACCTAAAGGAAAAGCTTCTTGAAATAGTAGATCAAGGAAAAACCAAACACTTTGTTGATTTTAGCAGTTCAAGAAAATGGTGGAGCTTCCTTTAAGTTACTCAGATAAGATGGAAAAATATGGACTGAATGAGAGGAACACAGAGTAGATTCACAGATAGTGAAACATCTATTCAGAGTTTTTTTTTTTTTTTTAAACACAGTAAGTCATGTCTAGGTCATAATGGATGTTCACTTACATGTAGATTGATAGTGAATGGCTGACTGGATATCATAGCTCTTAAAATTTCTTTGACTTTGCACTGGAAATGCTACAAATGTCCTATGAGGACAACAGACTTCACTTAGAAAAAACGACATCACTTTAGATGCAAGTAGTCAGGGTGGTGAAGGATTTGAAATCATCTCACATTAACATAACTGTGTAACAGATTTAGCCTCCAGAACAACAGACATAGGAGGAGACTCATAGATATTCAGATTTTTGAAAGTTTATCATATATATGTAATTAAATGTAGTTAAGAAGATGATATTATTACAAACCAAAAGTTATAGGAAGTCAGGAATGATATATATGAGGAAGCAAGAGCTTACTAACAAGTAGAATTGTTTGAAGAACAAGATCCTCTTTCTGATGACTGCTCTGTGCTCTATTACTGGTGGGGTGGAAACAGAATTTAGTTGAATACTTTGCACAGATTTTACTTGGCATTTCTTGCCCTGGCAGTGTTGGAGGTGATCTTTTAAATTCATCAGCCAAAGATTTTGTAAATCCATCAAAGATCTCATGTGTAAGTCTTGGGTCTGCGAGCAAGTGTAGGGAGTTGAGATGAAATAATTGGTGTGGGAAAGAGATGTTTGATTTTAAGTAAGTTAATTAATTTTCAGGGGATGACACCACATTGAAGTGAACGAAGAGGACCCATCCTTATGAACATGAACATTTTTTCTGATGTTTAATATGAAGAAAAATGTATTATACAACCACAAGTTTTGTTTTACTCTATATTCAGTGTTAAAAATATAAGGATCCCTTTTAGTGCAGTATTTCAAGGTGGTTGCTGCTTTTATGTGGAGAAGGCGATGGCACCCCACTCCAGTACTCTTGCCTGGAATATCACATGGACGAAGGAACCTGGTGGGCTGCAGTCCATGGGGTCACTAGGAGTTGTACTCAATTGAGCAACTTCATTTTCACACATTGGAGAAGGAAATGGCAACCCGCTCCAGTATTCTTGCCTGGAGAATCCCAGGGGTGGGGGAGCCTGATGGGCTGCCGTCTATGGGGTCGCACAGAGTCGGACACGACTGAAGTGACTTAGCAGCAGCAGGAGCTTCTGCTTTTATGTATGTATTATAAGGATATCAAGGAACTTCCCAGTTGGCACCCATGGTAAAGAATCTGCCTGCCAGTGCAGGAGACCACCTGTGATGCAGGAGACATGGGTTTGATCCCTGAGTCGGGACAATCCCTGGAGGAGGAAATGGCAACCCACCGCAGTATTCTTACCTGGTAAATCCCATAGTACAGTCCATGGGGTCACAAAGAGTGGGACACAACTGAGCACACATGTGTGAACATAATGCTATAATGAAAAGGGGACAATGCAGTGTAAGTGTACCTGCTAAATTAATTGGGAATTAGCTTTCTAAAGTTGGAATTTTCTTATTAACATAAATTAATGGAATGTAGCATGTATATTATCATAAGTGACCAGTCCAGGTTCGACGCATACATTTTCCTCTGTTCATTTCTTTGCATTTGTGCTTTTTTAATAAAATTCTTTTTTAGAAATAAAAAAAAAATAAATTAACAATGGCAAGAATATAGGAACTAATGCTTGTAGAAATTCTTGAACTTGGGCACAGAAGTCAGAGGTGCCTGAAGAACAAGCGTAGTGGTCAACTTCAGGTAAAAAATGAGAGTATTCTTTTTTAAAAAGGAAAAAAAATTAAGACCTCTAAAATAGTATAGGATTTTCTTTGTTTATAATACTGCGTGGTGTGTGTGCGCATGCTCAGTTGTGTCCAACTCTTTGTGTTGCCATGGGCTAGACCCCACCTAGCTGCTCGGTCCATGGGATTCCCCCAGGCAAAAATACTGGAGTGGGTTGTCATGCCTTCCTCCAGGGGATCTTCCTGACCCAGGGATCAAACCCACATTGCGTGTGCCTTCTATATTAAAGTCAGATTCTTTACCCTGAGCCACCTGGGAAGCCTGTAATAGATACATATTCAGTTCAGTTAAGTTCAGTCGCTCAGTCGTGTCCGACTCTCCACGACCCCATGAATCACAGCACGCCAGGCCTCCCTGTCCATCACCAACTCCCGGAGTTCACTCAAACTCATGTCCACAGAGTCGGTTATGCCATCCAGCCATCTCATTCTCCGTCGTCCCCTTCTCCTCCCGCCCCCAACCTTTCCCAGCATCAGAGTCTTTTCCAGTGAGTCAACTCGTCACATGAGGTGGCCAAAGTATTGCAGTTTCAGCTTTAGCATCAGTCCCTCCAATGAACATCCAGGATTGATCTCCTTTAGAATGGACTGGTTAGATCTCCTTGCAGTATAAGGGACTCTCAAGAGTCTTCTCCAACACCACAGTTCAAAAGCATCGATTCTTCGGCAATCAGCCTTCTTCACAGTCCAACTCTCACATCCATACATGACCACGGGAAAAACCATTGCCTTGACTAGACGGACCTTGGTTGGCAAAGTAATGTCTCTGCTTTTTAATATACTATCAAGGTTGGTCATAACTTTCCTTCCAAGGAGCAAGCGTCTTTTAATTTCATGGCTGCAATCAGCATCTGCAGTGATTTTGGAGCCCAAAAAAACAAAGTCTGACACTGTTTCCACTGTTTTTCCATCTATTTCCCATGAAGTGATGGGACCAGATGCCATAATCTTTGTTTTCTGAATGTTGAGCTTCAAGCCAACCTTTTCACTCTCCTCTTTCACTTTCATCAAGAGGCTTTTGAGTTCCTCTTCACTTTCTGCCATAAGAGTGGTGTCATCTGCATATCTGAGGTTATTGATATTTCTCCCAGCAATCTTGATTCCAGCTTGTGCTTCTTCCAGCCCAGCGTTCCTCATGATGTACTCTGAATATAAGTTAAATAAGCAAGGTGACAATATACAACCTTGACGTACACCTTTTCCTATTTGGAACCAGTCTGTTGTTCCATGTCTAGTTCTAACTGTTGCTTCCTGACCTGCATACAGGTCTCTCAAGAGGCAGGTCAGGTGGTCTGGGATTCCCATCTCTTTCAGAATGTTCCACAGTTTATTGTGATCGACACAGTCAAAGGCTTTGGCATAGTCAATGAAGCAGAAATAGATGTTTTTCTGGAACTCTTTTGCTTTCGCCATGATCCAGCTTAAAACAGGCTTAAAAAACTAGTGTAGTTGGTCTCATGTAGCCATACAAACAAAACAGACATTCACGTTAAATTGAATCAACATTTCAGGAATCTGTAAAATTTAAATTAATATCTCACCTGTGATGGATGATTTTTTTTTGCTGAGTGTAAATTGCTGTCAAAATGAATGGCTTCTGACTTCTAAAGCACAGGCCTTTTGAGTCTGATAATCCTGTCTACTGAGTTCTGTGTCTTCCTGCCATGTTTTCCAGTTTGAATTACTGGAAAACATCATCGGGCTCCCAGCATTGTCATTTGGCGCATGCTGGGGTCATGGGCATCACTGCCAAGCCCTCCTCCATTCCTTTTCCACTGCATTAGCCCTGGCTGTTGAAGTTGCATCTTAGAATGTTGCTACTACAGTAGGAAACATATGTACAAGTGCAGACACTGAAATTACGTGACAGTCCTATAATAAAATGATCGAGAATATAGTTATACTGTTCTTTAAGAGCATTGCTGAAATGAAATGACAAAATTTCTGAGGGTTGGCTGAGATTACTGACATTACTGTGTCCTTTGGCTTGTTTGGACCCGAATTTCACGGTGAGCTAGTGGAAATCAAAATTAAATAAATTGAGTTTATAATTTAAAAAATACACATGAGAAACTACCTTTCCATCTCTTAGTGAAGTTGATAAATGGTGCATTATTCTGTTCTCAAATGTAAATTGCATTTGCTATATATTGAATGACCCAAGGAAACAGAGAATTCAGAGAATTAGGGGAAGTGTTGTAACTTAAGTCAGCCTGTACATCCCAGAGAACAAATGTGTTGCAGCATAATTAGGAGGCACTGGGGTCACACAGAGTCGGACACGACTGAAGTGACTTAGCAGCAGCAGCAGTAGGGTAGTAGGTTTTTTAATGACCCTTGATAGCCTTTGTACAACCCTGTACAACCTTTGAACCTGACTGGCATTTTTCCAGTGAAGTCTGTGGTTGAGATTATTTTGTTTGCTTCAACCTGATCTATTGAATATGCATTCATAATCATATCTTTGCCTATAACTACTATCCTGAAATTTACTTTGTATGTTGTTGATTCCTAGTGTTGTCATTGTCATTAACAAGATTTGATCATGATCCTCCTTGATGTGAACCATTTCCGTATATTCACTAGTGTATCTTTAGCTTGACTTTGTTATAGCCTGAGCCAAGAGCAGGGAAAAGTTTTGAAGCTTCGGGGGCATTAACTTTCTCACATGCCCTTTTATTAAAATTCAGTTGATCTACCTATATGATGAAAATGGTAACTTTCAAATGTTATATTTGTGGGTAGTGAAACTGTCAGAAAAAAATTACACAGTCCCATTCTTGAATTTGGTTTTAGAGTCAAACCCTATTATTCTTCATAGTAATATGAATACCTTAGAAAGATGGCCAGATTTTTATTCCTTTGCTATATTTTTAAATATCCTGTCAAATACATCAGTCTGTTATTATTTTCCTTGTACAGCTGAACTTTCAGGTTTATGATGTATTTGTGGGAGGTCATAATTAATAAGATTTCAGACATTCTGGTTGATTTTGGTGTTTATTGCCCATCTCCTGAAGTGACGATCACTTCATCACTCTGTCAGTATGTTTTGGCACACACAAATGCCACACACAGACAGCATTTTTATTAAGAAAAATGGTACTGCTTTAAAAATTAAGCTATCTACTAGACATAGGCCAAGTGACTTGATATCTTCTGTTAGGTTACGTTACCTAAATCTTTTTTTAGCATAGATGAAAAACATCTTGATTTGTGGACTTTCCTGTTAAAAAACTATAAAGAAAAATTTTCAGTGGCATACGCAGAGGAAATGACCTGAATAAATCAACTGTGTCCTATTCAGGCAAACTAACAAAGACTGTTTAGATGGATCCCTTTGCGATTCTCCAAAAGAAATAGCATTAAAAAAAATGTGAACTGAACCAAACTCAGGGTCATATTGCTGGACAGCACTTATTTTTAGGTTTCTCCTTGTGTGAGACTTTGGCTAATCTTAGTTGCATCATCATCTCATTGACATTTAGCAGAGGACTATTGATGTATTGGGTCTTTAGTAGTTTGAGAATAAAAGGATAGAAGAAGTCTTTAATAGTCTTGATTTAACAGTGAATCATTACTATGTGCTGGGGAAATTTCTTCATTGTTTGTGGTAAAGAACATTTTAGAATGCAGCGTGTGGCTATTAATGCTGAATAAAGTGAGACCCAAAGTAATACCATAATGTAGTCTTGGAAAACTCTTGGCTATTGAGCTATTTTCACTGCCCGGCAGCTTAGTGAGCAAGTCTGCAGACATGGGCAAATCACTTAATCTTCCTGAGCTTTGGTATCCACTTCTGTAACAATGGCAAAACACTACTTCCACCTCTTCCCATGATAGTGTTTTAGAAATAATTGAGAGAACATGTTAAAGGGCTTCATCTAATGCCAGTAATTGTTGAATTAAACAAATTGCATATGTAAAGTGACCAAGAAATAGAAAACCTATTTCAGAGTAGTTGAGCATTAAAACTTTCCGTACCCTTCTCTGCTGTTTCTGAATCCCTTAACCCTTCTAACACCCTTCCCCGTACCTTCCCTCCTTACCTGCTCCCTGACAGCCTCCATAAGTATTTTGTTGTTGCTGTTCAGTCGTGTCCAACTCTTTCTGACCCCATGGACTGCAGCATGCTAGACTTCTCTGTCCATAAGCATTTGAAGATAATAAATATCTAAGTAATTGCATTTTTTGTATATTTGCTTTTAAAATATCTTCCATATTTAAGATTTTGTGTTTAAGTGGCCCCCAAACGAAGCCCATTAAAATATAAGCCCTGTAGATGGCTCAGTTCTGTCTCATTCCTCTGGTCCCAAAGGGTATATGCTGTAGATATGTGAAAGGAACATGTATGTTTTAGCTCTTAATATGCCTCAGGGAAGTTCATTTGACTCTTTTAAAAACAACTTTTAAAATAGTTTATTAAACAGAATTTCAACCTCTGCACCCTGAATTCATGATTCCTAAAATGTTTTTCATGTTTGGGTTGACATGATGAAGTTTCTTTCTTCATTTCGCGGCAGCTGCTGCTACCTTTTCTTTAGGAAGCCACTGACCCCAGAGGTTAGAATGAGGAAAAGAGGTATGGAGAATTCTTTGCTGAGCTTTATTGCTTTGCTGCATTATGAAAGTTTGCAATCGAACCAAGGGAGCAAGAACCCATTAATCAGGGGCTGCTGTCACTGAGAAGATTTGTGTTTTCCATTTGGGGGAATGTTTTAGAGCTACGGACTACGTATTATTTATAACCATCAGGACTGGGTAAATTATCCTATAATTTGGGCTAATATATGCCCCCAAACCACCCCAACATGCACATGTGTGCACACATACTCCTCACTCTCAAACACACACACACACACACATACATTCATTTGCACACACACCGTTAATAGCAGGTTAATGTGAAGGTAATGTTTCATGCTGAGGACAAGGTGGCCTGAAGATATTTCTATGGCAACAGAAAGGTCCCTCCAGATATCTGTCTTCTGAAGTTGACGCTGTTTATTAGAGGCTGCCTGTTTCATAGACTGTAATTATCATTAGGTGAAGAAAGGTTGTTGAATGTGGGTAGAGGCTTTCTGACTGATTTGTTTAGCACAGCTTTGAGATAAATTTCAAAGGAATGTTGAGAACCTGAGATCATGGTGCTACTTGTCACTGTAGGTGAAGCCACAGCTAATTATAGAATGTCAGCTGAATGCGGGTTCAAGTTTTTGAAACGACAACATAAACAGCAACACAAAAGCACTGTTAAGAGTGACGGGTCTGTGTTAAACGATTGTAGTGTGTTTGCAGTTACACTGTTTAGAGAAGTCTATTATTTCTTTACTTCAATCAGAATGGCCATTGAATTAGTCAAATTGTCACTGGAATTTTCTTCCAGGCCTAACAGTCTGTGATTCAGAGTTTATCTTCTGTTTTTACAACCAGGACTTAGAACTTCCAAGATTTTTCTTGATTCTTGGCATGCCATTTAAAGCAGATCGGCCAACAAAAATCTCACTGTGATTAGGGTATGTGTGAAGTGTTTGGTATGCCTGCATTTATAGTCATGAGCAGTATATCTAGTAAGCCAGTAGAATGTTTTTACAAAATGGGAGACGTGTAGAAAGTTGGTACTTTTGGCCACACAATCGAATATTTTCACTATTTTTTTCAAGAATGAGATTGCAGTTGAAATGTTGCAGAAAGCAATTTCTTACCATGTATGATTAGTTTTTTAGGAGTTAAAAACTATAGTTTTCAGTTACAGTTTCAGAATCATGAGTCTATGTACTTAGTGAGATTTTTCATGAGCTCTAATGTAGTTGCTTAAGACTTTATAGTAGTTGAAAATTATGTAATCATCCCAGTGAGACACAGAACTCTGAAAGAATTTCACTGATGTTTACATCATTATCTAACACATTAAATTGAAAAACATGTGTTAAAATGTTTAAGCCATGTTCTCATATTTTGTGAACATCTATTTCAATAGTTATTGTGACTAGCATTTAATAAAACTTGCTGGAGATAGAGGTGGTTGGCAGCAGAATGATTCAGCTATTGAGTATCATGCGTGCGTGCTCAGTCGCTTCTGTCATGTCCGGCTCTTTGCGACCTTGTGGACTGTAGCCCAGAGTCTCCTCTGTGCATGAGATTCTCCAGCAAGAATACTGGAGTAGGTTGCCATTTCCTTCTCCAATTGAGTATTATGGAATAACTTAAATAAATTTTGTCATTAATATGTGGTCTTATTAGGTGTCAGTTCTACTCTAGCCAACTATCTTAGATGGTTTTACTTTTTTGATGACTGAGATTTCCTATCAGTTTATCGAACAATCTGAATTTGGTATATATAAACCTGATATTCTATTTTACATTTTTGCCTGAGTCTGTTGGTTTCCCATTTGTATCCTTTAATTGACATCTCATCTCCAATGTTTTCTATAACTTGTTATATTATAACTATAATAAGTTATAACTTAGTATAGTCACTACTTTTGGTTATTCAAAGAGAAAAAATTTACAGTCCAATTTCATACTTCAACCTCATATCCAACTGTGCATCTCTTTAGCAAATGACTCAAGAGGAGGGAAGTGAATCCTTAAAAATAATTTTTTTTTTTAACTTATTCCTCACCTTGGAATGTGTCTCACGAAATGAGGAGGAGGAGGGCAGTGTTGGTTTCTGCATCCTTCCCTCCACCTAATAGGTGGGAATGGGAGGTGAGAGGGGAGAGAAGAGTAATGAGAGGCACTCGACAGTTTGATCTGACTTGGGCTAACTCTTTACCACTCGTGGCCTCAGTGATGCGGAGTTCTCCATATTGATGGCGTTCACTTTTATTTCACCTTCTCACAGGACCTGCCAAAGCAGGGCAGCCATGTGTCCTTTCAGTCTGCCAGTGGTCCATGCTCCAGCCCCCTCTCTGAACAGGGTGCCTGGTGGCCTCCTGGGTTCAATTCAGTTCAGTCGCTCAGTTGTGTCCGACTCTTTGAGACCCCATGAATCACAGCACACCAGGCCTCCCTGTCCATCACCAGCTCCCAGGGTTCACCCAAACTCACGTCCATCGAGTCGGTGATGCCATCCAGCCATCTCATTCTCTGTCGTCCCCTTCTCCTCCCGCCCCCAATCCCTCCCAGCATCAGAGTCTTTTCCAGTGAGTAAACTCTTCTCATGAGGTGGCCAAAGTATTGGAGCTTCATCTTTAGCATCAGTCCTTCCAATGAACACCCAGGACTGATCTCCTTTAGAATGGACTGGTTGGATCTCCTTGCAGTCCAAGGGACTCTCAAGAGTCTTCTCCAACACCACAGTTCAAAAGCATCCATTCTTTGGCGATCAGCTCCTGGGTAGCTCCACCGTATAGTTCCCTAATATGAGACATCTGATGCTAGCATGATATTTTTCACCCCATCTCGCTCAACTGTTTTCATCAGACAATGGTTGTTTTCTGCTGCAATTGCCTTGCATGGCTGCAGATTCTCTTGAGGTGTACCTTCCTTCTGCAAAGTCCCCTAATTCATGGAACTCTTCACATATTATATGCCAAAAGGTGAGGATGTAGGCTGCTCATGTTTTCACCCTTCACTACCTGTTGGTCTTTTTTTTGTGTGTGTGTGCCATTTTTAAATAGAAGGATAGTAAATGTATTGCTCAGTACATTTCCAGCCAAGATTTGCTATATAAAATTTCTCCTTCTTATAAGTATTATATTTATGACAGAATTGGTTACTCTCCATCCTGTTTATGTTTAGTTGAAGTAAGCAGGTAATCCCCTTCCTCCCCCAGCCCCCAAACCAGGCAGAAAATACCTGACTCTACAGTTCTCTAATTTTCTTCTCTAGTCTCTTTCTTAAGGACTTCGGAAATGGGTCAGACTTGGATGGATGATAGTCATGAGTAGTAGAGCTTTTTCAGCTGCTTTTAAAAAGTCCCAAAGGAATTGTCTGGCGCTAGATATTTATGACTCTCTTTAAATATTAAGTGATTTCTCTCTCTGTCTTCAGCTTTGTTTTAGTGGACAAATTGAGTACAAGTGAATAGAACATCTAAGTATCATGGAATAAAATTTTCTTTGAGAAAGAGAGAAAAAGGGAGGGGGGGGAAAATATATATTGCTGCTGTTTGTATCTGAAAATCAACTTGAAGATCACTTTCTAACGTAGGTTAATTTACTCTTTGAACATTTTTTTAGGAGTTTATTATCCATCAGGCAGAGATCATACAAAAGGGGAGAAAGATTTTAGAGAAAGAGAAATTCTTTCAAAGAAAGTTTGCAAGAGGGCTTCGCTGATAGCTCAGTTGGTAAAAAAAAAAATCTGCCTGCAATGCAGGAGACCCTGGTTCAATTCCTGGTGAGGAAGATTCTCTGGAGAACGGATAGGCTACCCACTCCAGTATTCTGGCCTGGAGAATTCCATGGACTGTGTAGTCCATGGGGTCACAAAGAGTTGGACAGACACAACTAAGTAACTTTCACTTTCATTTTACATGAAGGGGGCTGCTTGACCCAGATTTTGGAGGATGCTGTCTTTGCTGGAGGAAGTGAAATCAGAGTAAATGATTAAAGGAGATGTGGGAATTAAGCAGGTTACAGGAGCAAGGGAAAAGAGTGTTCTCTGACAGGTGTAACTATCAGAATGAAGAGAGAACATGGAACTTTTAAGTCCTGAAGGTCTAGAATATCCAGAACTTACAGGGTAACAAGGCACTGGTTAGAGTGATCTTACCTGATTGTAGGGAAGTAAACAGAAACCAGATCATGAGAATAATTTGAAAAGTGTCCTAAGAGAATTGGAGAACTAGTGAAGTATTTTACAAAGGGGCATGGCATCATGAGATTAGCATTTTAGAATAACCACTAGTATGCTGGGTTCAACAGGTTAATTAAGGTGTGAAGAATGCAAGGAGATGAGTTAAACTATTGCAATGTTCCATGTAGTATATGATGGATGGTAGCCTAGAATAGAGTGGGATAGCTGGTATAGAGAGAAATAGACAAATGAGAGAGCACTTTGGCATGTGAAGCTGTCAGCCTTTGAAGATGGATGGGATTTAGGGCTTGGAGAAGAGGGAGGAGTCAAGAATGAGGAACCATTGCATGTCCTGGAATGCCAGGTAATTTGAAATTGGTATGTCCTGGGAGAGAGGACTCTGAAAGGGGAGAAACTGGATCCAGGTGAAGATGATGATGGATGGAGTTCTTTACACGAACAGGGTCTGAAGTGCCCCAAGGCCAAAAACATGGGTATGTCAAGCAGGCATTTGAGGTACCGAAAAGTATTTGGCCTGGAAAGGTAAATTGCATTTGGGAAGATGAACTCATTGCCCAGGCTGTTAGCTCATTCCGAATAAGAATAATCATTTTCTTATTCTGCTTTATGGACAAGAATAAGAAGACTGGTATTCTGCTTTACTGACATGTTGCGGTACTTAGGTGAACGAACTCAACTTTTTCATTTGTGACAGTGTTTTCCCCCATGGAAATGACTTAGTAAATGTTTTCAATATGTTGTAAATTTTACATGCCACCCTTCCACCATAATTTTGGAACTATTAAGGTGATATTTGGCATGGGAACTAAATTTAGAGCTTGAGTGTGGGTGTACACAATGTGGCTACCATGACCAACACAGATGTGCTGGACCTGAAAACAACCATTAGTTTTGCAGGCCTGTTGCCTGTTGAGAATATATATGAAGCAGGAGAGAAACCTTTGCCCAGGAAAATAGCTTTTTGTATTATGAGTTTAGAATTTTTAATGTGATAAAGAAATAATAAAGTGAAAGTCTTCAGCATTCCAGTAGTCCTGTCTCATGTTATCTTGGAGGCGACGAACTCTTAGCAGTTCTATTTCATCAGAAAACCTGAGTCCATCATTTAGGGCGCATAAATACAGATATAGGCTGCCCAGGTGGTGCTAGTGGTCAAGAACATGACTGCCAGTGCAGGAGACATAAGAGGCGTGGCTTTGATCCCTGCATCAGGAAGATTCCCCTGGAGAAGGGCACGGCCACCCACTCCATTATTCTTGCCTGAAGAATTCCGTGGACAGAGGTGGCTACAGTCTATAGGGTCACACAGAGTCGCACACGACCGGAGCGACTTGGCACACATGCACGCACGCACATATGGATATAATGAATCTCCATGAACAAAAAGAATTTGTAAGTTTTAGGGTAAAGAACAAAATGTGAAGAGAATTGCCAGTTCTAAAGACGAAAGCCTAGATTTAGAGAATAGTCATTAAAACACTTCAAGGAAGAAGTGAATTAGGTGGCGATGAAAACTCAGTTCTAGTTTATGCTTTTCTGGTGATTTTTATTTTTATATGAGCTAATCCTTCAGAGATGAAGCTACATATGCCACACGGTTACTGTCAGCTTGTTATAATGTCTTGAGGAAAGACTGGGAGGCTGCCCGACCCTGCAGCTGGCCTTAGCAGTCACCTTAAGCATATTGCTGACACATAGTTGACATTCAGAAAGTATTAGTTCCACTGCTACATTTAAAATGGATAACCAAGGACCTTCTGTATAGCAGAGGGAACTCTGTTCAATGTTATGTGGAAGCCTGGATGGGAGGGGAGTTTAGAGGAGAATGGATACGTGTATATGTATGGTTGATCCCGTTTGCTATTCACCTGAAAATATCACATTGTTTGTTAACCAGCTTTACTCCAGTACAAAATAATAAATTTAATTAAAAAAAATATTCGTTTCCTTCCCTCATGTTTGCATTGCTTTTAGAAAAAAACAGTTTTCAGTGTGAATTTGATTTCATCAGAAACTCTCTTATTCAAAGATTTCAAATCAGTGTATTTGGAAACACTTTGTTCAAAATCACTTACTGATTTATAATGGACTAAGGGGGACATTGTGTCTGCCTTACAGCAGATAGTTTTCATATAAACTTCTTTTGAATGTGAAACATAGTTGGGACATGATTCTTCAAAAACTCATCTTCTATTGTAGTCACTTTGTTTTCTTCCCACCTGTAGAACCCATGATAGTTTCTCTTCAATCTGTTTTATTATGATCAGGCTTCTGATACATGGCAGCAAAACTTAAACCTGACATCAAACTACCTTACTGTCCATTCCCTCCATTGCAGTGAGGTCGGTCCTTTGTTGTCCCCATCATTCCTTCCTCCCTGGTGGATGCCCCGTGCTCCTCCGTGCCCAGGGTCATGCCATCCACTCTGTGACACCTGACCTCTTAATTCATTCTGTAACCTTCCTCTTTATTTATTTTTTATAGGAGGCAAATTACCGTACATTAATATATTGGTTGGTTTTGCCATACATTGACACGAATCCGCCCCGGATGTACATGTGTTCCCTTTCTTGAACCCCCTACTACCTCCCTCTTCCCCATATCCTCCCTCCAGGTAATCCCCGTGCACCAGCCCCAAGTATCCTGTATCATGTGTCGAACCAGGACTGGTGATTCATTTCACATATGATAATATACATGCTACAATGCCATTCTCCCAAATCATCCCACCTTCACCCTCTCCCACAGAGTCCCAAAGACTGTTCTATACACCTATGTCTCTTTTGCAGTCTCTTATACAGGGTTAAGGTTACCATCTTTCTAAATTACATATATATATGCGTTGCTGCTGCTACTGCTGCTAAGTCACTTCAGTCGTGTCCGACTCTGTGCGACTCCATAGACGGCAGCCCACCAGGCTCTGCCGTCCCTGGGATTTTCCAGGCAAGAACACTGGAGTAGGTTGCCATTTCCTTCTCCAATGTGTGAAAGTGAAAAGTGAAAGTGAAGTCACTCAGTCGTGTCCGACTAGTAGCGACCCCATGGACTGCAGCCCACCAGGCTCCTCTGTCCATGCGATTTTCTAGGCAAGAGTACTGGAGTGGCTTGCCATTGCCTTTTCTGAGAGGGAGACAAAAATGCAAACTGTGTGTGGTCTCTGAAAAACTGGGAAGGACTGGGATCTAGGGCTTAAGAAACATGATTAGCATTAGATAGGCAAAAGAACACCTCTTTCACTGAAATGAAAGAAAGAAAGGATAGAATTGGATACAGGCTAGTTAGCAGATTTGGTGGTAGGAAGTTGAAAGAGTCTGTTAATTGCCGTGAAGTAAAACGGACTGCTCGTTAAATTTGTGAGGGTAAGATGACAGTGTCTGAGGGGCTGGGGAAGAGTGAGGGAGAGTGACCGAGCAGCACTAAGGACTCAGATGAGCACAGAGAACATTCACTGTTAGCACTAATACAACATTAATTGGCAGTTTCCAATTTTTCCCCAACAAGTGCTCATCAGCCTTGATATAAAGCAATGGATTCCACTGAATCCATCCAAGGTTGGGATTTTGCCAGGCAGGTTTAATAGAAAAACAATGAGATGGGAAAGCTGAAGCCACTGGAAAATAATTAGCACAAGTGATGAATGATCGTGTGAGAAGCAGAATGGATATAAAATTCTTTTACTTCAAACAAGCACTTTCATCCACCCTATGACCTACTAAAGTAAGTTGAAACTATTATTTATAAGTTTCATTTTGCTATTTTGACAGTCTTATTTGGTTTCCTCATCTTACAAGGATCAGTTCAGTTCAGTCGCTCAGTCGTGTCCGACTCTCCACGACTCCATGAATCACAGCACACCAAAAATACCATGGCAGTTTACAAGCTACTTTCAGTGACTGATCTTTCTGAAGAAAATTCTGTTGTAGGAGTCTATATATGCGTTAGTATACTGTATTGATGTTTTTCTTTCTGGCTTACTTCACTCTGTATATTAGGCTCCAATTTCATCCACCTCATTAGAACTGATTCAAATGCATTCTTTTTGATGGCTGAAAAATACTCCATTGTGTATATGTACCAAAGCTTTCTTATCCATTCGTCTGCAGATGGACATCTAGGTTGCTTCCATGTCCTGGCTATTATAAACAGTGCTGCGATGAACATTGGAGTACGTGTGTCTCTTTCAATTCTGGTTTCCTCAGTGTGTATGCCCAGGAGTGCGATTGCTGGATCGTATGGCAGTTCTATTTCCAGTTTTTTGAGGAATCTCCACACTGTTCTCCATAATGGCTGTACTAGTTTGCATTCCCACCAACAGTGTAAGAGGGTTCCCTTCTCTTCACACTCTCTCCAGCATTTATTGCATATAGACTTTTGGATAGCAGCCATTCTGACTGGTGTGAAATGGTATCTCACTGTGGTTTTGATTTGCATTTCTCTGATTATGAAGGATGTTGAGCATTTTTTTATGTGTTTGTTAGCCATCTTTATGTCTTCTTTGGAGAAATGTCTGTTTAGTTCTTTGGCTTATTTTTTGATTGGGTCATTTATTTTTCTGGAATTGAGCTGCAGGAGCTGCTTGTATATTTTGGAGATTAATCCTTTATCAGTTGCTTCATTTGCTATTATTTTCTCCCATTCTGAAGGCTGTCTTTTCACCTTGCTTATAGTTTCCTTTGCTGTGCAGAAGCTTTTGATTTTAATTTGGTCCCATTTGTTTATTTTTGCTTTTATTTCCAATATTCTGGGAGGTGGGTCTTGGAGGATCCTGCTGTGATTTATGTCGGAGAATGTTTTGCCTACGTTCTTCTCTAGGAGTTTTATAGAATCTGGTCTTACATTTAGCTCTCTAATCCATTTTGAGTTTATTTTGGTGTATGGTGTTAGGAAGTGTTCTAGTTTCATTCTTTTACAAGTGGCTGACCAGTTTTCCCAGCACCACTTGTTAAAGAGACTGTCTTTTCTCCATTTTATATTCTTGCCTCCTTTGTCAAAGATAAGGTGTCCATAGGTGCGTGGGTTTATCTCTGGGCTTTCTATTTTGTTCCATTGATCTATATTTCTGTCTTTATGCCAGTACCATACTGTCTTGATGACTGTGGCTTTGTAGTAGAGCCTGAAGTCTGGCAGGTTAATTCCTCCAGTTCCATTCTTCTTCTTCAAGATTGCTTTGGCTATTCGAGGTTTTTTATATTTCCATACAAATTGTGAGATTATTTGTTCTAGTTCTGTGAAAAATATCATTGGTAGTTTGATAGGGATTGCATTGAATGTATAAATTACTTTGGGTAGTATACTCATTTTTGCAATATTTATTCTTCCAATCCACGAACACGGTATATTTCTCCATCTATTAGTGTCCTCTTTGATTGCTTTCACCAGTTTTTTATAGTTTTCTATGTACAAATCTTTTGTTTTGTTTCCTTAGGTAGATATATTCCTAAGTATTTAATTCTTTTCGTTGCAACAGTGAATGGAATAGTTTCCTTAATTTCTCTTTCTATTTTCTCATTATTAGTGTATAGGAATGCAAGGGATTTCTGTGTGTTGATTTTATATCCTGCAACTTTACTGTAATCATTGATTCGCTCTAGTAGTTTTCTGGTAGAGTTTTTAGGGTTTTCTGTGTAGAGGATCATGTCATCAGCGAACAGTGAAAGTTTTACTTCTTCTTTTCCAATTTGTTTTCCTTTTATGTCTTTTTCTGCTCTGATTGCTGTAGCCAAAACTTCCAGCACTATGTTGAATAGTAGTGGTGAGAGTGGGCACCCTTGTCTTGTTCCTGACTTTAGGGGAAATGCTTTCAGTTTTTCACCATTGAGGATAATGTTTGCTTTGGGTTTGTCATATATAGCTTTTATTATGTTGAGATATGTCCCTTCTATTCCCACTTTCTGGAGGGTTTTTTATCATAAATGGATGTTCTATTTTGTCGAAGGCTTTCTCTGCATCTATTGAGATAATCATATGATTTTTATTTTTCAGTTTGTTAATGTGGTGTATTATGTTGATTGATTAGCGGATATTGAAGAATCCTTGCATTCCAGGGATAATGCCCACTTGGTCATGATGTATGATCTTCTTAATGTGTTGTTGGATTCTGATTGCTAGAAATTTGTTAAGGATTTTTGCATCTATGTTCATCAGTGATATTGGCCTGTAGTTTTCTTTTTTTGTGGGATCTTTGCCAGGTTTTGGGATTCGGGTGATGGTGGCCTCATAGAATGGGAAGAAATGAAGAATCCTAGGGTTAGTAGAAGGAAAGAAATCGTAAAAATTAGGGCAGAGATAAATGCAAAAGAAACAAAAGAGACCATAGCAAAAATCAACAAAGCCAAAAGCTGGTTCTTTGAGAAGGTAAATAAAATTGACAAACCACTAGCCAGACTCATCAAGAAACAAAGGGAGAATAACCAAATCAATAAAATTAGAAATGAAAATGGAGAGATCACAACCGACAACACAGAAATACAAAGGATTATTAGAGAATACTATCAGCAATTATATGGCAATGAAATGAATAACTTGTAAGAAATGGACAAATTACTGGAAAAGTACACCTTGCCAAAATTGAACCAGGAAGAAATAGAAAATCTGAACAGACCCATCACAAGCACAGAACTAGAGGATGTAATCAGAAATCTTCCAGCAAACAAAAGCCCAGGTCCAGACGGCTTCACAGCTGAATTCTACCAAAAATCTAGAGAAGAGCTAACACCTATTCTACTCAAACTCTTCCAGAAAATTGCTGAGGAAGGGAAACTAACCTTCCTCTTTAATGTGAGCATTACTTGACCACCCGCTGTGAAGATATCAGAATGACTGGCGTAGATCAGAGCCCCTCATTTGCTTTTCTAATGTTTCAGGTCCTAAAAATAATTCATATGGGAAAAGTTCCATTACCCAAACCAAATGGAGAAACAGAAAATCATGGTATTATGAAAAATATTACCTGGTTGGCAGGCTGAGATCTTGGCTTCAGACTACTAGACAGTTCTGAATACTATTGCAAAAAATTACTTAACTTCCTGGGCTTTAGCTGATTGGCTTTTTGTTTTCACTAAGTTCTTTAGCACTTCTAATATCTGAAAAAATAAATTCCTTTGTGACATAGAAGTTAGGCCTTAAGTAAGCTCATGCGTAGTCCCTCAGTCATGTCTAACTCTTTGCGACCCCATGGACTACAGCCTGCCAGGCTTCGCTACCCATGGGATTTTCCAGGTAAGAATGCTGGATTGGGTTGCCACTTCCACCTCCATGGGATCTTGTGGAGCCAGGGATCAAACCTGCATTGCCTGCATCTCCTGCGTGGGCAGGAGGATTCTTTACTGAGCCACCTGGGAGGCCCTAAGTAAGCTCAGCCACCTAGGGTCTGGGAACTGAATTTAAAAAAATAAATAAAGAAATAAAAGGATTTGGCAGAAAAGAACCAGCTTCTTGTTTCCCGCCAGTGATAAAATTAGTAAAGAAATTTAGAACCACAAATGTAGCTCAGACTGTGATTATGTGGTTCCTCAACAGAGGAACAACCACAAAGAAAGAAATACTTTTGTTGTCTGGCTTTATTATAATGCCAAGAAATTTTGGGTATAAGCCAAGAAATAGGAGGATTAAGAGGAAAAGGAGATAGGAGGAGGAATAAAAAGGAAATCTGTTGTTAAATAAGAGGACCTATTACTCTATAATCCTCTCAGTAAATTCTGACATTTCATAGAATTCAACAACCATTACTTACAAAAATACTGAAAAATAAAACTTATTTAATGTTGGAATAGGTATTCTGACCAGTAGTCGGCAATGTGCTTAATGGATAAAAAAAGCAAAACATTTTTTTAGAATCATAAAGGAAGCAACCTGCTAATGCAATCATTATTTTGTTTAAGAAAATCTACTCAGTTTGTACCTGAAACACAGTACTACATTAACTTAGATAAAAATGTTATTATTTTGAGAGAATGTGATTGAATATATCACATTAGAGAAAAAGGTGGTTAAATTAGAAGTCAATAGCTTGAGTTTAGTAAAGGTAACAAAGTAAATAGCATATCTATGCTTTGTTAATAACTAAATTAAAAAATTTAATGGCATTCATGATGGGAATACCATTATGAACTACCCAGAGATAATGGAAACATACACACTACCATTCGTTAGATAGTTAGCCAATGGGAATTCGCTGTGTACTCGGGGAACTCAAACTAGGGCTTTGTAACAGCCTAGAGGAGTGGGTAGTTTGAGCATTCTTTGGCATTCCCTTTCTTTGGGATTGGAATGAAGACTGACCTTTTAGAAAAGGCAGAGGCACCACAGATCAAATTGCCAACATCCTCTGGATCATGGAGAAAGCAAGAGAGTTCCAGAAAAACATCTATTTTTGCTTCATTGGCTATGCCAAAGCCTTTGACTGTGTGGATCACAACAAACTGTGGAACATTCTGAAAGAGATGGGAATACCAGACCACCTGACCTGCCTCTTGAGAAACTTATGTGCAGGTCAGAAAGCAACAGTTGGAACTGGACATGGAACAACAGACTGGTTCCAAATAGGGAAAGGAGTACGTCAAGGTTGTATATTGTCACCCTGCTTATTTAACTTATATGCAGAGTACATCATGAGGAACGCTGGGCTGGAAGAAGCAGAAGCTGGAATCAAGATTGCCGGGAGAAATATCAATAACCTCAGATATGCAGATGACACCACCCTTATAGCAGAAAGTGAAGAGGAACTAAAAAGCCTCTTGATGAAAGTGAAAGAGGAGAGTGAAAAAGTTGGCTTGAAGCTCAACATTGAGTAAAGTAAGATCATGGCATCTGGTCCCATCACTTCATGGGAAATAGATGGGGAAACAGTTGAAACAGTGTCAGACTTTATTTTTTTGTGCTCCAAAATCACTGCGGATGCTGATTGCAGCCATGAAATTAAAGACGCTTACTCCTTGGAAGGAAAGTTATGACCAACCTAGATAGCATAATTAAAAGCAGAGACATTACTTTGCCAACAAAGGTCCATCTAGTCAAGGCTATGGTTTTTCCCGTTTTCATGTATAGATGTGAGAGTTGGACTGTGAAGAAGGCTGATCACCGAAGGATTGATGCTTTTAAACTGTGGTGTTGGAGAAGACTCTTGAGAGTCCCTTGGACTGCAAGGAGATCCAACCAGTCCATCATAAAGGAAATCAGTCCTGGGTGTTCATTGGAAAGACTGATGCTAAAGCTGAAGCTCCAATACTTTGGCCACCTCATGCGAAGAGGTGACTCACTGGAAATGACTGATGCTGGGAGGGATTGGGGGCAGGAGGAGAAGGGCACGACAGAGAATGAGATGGCTGAATGGCATCACCGACTCATGGACGTGGGTTTGAGTGAACTCCGGTAGTTGGTGATGGACAGGGAGGCCTGGTGTGCTGTGATTCATGGGGTCACAAAGAGTCGGACAAGACTGAGCGACTGAACTGAACTTAACTGAAGTGATTCAGCAGCAGCAAACTAGGTTTTAAAACAGCTTCTCTGGCCTTTGTCTTTCCAGTCGTAGGAACAAGGGGGGCGTTTTTGAGGTTTTGCTTTGGCTATTTCTTCATTATTCGCTTTTTGGCAACTCAGCTCTGTTGTTACCTGTAGTAAAGTTCCTCTGAATAGCCAGTAGAGCACCTGTTTCTTGACTGGATCCTGATTTAGAGAAGCACATGTTTTTCTTCCTTCTTCCCTTCTTCCCTCTCCCTCCCTCCTTTCATTCTTTCCTTCCTTTCAAAAAAACCTATCTCTGGCACATAGCAAACCCTCAGTATTGTTGATTGAATGCATTCTTAAACAATGAGGCTGACGAAAAATGATCAAATTATTTTCAGATATTCAGTTAACTAAAGCTAATGAGAAGATCTGCACCCTTCCCATAATTAAATTAGATCACATGGATTGTGTTTATTCAGTCATTAGGAGAGCTATTGGAAGATGCCCCTATCTCTGACCCTATGCTAATTGGAAGACTAATGCAGAGGTGTGGGTCATGGATCAATTGAAAGGAGTCTTTTCAAAATAAGATGTTAGGCAATCAGGTTTGGGGCTGATAAGCAGTCTGCAAAACAGAAAACAGCTAGGGATTTTTGGTTTTGTTTTTATTTCTGAAGCTTTCTTTCTGAACACAGTATCTGAACACATTGCCAGCAAAGAGGTTGGTTTTTTGTTATTCCTTTATTTTTATTTTAGCAAAAGTGATATATTCTTGTGATTTAAAATTTCACAGAAGTTTGTGGCTAAAAAGTAATTGCTTCATCCCACTTACCCGGAGGAAGCCAAGGTGAATGGTACATTGTAACCACCATACAGTGGTCTCTGTGTATATTCCTTCTAAGTCACTTCATTCGTGTCCCACTCTTTGCAACTCTGTGGACTGTAGCCTGCCAGGCTCTTCTGTCCATGGGATTCTCCAGCCAAGAATACTGGGGTGGGTTGCCATGTCTTCCTCCAGATCTTCCTGACCCAGGAATTGAACCCGTATCTCTTATGGTAGGCGGGTTCTTTACCACTAGCGGTATATGGGAAGTCCTTGTATGTGGGATCTAGTTCCCTGACCATGGATTGAACCCAGGCCCCGTGCATTGGGAGCATAGATTTTTAGCTACTGGACCACCAGTGAAGTCCCTCTGTATATATTCAGAATATGCCTATTGTATTTTCAAGGCATAATGTTTTGCTAAGCTTTGCTTTACTGTGCTTTTTTTGCTATACTTTCTTTGCTAAAGAGAATAACTTACTATCCTTTTTTTGCCAAACTTTACTAAGGATAGTAACTGAGACATCTCTCTCAAGCAATCCAAAACTCTGTCTTTCATTTTAGTAGCTTCATAGTGCTCTGTTATATGTTATAACCTAGTAATTGTCAGTTTCCCTATTAGTTGGCAATTCCTTATGTTTGGCAGTGGCTTCTACCCTTGCAGATAGGCAACTTTAAATAAAAGATGAAGACTTTTTTTTGGTCCAGTTGTCCCATAATGTTCCTGTTTTATATAAACATCTGAGAGAGTAGATTAAAAAACCATAATAATTACGAAATTTCTACAGCTTTCCATAACATCTGACTAAACCTGTGGACATTTGATTTTGACATCTTGTAAAATCTTCACTGAAATTTTATTACTTGAGAACAGGTGTACTGGTCCATTGTGTAAGGAGTCAGAGTTCATCATGAAGAAATGAGGTCACTGTTTCTTAATAGTTTCCTCTCTTAGCTTCCATTTTTGTCCTGTTATTTTCATGGGTCATTACAGAGTCATGTTTAGATTACAAACTATTTCAGAACAGATTCCTGATAAAGAACTTTTAGATTTAAAATAAGGCCTTTTTGAAATATTTAAATCCAAAGTCTTTAGATTTAAAAGTAAATAACATTAAAGTAATATCCAGGGCCATAAAGTAAATTCTTGCCACAGAGTTGCTTCTTGTATTAACACCTGGCGTGCTGTGATTTATGGGGCCACGGAGAGTCGGACACGACTGAGCAACTGAACTGAACTGAACATTGTGGGTGAATGCTATTGGCATATCAGCCATTCGCAACAGTAGTGAGGAAACCACATTCTCAATGGTTGGTGACTACCTGGGAAATTATATTACATTGGCTTGTGAGTCAGTATTTTTATTCAGTAATTCAATATTTTAAGGTTTTATTGGAGGATAATCATTTTATATTGATGAGGAGTTTGTACGCAACTACTCTCCCTTACTAATAAGAGAGAAATGATCCACAGATGCAATCTTATCAACAGAAATTTCTTTAGAAATAAACTACGTCTTCGGAAGAAGCCAAAAACTGATGTAGGCCTACCCAGAAAAAGACTGTAATATCTCCATTTTGGTTAAGAAGGCAAGGGGATTCATACTTATTTTAGAAACATTTTTTTTTCCCCAGAACCAGCTTTGATTAGAACTATTTTCAAAATATACCTCTCCAGACTCATAATTTCCCATGGTTCTTGAAAACTGTATTTCTGGACTTTCATTTATTTGCAAGTTTCATTTTTAGGGCAGAAGTAATTGAGTTACTGATTGTATTAATATTAAAAATATTATTGAAGAACCGACCTTTATTTGTCCCAACTTTAATGTATTCAGCTGTTCAGAGGAAAGGAGAGAGTTCTTACTCTAGGTCATTCTAGACAAGTGGGATTTTTATCCTTATATAGTAAAAGTGTGGGAGGCAATCTATGTTTTTGAAATACATGAAAATTTATTTTAAATGACATTTGATTTTTAATATAAAAATGTAAATTTTTTCCAAAGTTTATTCTTGTGGTCCTTCCTAATTTAGCTATACTCATGAAAATGTATTTGTACATATGTGTGTATCTCCTGAAAAAGCAGAATGCCCTAGCACAATATTTTCTGCTTTCACCTTCCTATTGTAAATACATCAGTTTTTTTTTTTTTTTTTTTATCCTTTCAATTTTTTTTCCCTTATTCATATGAAAAGCAGTGTTGAAACAGCCTAGGAAAATGCATTCCATATTTTGAGGTTTCAGTTAAAAAGTTGGAATTCAGATTCTTTGAGATGTTTACACATCTCAAGCACTTTCCAAAAGATGTATATTTCTGTTTCCATCCACAACATTTGCATTGTCTTTAAATGTGGAAAATAATTACTTTAAAATTCTTTATTTAGAACACACCATTGAATTGTATGTGGTTAAAGTCTTTTAAAGTGCATGTTTTTTGACTTTTTAAAGCTTTCACTAGAGAATTAAAATACGATCCCTTTCAGTCATCGTTGTCTCAAACTATACCAAAAGAATTTCACTTATAAGCATATAAAGTATGTTTTTTAAAAATAGCACTTAATGAGATAAAAAGAATTATTTTACTTTATGGGAAAATCCTGACATCATATGAATTAATTTTTACTATTTTTTTATGATAGGAATATTTGGGATTTCTGGTCAGAAAGTTTAAGCAAACACAAAGAACCTTTATAAGGTTAACTTCTCATTCCTTGGTAGAAGGAGGCATTTTGGGTGATAATTTTTTAAATTACTTCCCAGAGGCTTTAAAATTCATGACCCTTGAAACTTACATGAGGTAGAAGATAAAGAATATGGGTTAGTAGGTGGGAATGAGTTAAAGGAAATTTATAATTATTCATATTATAATGAATTTCTAATAATGCTAGATACTACTCTGCTATGGACATGTTTAAAGACATTTTCTCTGCTTCTTATATATTTAAGGTCAATATGCATGCGATAAATTACACTTAAGAATACTCTTAATTAAGTCTCATAAATCATTACTTCGAGGAAATCTTTTAAAAAAAATATAGGCCCAGAAACTCACTCTTTTAATTAATTCTTTACTCTTTTTATTTAAAATAAAATTACAAAACCTATCTTGTACTAGAAAGTTATTCTCACAACCTACTATTTGAAAATATGATTATATTTAGTCCCTTTTAGCTTGCCGTATTCTAAACAAAAGTAGAAGCACAGCAATATTTTGCTTAAATATTTTAAAAGATTATTAACCCAACTTTTCTAGATTTCTTTTAACCATATTAACTCCTTATTTTACATTATCCTTTTAAATAAATTTAAATGTATAAAATGGTTCAGAAACTTAGTGATACTCTTCAGTTCTCTTAAATGAAAAATAGTTTTTCAAGACTTGATTTCTAAATGCATGTATATGTATTTTTTATCGGAGGGATACAGGTATACTTTAAGTATATACGGACAATACCAAGGGAAAATGGGTGCATTCCTTTATTTTTAGATTTAAAACACATATCTGTCATTGGGTTTTCTATAGGTATGTTTTGGTAATCAAGCATTAAAATCATGGTACTTGGACTTTCTCTGTTTTTTCTATATCCTATCTGCACATAGCGACAGCTCTACTTCTTCCTTTCTAATTTGTATTTTTAGAGTTTCTTTTTTTCTTATCTAATTGCTGTAGCTAGGATTTATAATACTATGTTGAATAAGAGTGGTGAGAATGGACATCCGTGTCTTATTCCTAATCTTAGAGAAATATGTTTTAGCTTTTCAATATGGAGTATGATATTGGCTGTTGGTTTGTCATACGTGGCCTGTATTTTGTTGGGGTGTGTATCTTCTGTACCAACTTTGTTGAGACTTTTTAATATAAATGGATGTTGAATTTTGTGAAAAGCTTTTGCTAAATCTATTGAGATAATTATAGAATTTCTGTTCTTCAGTTTCTCAGTATGTTATATCACATTGGTTGACTTCTAGATATCCTTACATCCCTAGAATAAATCCCACTTGATGAGAGTTTATGATCTTTTATGTGAATTTTAAAAATTTGATTTGCTAGGATTTTATGGAGGATTTTTACATCTGTGCTCATCAGGGATATTGGCCTGTAATTTTCTCTTTTGTAGTGTCCTTATCTGGCTTTGGTATCAGTGTGATGTTAAAGACCCCATAAAATGAGTTTAGAAATATTTTTTACTCTTCACTTTTTTGGCAATAGTTTGATAAGAGTAGATATTTACTCTTTTTTACATATTTGGTAGAATTTCCTGTGAAACTGTTTGGTCTTAGATTTTTCTTACTGTGAATATTTTGTTTACTGATACTATTTAATTACTAATGACCAATCTGTTCAGATGTTCGATCCTAGATTTAGTCTTGGAAGATTTTAGGTTTCTGGGAACTAGTCCGTTTCTTCTAGGTAGAAAGAGGCATTTTTTGTTGATAATTTTTGAATCATAGCCCAAAGGGAATGTAAATGTGTATAGAAACTATGGAAAACAGTATAGAGATTCTTCGAAAAATTAGAAATAGAACTGGCATACAATTCAGCAATTGTAATTATATGTATTTTTCCAATAAAAATTGAATTTTAAAAGGTATATGTACCTCTTGTGTTCATTGCGGCATTTATTGTTCAGTCACTCTGTCATGTCTGACTGTTTGCAACCCCATGGACTGCAGCAAGCCAGACTTCCCTGTCCTTCAGCATATCCTGAAGCTTTCTCATAGTCATATCTGTTGAATCAGTGATGCCATCCAATCATCTCTTCCTCTGGTATCCCCTACTCCTCCTGCCTTCAGTCTTTCCCAGCATCAGGGTCTTTTCTAATGACTCAGCTCTTTGCATAAGATGACCAAAATATTTGAGCTTCAGCATCAGTCCTTCCAGTAAATATTCAGGATTGATTTCATTTAGGATTGACTGGTTTCATCTCCTTGCAGTCCATGGGACTCTCAAGAGTCTTCTCCAACACCACATTTCAAAAGCATCAATTCTTTGATGCTCAGCCGCCTTTATGGTCCAACTCTCACATCCATACATGACTATTGGAAAAACCATAGCTTTGCCTGTTTGGACCTTTGTCAGCAAAGTAATGTCTCTGCTTTTTTTTTTTTTTTTAGTTTATTTTTTATTGAAGTATAATTTCTTTACAGAATTTTGTTGTTTTCTGTCAAATCTCAACATGAATCATACATAGGTATGCATGTATCCCCTCCCTTTCAAACTTTCCTCCCATCTGCCTCCCCATAACACTCCTCTAGTTTGATACAGAGCCCCTGTTTGAGTTTCCTGAGCCATACAGCAAATTCCCGTTGGTTATCTATTTTACATATAGTAATGTAAGTTTCCATGTTACTCTCTCCATACATCTCACCCTCTCCTCCCCTCTCCCCATGTCCATAAGTCTATTCTCTATGTCTGTTTCTCCATTTCTGCCCTGTAAATAAATTCTTCCACACCATTCTTCTAGATTCCGTATATGTGTGTTAAAATATGATACTTATCTTTCTCTTTCTGACTCACTTCACTCTGTATAACAGGTTCTAGGTTCATCCACCTCATCGCAACTGACTCAAATGTATTCCCTTTTATGGCTGAGTAATATTCCGTTGTGTAAGTGTACCTCAACTTCTTTATCCATTCATCTGTTGGTGGACATCTAGGTTGCTTCCATGTTCTAGCTATTGTAAATAGTGCTGCAGTGAACAATGGATACATGTGTGTTTTTCAATTTTGGTTTCCTCAGGGTATATGCCTAGGAGTGGGACTGCTGGGTCATATGGTGGTTTTCTTCCTAGTTTTTTAAGGAATCTCCATCTCATCTTCCATAGTGGCTATATCAGTTTCCATTCTCACTAACACTGCAAGAGTGTTCCCTTTCTCCACACCCTCTCCAGCATTTATTGTTTGTAGACATTTTGATGATGGCCATTCTAACCGGTGTGAGGTGATATCTCATTGTGGTTTTGATTTGCATTTCTCTAATAATAAGTGATGTTGAGCATCTTTTCATGTGTTTGTTAGCCATCTGTATGTCTTCTGTGGAGAACTGTCTGTTTAGGTCTTTTTCCCACATTTTGGTTGGGTGGTTTGTCTTTCTGGCATTGAGTTGTATGAGCTACTTTTATATTTTGGAAATTAATCCTTTGTCAGTTGTTTCATTTGCTATTATTTTCTCCCATTCTGAGGGTTGTCTTTTCACCTTGCTTATAGTTTCCTTTACTGTGCCAAAGCTTTTAAATTTAATCAGGTCCTATTGTTTACTTTTGCTTTTATTACCATTGCTTTATAAGGTGGGTCATAGAGTATCTTGCTTTGATTTATGTCATTGAGTGTTCTCCCTGTGTTTTCCTCTTAGAGTTTGATAGTTTCTGGTCTTACATTTAGGTCTTTAATCTATTTTGAGTTTATCTTTGTGTATGGTGTTTGTTCTAATTTGATTCCTTTACATGTAGCAGTCCAGTTTTCCCAGCACCATTTATTGAATCGACTGTTTTTGTCCCATTGTATATTCTTCCCTCCTTTGTCAAAAATAAGGGAGCCATAGGCGCATGGGTTTATTTCTGGGCTTTCTATCTTGTTCCATTGGTCGCTATTTCTGTTTTTGTGCCAGTACCGAACTGTCTTGATGACTGTAGCTTTGTAGTATAATCTGAAGTCAGGAAGGTTGATTCCTCCAGCTCCATTGTTCTTTCTCAAGACTGCTTTGGCTATTCAGGGTCTTTTGTGTTTCCATATTAGTTGTGAAAATTTTGCTCTAGTTCTGTGAAAAATGCCATTGGTAATTTTATAGGGATCACTTTGAATCTGTAGATTGCATTTGGTAGTATAACCATTTTCACAATATTGATTCTTCCTATCCAGGAACATGGAATCTCTCTCCATCTGTTTATGTCACCTTTAATTTTTTTTATCAGTGTCATAATTTTCTGTGTACAGTTCTTTTGTCTCCTTAGGTAAGTTTATTCCTATATATTTAATTCTCTGTGTTGCAATGGTGAATGGGATTGATTCCTTAATTTCCCTCTCTGATTTTTCACTGTTAGTGTATGGAACTGCAAGTGATTTCTCTGTATTGATTTTGTATCCGCAACTTTAAATTCACTGATTAGCTCTAGTAATTTTCTGATACTATATTTAGGTATTTAGGGTTTTCTATGTACAGTATCATGTCATCTGCAAACAGAGTTTTACTTCTTTTCTAATCTGGATTCCTTTTATTTCTTTTTCTTATTTGATTGCTGTAGCTAGGATTTCCAGAACTATGTTGAATAATAGTGGTGAAAGTGGACACTCTTGTCTTGTTCCTGATCTTATGGGGGGAATTCTTTCAGGTTTTCACCATTGAGGATAATGTTTGCTGTAGGCTTATCATGTATAGTCTTTTCTATGTTGAGGTAGCTTCCTTCTGTGCCCATTTTTTGAAGAGTTTTAATCATGAATGGGTGCTGAATTTTGTCAAAGGCTTTTGCTGCATCTACTGGGATTATCATATGTTTTTTATCTTTCAGTTTGTTAATATGGTGTATCACATTGTTTGATTTGCATATATTGAGGAATCTTTTTATCCCTGGAATAAACCCAACTTGATCATGGTGTATGAGCTTTTTGATGTGTTGATGAATTCTGTTTGCTGAAATTTTGTTGAGGATTTTTGTGTCTATGTTCATCAGTGATGTTGGCCTGCAGTTTTCTTTTTTTGTGTGTTGTCTTTGTCTGGTTTTGTTATCAGGGTGATGGTGGTCTCATAGAATGAGTTTGGAAGTGTTTCTTCCTCTACAATTTTTTGAAAGAATTTTAGAAGGATAGGCATTAGCTCTTCTCTAAATGTTTGATAGAATTCTCCTATGAAGCCATCTGGTCCTGGGCTTTTGTTTTTTGGGAGATGTTTGATCACAGCTTTAATTTTAGTGCTTGTAATTGGGTTGTTCATAATTTCTCTTTCTTCCTGGTTCAGTCTTGGGAGATTGAATTTATCTAAGAATCTCTCCATTTCTTCTAGGTTATCATTTTATTACCATATAATTGTTCATAATAGTCTCTTATAATCTTTTGTATTTCTGCATTGTCTGTTGTCATGTCTCTGCTTTTTAATACACTGTCTAGGTTTGTCATAGCTTGTCTTCCAAGGAGCAAGTGTCTTTTAATTTTGTTGCTGCAGTCGCCATCTGCAGTGATTATGGAGCCCAAGAAGATAAAGTCTGTCACTTGATTCTACTTTTTCCCCATCTCTTTGCCATGGAGTGATGAAACTGGATGCCATGATGTTAGTTTTTTTGAATGTTGAATTTTAAGGAAGCCTTTTCACTCTCCTCTTTCACCTTCATCAAGAGGCTCTTCAGTTCCTATTCTCTTTCTGCCGTAAGGGTGATGTTATCTGCATATCTGACATTATTGATATTTCTCCTGGCAATCTTGGTTCCAGCTTGTGCTTCATCCAGCTCAGCATTTCACGGGATTTACTCTGCATATAAGTTAAATAAGCAGAGTGACAGTATGCAACCTTGATGTACTCCTTTCCCAATTTGGAACCAATTTATTGTTCCATGTCCGGTTCTAATGGTTGCTTCTTGACTTGCATACAGGTTTCACCGGAGGTAGGTAATGTGGTCTGGTATTTCCATCTCTTTATGAATTTTCCAAAGTTTGTGTGATTCACACAGTCATAGGCCTTAGTGTAGTCAATGAAGCAGAAGTAGGTGTTCTTCTGGAATTCTCTTGCTTTTTCTGTAATCGAACGTTTATTGGCAATTGGATCTCTGGTTCCTCTGCCTTTTCTAAATCCAGCTTGAACATCTCGAAGTTCTTGGTTCATGTACTGTTGAAGATTAGCTTGGAGAATTTTGACCTTTACTTTGGTAGGATATGAAGTGAGTGCAATTGTGTGGTAGTTTGAACATTCTTTGTCATTGCCCTTCTTTGGGATTGGAATAAAAAATGGCCTTTTTCAGTCCTGTGGCCACTTCTGAGTTTTCCAAATTTGTTGGCATTTTGAGTGCAGCACTTTAACAGGGTCATCATTTAGGATTTGAAATAGCTTAGCTGGATTTTCATTTGATTTAGATTTAATGTTTGATCCAAACATGTATAAAATAATCTAAAATAGCTTGTTCGTAGTGATGCTTCCTAAGGCCCACTTGACTTCGCATTCCAAGATGTCTGGCTCTAGGTGAGTGATCACACGATCGTGATTGTCTTGGTCTTTTAAATTTTTTTTTGTATAGTTCTTCTGTGTATTCTTGCCAACTCTTTTAAACTTTCTGTTTCTGTTAGGTCCATACTGTTTCTGTCCTTTATTTTGCCCATCTTTGCATGACATGTTCCTGTGGTATCTCTGATTTTCTTGAAGAGATCTTTAGTCTTTCCAGTTCGGTTATTTTCCTCTATTTCTTTGCATTGTTCACTTAGGAAGGTTTTTTATCTCTCCTTGCTATTCTTTGGAACTTTGCATTGAGATAGGTGTATCTTTCCTTTTCTCCTTTGCCTTTAGTGTCTCTTCTTTTCTCAGCTATATGTAAGGCCTCTTCAGACAACCATTTTCCCCTTTTGTATTTCTTTTTCTTGGGGATGGTCTTGATCACTGCCCTCCTGTACAGCATCATGAACCTCCATCCATAGTTCTTCAGGCACTCTGTCTATCAGATCTAATCCCTGAATCTATTTGTTACTTCCACTGTGTAATCGTAAGGGATTCGATTAAGTCATACCTGACTGGCCTAGTGGTTTTCCCTACTTTCTGCAGTTTATGTCTATATTTTGCAATAAGCAGTTCATGATCTGAGCCCACAGACAACTTCCAGTCTTGTTTTTGCTCACTGTATTGGGCTTTTCCATCTTTGGCTGCAGAAAGTATAAGAAATCTGATTTTGAAATTATTCACAGTAGCCAAGAAATGGAAGCAGCCTACATTCCCACTGACAGATGAATGGGTAAAGATATATATGTATGAGTATGGACATATACAGTGGATTATTAGCCATGAAAAAGGATGAAATCTTGCCATTTGTGACAGCAAGAACAGAACTAAAGGGTATTATGCTGAGTGAAATAAGTGAAAGAAAGAAAAACACCGTATGACTTTACTTTTAGTTGAAATCTAACATAGCAAAACCAATGAACACATATAACAAAAGAGAAACATAGTGTTCGATAAAGAGAACACACAGGTGATTGCCAGAGAGGATGTTGTGTGAGGCGTGAAGGTTTGTGTGAAATAAGTAATGAAAATTAAAAGGCACTATCTTCTTGTTGCAAAATAAATAAGTCATGGGTATGAAATGTACAGTGTCGGGAATATATTCAGTCATTATGTAGTATCTTTGCATTGTTGCAGATGGTAACTAGACTTATCATCGGGTTATTTTTAATATATATAAATACCAAATCAGTGTGTTGTGTTCAGTTCAGTTCAGTTCAGTCGCTCAGTCGTGTCCGACTCTCCGCGACCCCATGAATCACAGCACGCCAGGCTTCCCTGTCCATCACCAACTCCTGGAGTACACTCAAACTCATGTCCACAGAGTCAGTGATGCCATCCAGCCATCCATTCTCCGTCGTCCCCTTCTCCTCCCGCCCCTAACCTTTCCCAGCATCAGAGTCTTTTCCAGTGAGTCAACTCGTCGCGTGAGGTGGCCAAAGTATTGCAGTTTCAGCTTTAGCATCAGTCCCTCCAATGAACATCCAGGATTGATCTCCTTTAGAGTGGACTGGTTGGATCTCCTTGCAGTATAAGGGACTCTCAAGAGTCTTCTCCAACACCACAGTTCAAAAGCATCGATTCTTCGGCGATCAGCTAGTGTTGTAAGGTCAGTTGTACTTCAAACAAAAAATAAACAAGCTCAGTGAAAAAGAAACCTTAGATTTGTGGTTACCAAAGATAGGGGTCAGGGGAGAGGAAATTGGATGAAGTTAGTCAAAAGCTACAAACTTCGACTTACAAGATAAATGACTACTAGATATGCAGTGCTTAACATGATTAATACATTTAACACTATTCTTATGTTGTATGTAAAAGTTAAGAGAATAAATCCTAAATTATCACAAGGAACAATATTTTTCTGTTTCTTTTATTTTGTATCTATATGTAATGATGATTGTTCATTCAACTTAATGTGATAATCATTTCATGACGTATATAAGTCAAGTATACTTTAAGCAATAGTACCTTAGTTATTTCAGTGAAACTCAGAGAAAAACATCATACTATTTGGTCACTGAGAAAAATAAAGAGTAGTTGACTGGACTCTGAATTTATATGTTGGGAAATTAAAGATTGCCTCTCATAATTCCAGTTTCTCAGTGTGTGGTGAAGATTATAATTCTTATGTTGTAGATCTTGAGCTAGTGTCTACGCAGGTGTTCAGAGATACTGTTACCATTGCTTCTTAGTGTAATTTGATCTTTAGACTCGATACCATACGTCACTGTATGGTACGTCACTATATTCAGGAAATATAGATAGAATTAAATTTTCATTCCATCTAACACATGTCATGCATGCATATGTATAATTTATATGCATACATATTTTATATATATATGATTGTAGCTTCTGCTTATCTTATGTCATTCTGTGCCATTACCCAACCCTCCAAATCCCTTCTAAAAATAAAGACTGCTAAGTCACTTCAGTCGTGTCCGACTGTGTGACCCTATAGATGGCAGGCCATCAGGCTGACCCGGGAGAGGTGCACATATTTGGATTTCCCTAGACACCAGAGTGAAAGAAGGTTCATGATATGAAAAGATTCTGGCAATTCTAAGTAAGTCAGTCTGGATCTAAAATAATCTTTGAAGGCGTGTTAGTTTACATGATCAATATGGTTACTGTCCTACAAGAGATTTACAGGAACACAATTAGGGAATTTTTAGTGGTTTTTTGATCATTTCTCAGTGACTTTTCCAAATACAGCACAGCCTTCATAGTTAAACTCTTTACAGATAAAGGAAGAGTACAAAGCATGGCAGACAGTGGGAAAGAATCAACTTTGAGCCTCACAAATCCCCTAAAATCTGACGAAATTTCTTAGTTTTCAAATGACATTTTATTGTTGTAAGAAAGGCTCATAAAGCATAAAAAGTGATTTTTTGTAGAATGGTTATTTCTTTCATTACACTTTTTCAGTATGTGTTCATCTCTTTCCCATTCTCTCTTTTTCCTTTTTGGACAGTTACTTACCATATTGATTTTAAGACGTTGAAGCACAATAACCTTCTCTTTTTAACTAATGGAGATGAAAGACAAAGAAAATCTACTACTGATAAAAGTTTTAATGGAATAATGAAGGATAGAACTATGTATGCTGAGATTTGTCTTTAGTGCTCTGAACAGCAGTAAGATCTAATTTACCCACCAAAAGCCTTCGTAATTAAAAGACAGTCTTAATGATTTAACACACCTTTTGTAGTAAAATATTGAAAGAGGTAACCTATATTCATTTTAGTCTAAATTATTTTCATCTAAAAATTACAAGGTTTTTCAGCAGATACTTAAATGTAATGATCAATAATCAGTGTTTCTCTTGTAAATAAAGCAAATTTGGAAGTGGCCATAATGTTCTTGTGTATTCAGTCAGTTTTGTTATGCAGTCCTATATTTTGGTTTATTTGAGAAAGCTGTTTCAGGGTTCTTTTTTTTTTTTAACTCATGGGGATAAAATTTGGCCAATTTCAGATAAATGTTTATTTGGAGCTTGCAACAATTTTGAAGGTTATTTTCATGAATTGATGAATAGGAAGGTTTTATTTTAAGAAAACAGTTGGAACTTTTTTGAACTTTAAAGAATGGTACCTTTATTAACTTTGCTGACTTTACTTTTTTACATTTGTCATATTTGTGGATGGCTTGAGCATGACTGGGGGCGGGAGGAGAAGCGGACGACAGAGAGTGAGATGGCTGGATGGCATCACCGACTCGATGGACATGAGTTTGAGTGAACTCCAGGAGTTGGTGATGGACAGGGAGGCCTGGCGTGCTGTGATTCATGGGGTCGCAAAGAGTCGGTCACGACTGAGCGACTGAACTGAACTGAGCACAATATGTAAATTAGAATTGGGCAGTTGCTACTCAGCAGCACATATGTCACTTGTTTCTATTTTTTAAGATATTTGGTTTTTCTGATGATGATTAAACTGTAAGAGTGTTTGTAATGAGAACTTTCTGATCTGACTGTACACACTGAAAACAATTTTAATTTGACTATTTTAAACATTTCCGTCTTTTGACATACCAGTGGATTTGTTTCTCTGTCTTGTGAGATGACTATGCCCTTTTACAGAAAGGGCCCTTCCTGGGTGCAACAGTGCTGCTGCTGCTGCTGCTGAGTCACTTCAGTCGTGTCCGACTCCGTGTGACCCCATAGACGGAAGCCCACCAGGCTCCCCCGTCCCTGGGATTCTCCAGGCAAGAACACTGGAGTGGGTTGCCATTTCCTTCTCCAGTGTGTGAAAGTGAAAAGTGAAAGTGAAGTCACTCGGTCATGTCTGACTCGTAGCGACCCCATGGACTGCAGCCTACCAGGCTCCTCCATCCATGGGATTTTATAGGCAAGAATACTGGAGTGGTGCTACTTGTTCATTTTTTTATTTGCCTACTAGTGAAGTAGTGTAGATTTTCTTGTGACTGAGCACAGATTTCATGCAAATTTAAAGAATGTCCCAGACAGTAACTGGAGAGAATCAGATTCTGTGTGTTCCTTGCTCATGGATAAAACTTCATGGCTTCTCTATTTAACTAGTAGGAATGGCCTATATCTTCCCTGGTGGCTCAGAGCATCTGCCTCCAATGCGGGAGACCCAGGTTCGATCCCTGGGTTGGGAAGATCCCTGGGAAGGAAATGGCAACCCACTCCAGTACTCTTGCCTGGAGAATCCCACGGATGGAGGAGCCTGGTAGACTACAGTCTACAGGGCCACAAAGAGTCGGACATGACTGAGCGACTTCACTTCAGTAGGAATGGCCAACTTCCAGTACCCAAAAGATCAGTGAGCATATTATGGGTAAATGGCATCTGGAGGCTGGAACTTCACAGTTCCAACATTATAGCATTCTAGAATGGTGCCTGGTGACCTTAGTCCCTTTTTGGAGCCCGCTTATGTGATATCCTTACAGAACCGTCACCACCAGCATTCACCTCAATGGTGAATTCCATAGTCTCCTTCCTTTCTCAGTTGGGAGCACCAATCTTCATCAACTATCTGGAGTGAACGCCATAGAAATTATCCTTGATAGCCTTCATTCCTTCAACATCTGCATCTACTTCATAACTTCTAAATATGAGTTTTGTCTGAATTCATCTCTGCCTCCCCAAGTGCTCAGCAGAACTACCTTAATAGCCTCTTTAAATAGCTTTCTTTAACTTCTCCCCTCACTCCATGACTCGATGGACATGAGTTTGAGTGAACTCTGGGAGTTGGTGATGGACAGGGAGGCCTGGTGTGCTGTGATTCATGGGGTCGCAAAGAGTCGGTCACGACTGAGCGATTGAACTGACCTGAACTGGTATTTTACTCAATACTCTTAATTTTTTCTTGAAGACAGTGAGTTTTGTTACGCTAATGGAATAAAGCCTTTAGTTCCCATGTGGGGAAAAGAAAAATATCCCACTTATGAACTGGATTTGGGGGCTGATGACAGACAGGGGGATCTTCCTGGGTGGTGCTCACGGTAAAGAACCTGCTTGCCAATGCAGGAGACATAAAAGACGAGGGTTCGATCCCTGGGTTAGGAAGATCATCTGGAGGAAGCCATGGCAATCCATTCCAGTATTCTTGCCTGGGAAATTCCACAGAGAGAGGAGCCTGGCGGACTATAGTCCATGTGGTCACAAAGAGATGAACATAACTGAAGCAACCTAACATGCACACATACACGAAAGACAGAGAATTCAAGGATATCCCCTTAGTTTTTTTATCTTGAGTTACTAGGTAGATATTGATGCTATACAGTGACATAGGGAAGACTAGATTTCAGTTCAGTTCAGTTCAGTTCAGTCGCTCAGTCGTGTCCGACTCTCCGCGACCCCATGAATCACAGCACACCAGGTCTCCCTGTCCATCACCAACTCCCGGAGTTCACTCAAACTCATGTCCACAGAGTCGGTGATGCCATCCAGCCATCTCATTCTCGGTCGTCCCCTTCTCCTCCCGCCTCCAACCTTTCCCAGCATCAGAGTCTTTTCCAGTGAGTCAACTCGTCGCATGAGGTGGCCAAAGTATTGCAGTTTCAGCTTTAGCATAAGTCCTTCCAATGAACACCCAGGATTAATCTCCTTTAGAATGGACTGGTTGGATCTCCTTGCAGTCCAAGGGACTCTCAAGAGTCTTCTCCAATGCAGATGACACTACCCTTATGGCAGAAAGTGAAGAGGAACTAAAAAGCTTCTTGACGAAAGTGAAAGAGGAGAGTGAAAAGGTTGGCTTGAAGCTCAACATTCAGAAAACAAAGATCATGGCATCTGGTCCCATCATTTCATGGGAAATAGATGGAAAAACAGTGGAAACAATGTTAGACTTTATTTTTGGGGCTCCAAAATCACTGCAGATGGTGATTGCAGCCATGAAATTAAAAGACGCTTACTCCTTGGAAGGAAATTATGACCAACCTTGATAGTATATTAAAAAGCAGAGACGTTACTTTGCCAACCAAGGTCCATCTAGTCAAGGCTAATGGTTTTTCCCGTGGTCATGTATGGATGTGAGTTGGGCTGTGAAGAAAGCTGATCGCTGAACAGTTAATGCTTTTGAACTGTGGTGTTGGAGAAGACTAGATTCAGTTCAGTTCAGTTCAGTTCAGTCGCTCAGTCGTGTCCGACTCTCCATGACCCCATGAATCACAGCACGCCAGGCCTCCCTGTCCATCACCAACTCCCGGAGTACACTCAAACTCATGTCCACAGAGTCGGTGATGCCATCCAGCCATCTCATTCTCCGTCATCCCCTTCTCCTCCCGCCCCCAACCTTTCCCAGCATCAGAGTCTTTTCCAGTGAGTCAACTCGTTGCATGAGGTGGCCAAAGTATTGCAGTTTCAGCTTCAGCATGCTTTTAACAAATGAGAGAATTGAGTGTTCTTCTGGATTTGTTACATTTAGATACTAAGTAAAGATTTCAAAAGCATCATTCTCTGCTGCTGCTTCTGCTAAGTCTCCTCAGTGGTGTCTGACTCCGTGTGACCCCATAGATGGCAGCCCACCAGGATCCCCCGTCCCTGGGATTCTCCAGGCAAGAACACTGGAATGGGTTGCCATTTCCTTCTCCAGTACATGAAAGTGAAAAGGGAAAGTGAAGTCGCTGGGTCATGTCTGACTCCTAGCGACCCCATGGACTTCAGCCTACCAGGTTCCTCCGTCCATGGGATTTTCCAGGCAGGAGTACTGGAGTGGGGTGCCATTGCTTCTCCCATCATTCTGTTAGAATCTATATTTGGAAGTGGAGGTTTCCTAGATTGACATGCTGATGTAAAGGATTACCTTAAAGATCATAAACAGAGTAGAAGGTACAGGATTGGGCTCCGAGGAGCTCTAGTTCTGAGCGTTCTGAGAGCACAATAAGTGCAGCCAGCAAAGAGACCTAAGACCAGTGATACTAGCAGAACACCAGGAGAGTGTGTCGCAGAGCTCCAAAGAAGCAGGTACTTAATGAGGAGGTGATTGTTCCGCAATGTTGAATGTTGCTGGAACATCAAAGTTGAAAATACACAAATAATAGATTGACAGCAAGGTCATGGATGGTCTTGATGAGAGAATTCTCAGCTCAGTATTATGGCCACAAGCCTCATGTGGCTTTGTAAGTTTAAATGTACTTTAATTCAAGTAAAATAAATTTAAAAATTCCTTCATCATACTAATCATATTTCGTACGTATAATAACCATAGGAGCCTGGTGGCTACCATACTTGAATCTTGTCGCTACCTAGCATTTCCATCATTGCATAAAGTTCTTTTGGGTAGAAGGCAAGTGCAACTCTGAGTGGGCATTTCCTCTCTTGGCCTGACAGAGTCTTCTCTCTGGGGTAAGGATGTCACCAGAGAATGACTAGAGCAGAGTCCTAGAGGCACTGGATACAGTATACCTGTTTTTAAGGAGACCAGTGCCCAGTAGAGTGGCTCAGTGTTAGAGAATCCACCTGCCAATGCAGGAGATGCGGGTTCAGTTCCTGGCTCAGAAGACCCCTCAAGTGGGAAAAGACAACCCACTCTTGTATTCCAGAAAATTCCATGGACAGAGGAGCCTGGCAGGAGCTATATAGTCCATGGGGTCACAGAGAGTTGAATGTGACTGAGCAATCGCTGTCTGGCCCGGTGCAGTCATGAAGATGAATGCATGATTGGAATGATCCAGAAGAGGTGAAGAAGTGCAGACCTACTGTAGATCTCTCTGGTTTAGAAGACAATGAAGGTGGTCATCACAGTTCTTTTATTGACTGTAATTGTTAAATTGTTTTGTGCAGGGACACTTTAACTGGGAGGTCAAGAACACCCGAGGTGATTGCGAGCGCTTGTGTAGTATGGGAAAATTTAATTCCGTAGACAGTACTTCATGTTAGCCTCAAGATGACTAAAACTCAGATCCACAAAGGAGTATTGATAGGCCCTTCAACTGAGAGAAGAGAAAAGTACAAGTACAGTTGTGTTTTAAACATACTGACATATTAAATTCTCAGAAGAACTTCAGGAGGCTGGTATTATTAAATCCTTGTTATCCAGATGAGAAATGTGTTCCATTTTATTCTGAGAAATGAGACTGACTGATAGTAAGTCAACTGAGGACCTATTCTGTAGACCTCTGAAAACCAAGTAGGAGACTTAAATTTTAACATGATGTCCAAAAAAGACTTGTGTTTTCAAAGACTTTTTTTTAACTGTATTAAATTTGGGGTAAGTGCCCCAGAAAGGCTGCTCCTTTCTCTCATAACTGCTACCTGTAAGTTGGCTGTCACTTTTTTTTCAGTTAGTCCTTGATAGTAAAATAGCCAATCACTATGATATTGGAATGTGGTTTATCTCACACATTGTCATATAGCACATGCCCAGACTGAAACTTTTCTAACAAAAAATTAACACTTTGTTAAAATATAGGAGTTAATAATCAACTGTTTCAGAAGCAAATGTCCTGCCTTTTGTCACATTGTGTCTTATAATGGAATTTGCTAAGATTAATACCTGAGGAGATCAATCCTGGATGTTCATTGGAGGGACTGATGCTAAAGCTGAAGCTGCAATACTTTGGCCACCTCATGCGACGAGTTGACTCACTGGAAAAGACTCTGATGCTGGGAAAGGTTGGGGGCGGAAGGAGAAGGGGACGACGGAGAATGAGATGGCTGGATGGCATCACTGACTCTGTGGACATGAGTTTGAGTGAACTCCGGGAGTTGGTGATGGACAGGGAGGCCTGGCGTGCTGTGATTCGTGGGGTCGCGGAGAGTCGGACACGACTGAGCGACTGAACTGAACTGATTTTTCACGCTGGCTTGTTAAGTTCCTTGAGGTAAAAAAATGGATGTATATGTGTTTTACTTTGGAGTGCCCTGCTCAAAGCTCTGCAGATAGTTAGATATTGAATGGATGTAGGTTGGGTTGAATTAATACACTGTGTTAATGCCATTGAATCAGTTTCCAACCAGAACTATTTCCTTGCCGTTCCCTGTCACTTCACTCCAATGTGCAAAAAGAGAAAAACCCCTAACTGTACCTTGTAGTCTTCCCCACTGCATGCCATCCTGTTTATGTAAGGCAGGTTATCAACATGACAAAGGCAGATAAATGTGTGTGTCTTCTAAAGGACTCTGCCACGTATACTTAAGGCTTATACAGTAAGAATTGCTGCTTTGTCTTTTTCAGCAAAGAGAAACTTCAAAATTTGATAGAATCACTTGGTTTTCTCTTATGCAAGTAGCTTAGTTTTTAATGACTTTACTGCTTTTCTCATTAAAGTTGCTTATTAACTTAAAAGATGTGTGGGAAGGGAGGGTGAATTGTATTGGGAGATTGGGATTGACATATGTACACGGCTATGTATAAAATATGGGCTTCCCAGGTGGCACAGGTGTAGAGAATCCACCTGCCAATATAGGAGATATGGGTTTGATTCCTGGGTCAGGAAGATCTCCTGGAGAAGGAAATGGCAACTCACTCCAGTATTCTTACCTGGAAAATTCCATGGAAAGAGAAGCCTGGGGAGCTATAGTCTGTGGGGTCACAAAGAGTAGGACATGACTGGGTGAATAATTGCATTGAATGTATATTAATTTGTATTGCTTCTGGTTTGAAACATTTGTAGTTGTTTTAAAATGTTTATAAGACAAAATATCTGACATAGAAGCATTTATTTTGTGTTTTAGCATTGGCTCTCGTGGTTTACATACTATAATTTTTATTTGAGTCATTTCTTAGCATTAAATTATGGCTTAATGGAATATGATTACCTAAGTATCCTCTTGTCAGTAAAGCCAAAATTCAAAGTTTATAAAATTAAGTTTTGCACTTGATATCCCTCATAGAGACTGTACTTTGAAAACTGAAGTTTTATTTATTAGTGATTTACAAATATCTTCATGACTACTCAGGAAATTCATGTACTTGTTTTAAATTCAGAATTATTTAAATCCCCGTACATTTGGTATAAAAAATTAAAATCTAAGCACAGATTTGTTTTTCTCTTTTTTTTAAGTATATTTTGTATGTCAGTATATTCCTTGTGACCATAGTTTAGATAAAATTAAAAAATGATCACATTAAAAATGACTTTGGAAGATACCGTTTTGAGAAAATGTACTGTGTTTACATAAGAATATTGTTCAGTCATAAAAAGAAATCCTGCTATTTTTGACAAACTGGATGGAGTTGAGAGCAATTATGTTAAGTGAAATAAGTCAGAGAAAGACAAATACTGTATAATCTCACTTATATGTAGAATTAAAAAAACAAACTCATAGAAAAAGAGAATAGGTTGGTGCTTGCCAGAGGTGGGATGTGTGTGTGTGTGTGTGTGTGTGTGTGTGTGTTTGTGTGTGTAATAGTGAAAGTGGTTAAAAATGTACAAACTCCCTGATAGAAGATAAATAAGTTGTGGGGATTTAATATACAGCATGGTGACTATGGTTAACATGCTATATTATATATCGGAATGTTCATAAGAGAGTAGATCTTAAACGCTCTTGTCAAAAGTAAAAATATTGTAGCTACGTAAGGTGATGTTTGTTAACTGACCTTATTGTGTTCTTTTTGCAGTATATACATATATAAAATCATTACCTTGTATACATAAAACTAATATAATAATGTGTCTCAATTATATCTCAGTAAAACTGGGGAAAAGAGTTCTAGAAAACTGCCTAAAGAGTAGCTCCTTCAGCCATTAAAGAAGAGGAACTTTTATGCTTCAAGGTTTATCTGCAGCGGTCACTATTTCTAATGCCTGTGATGGATGTGTGTAGGCAGCAGATATCAGAAACGCTGACCAAGTGAATGACAAGGAGAGCGAAGCTGTCCTAGTTGAGCAAACCATGCCCCCACTTTTCTTTAAAGTGTAGTGAACTCAAGATTAAATGAGCAGACAAAACATTTCATAAGCCCTTAGTTTTTCATTTTTATTTTCTTTTTAGACAAACCCATAAATCACATTGTTTCAAGTTATACTGATGAATAAGACCTGGTTACATGACTTAATTTTATAATGATTTTATTAATGTCCTAGAAACAACATAATGCCACATCCTTTGAGTTAAGATTCCATTCTAGCCCTCTATTAGCACTATCAGTAAGAAATGAAAGTAGAAAATTAATGATCTTGTGTCAGAATCACTAAACAGCAGTTTGCTTTTTAAAAACAATCATGGTGGGCAAAAAACAAACAAAACCCCACCGATCTAATGTCTGCCAAGAAGGAAAAGTTTATGACAGTGAAACTGTTTAGAAAAACTTTTCATATGGGAAGGTGGGTCTGTGCAGAAGCTTAGAAAATGAAATTCTCTTGACCTTTCTAAACTATAATTATACCTGTATTGTCCCATTTTGTATTAAATACTTCATTTCCTTAGATTTAAAAATTAGGAGAACATTGACTAGATTCTGTTTTGTGTAGGTGAACATGTTGGTTGAAATTTTTGTTCCTCATATTAAATATAAGAAAAATTATTCCTTGCTAAATAAATGAGAGCAGTTATTTTACAGCTTTAAGATTTTAGGAAAGTTTAAAGAAAAAATATGTTACTCTTAAGTTTCTTTTATCTTCTTTTCTTAAAAAAAAAAAAAAAACCCACTTAATGACTCTATCCTGGTGCCAAATACAGACATCAAAATGAAATCTATGACTTTATAAATAATGATTTATAAATCTGAGTCATAAAAATGGAATTGTTCCCACTAATTTGGCTTTCATTTCCAGAACTGTGTTCCCTTAATTTCTGTTTAGTTTTGCTTGGCAGTGACTCCTGAAATGTGATTTTAGTTTTGTTATCTTTAGAGAGCATGTGTAGGGATTAATGACTGTAAATAGGTACATAAAAAGTTCTAATCTATTTTAAGCATTAACATTTTTAGATGTCAGACTTGCTTAAAATTGGGTACATGCTTTAGTTTTAGCATAATAATGTAGCATCTGTTTGCTAATAACATCAAATCTCATCTTTTTAAAAGTGGTAGGTCTTTACAGATTTTTTTTCTCTAAGTAGGTCAAGGTGTAGTTTTCCATTCCATAATAGTTCAAGTAATTGTAATAGGTTTCTGGTTCAAGAAAAACATCCTTTGAACAGAGCTGAGAATCTGGAATTAAGGAAAATTATCTTTGGAAGAGCAGCCCTGTTCATACACCTGTAGAGAAAAAATCCCATATATCCTTTAAAATCTATTTATTCTAATTTTAGGTACCAGTTTTTCCACATGTTTGTTTTACTTTCCAACTCTGAAAGTAGTTTTGAGGCAGCAGTGTAGGAAAGGCATGGGTGGGCCATGGTTAGGGGCATCTGGAAGCTGCTGGATGTGACAGAGGACCTTCATCATAGGTTGGAAGTAGTTCCTCATAAGGACCAAAGACCCTGTGGATACTTTTTATAGGAACCATCCTTTTTAAATATTTTTCCTAAACTTATGATATGTGACCAATTTACCATGCTGACTTGTAAGATGCAGGCAGTAAAGCAAATTTGAATTTCTTTCTGACCCATTTAACTCTCTTAGTCTGGGTCTAATGCCAACCACATAAGTGAAAAGTTGAATATGAGTTCATTTGGAGGAGAAATGCATAGTCCACAGAATATTTCCTGGTCTCAGCATCTGATATTTAATTGGTGTGTGTGTGTGTGTATGTTCTGTGCTTAATCACGTCTGGCTTTTTGTGACTGCATGGACTCTAGCCCGCCAGGCTCCTCTGTCCATGGGGATTCTCCAATTAAGAATACTGGAGTGGGTTGCCACGCCCTCCTCCAGGGGATCTTCCCAACCCAGGGATTGAACCTGCATCTCCTGTGTCTTCTGCATTGCAGGCTGATTCTTTACCGTTGAGTCATCCAGGAAACCCCTCTAGTTAGAGTGTCTGGGATATAAATATTGAAAATGAAGAAAGCTGTGTGTGCAGTTCCAGGTATGCGTGAGTTGATGGGGATCTGACAGGATTCTTTGCACAATGGACAGTGAGGAGGAGCCTTTTGTTGGAGAGTTGGCTAAAAGGAGAAATGAACTTACCAGGCAGGGGTAGAGAACCCTGCTCCAGGCAGAAGAATTGGCATGGAGAACCCAAAGAACAGGATTTATTTGAGTAGTCCTCCAAGAATAGAGGAGCTTTCTGGTGGTGTGTGATAGAACAGAGATCAGCTAATTCTTTCTGTAAAGGGCCAAATAGTAAATATTTTAGACTGTGTAAATCTTATAGACCATGTGATCTGTTGCAGTGACTCCATAGAAAATATATAAATTAGTGGACATGGCCATGTTACCTGATTATAAAAATTGTCATGTTGAATTTGGCCCCAAGGCTCCTGGTGTAGAGGCTGTGTTAGCACCAAAACTCTACTGCTCTGAGTAATTTTCTTGTTGCCTTTGGTAATATCTTCATGGGATTGGTCTGAATGGTATAGTATAGATTGAATTAAGAAAAACCTTTCTGTATTTTCTCCTTAAATTTTTTCCCCCTGTGTTTTAAGTTTTGTAGTTCTATTATGTATTTTAGTATTTGCTCTTTGCTTTCTATTCTGGAGATTCTAACATTTATTTATCATAGTTATAGATAATAGTTGCTTATGATGTGTCTCATTACCTTCATAACTTTTGTTCTGTTTCCTTTTTTGTTTCTCAAGTTTGTGTTACACTGAAAATATCACAGTAGCAGAAAAAACATTGAATATCTAGAGGTCATAGATGCAGGCTTTATGGAGTAATAACATTGGAGCTTGCCCTTGAGGGCTAAGTATAATTTTGCCAAGCAGTGGGAAAAAGAAAGAAGTGATATTTTGGGCTTGAGAAACAGCATCAGCAGAAATAAAAAGATGTGAAAGGCAGTGCGATACTCACTGAACATCAAGTAGTCCAGAACATCAGAAAACCTGGAGGATGTAGATCTATCCTCTGTTTTAAAGTATCTTAATTTATCTTCTTAGTTGTTTGGGTTTTTCTTGCAGTTTATGGAAAGTTCTTGCTCTTGTGCAGAGTCTGTTATCCCTGTCACAGCCAAAATGTTTCTTTTAAGTGTCAATCAGACCTTCTCACAACTCTAGTTAAAACTTTTCTTCTCAAAAAATGAAACCTAGACCCTATCATGTAGAGTAAAGTAAGTCAGGAAGAGAAAAACACATATCGTATATTAATGCATATATGTGGAATCTGAAAACAAATGGTATTGACCATCTTATGTACAAAGCAGAGATAGAGATGCAGATGTAAGAACAAGCATATGGATACCAAGGGGAAGGAGGGGGTTGGCATGAATTGGGAGATACTGTTTGATAGATTTACACTGTTGATACTCTATATAAAGTAGATGACTAATGAGAACCTACTGTCTTGCACAGGGAACTCTACTTGGGGTGTGCTGTGGTGACCTGAATAGGAAGGAAATCCAAAAAGAAGGGATATATGTATACACACAGCTGATACACTTTGCCAAACAGTAGAAACTAAGACAACATTGTAATGCAACTATACTTCAATAAAAATTAGGAAAAAGGGCTCCTAGCCGTCTCCTAAAAGATCCTACGTGACCTGACTCCTTACTCCCCTGTCTGAACTCATTTTCTGTCATGTTTCTTGCTCCACCTCCACTGGCCTTCTTGAAAATCTCTCAAGGGTTCCCAGCACACTGCCTGCTCATGGCACTCATGGATCCTCTGGAGCCCTCTTCTCAACAACGCCTCCCTTGTTTATCCAGCTTTTGATTGAGTCTCACTCTATCAGACAAGCCTTCTATGAACACTCCATCTAAGTGGAGATGTCCTTCACTCTCTGGAACCTCTCTGGCCTCTTGTCTTTTCTTTCCCTGATAGAAAATCTCCACTTCAATCCAGTGTCACTGTGAAAGTAAGTCTGCAAAATAGTTGAAGACCTTGGCTGAGGAATTATGAGAATGTCACAGAGCGAATTCTGGATAGTCCAGGCCAGAAATATTTTTTAAATAATTAATAAAAGTTTTGCACCTCTGTGACCTTTTTATTGTTCGTTCCTCTTTTAATTTTGCCTTCTTAGAACCTCTCCCGAAGCATGCGGAAATGAGAATGTCTATTTTTATGTGAGAAACATCAAATTTTTAAGGTTAAATTTTATGCCTATTTGGCCTCTATAGGAAATTTTAAAAAGAGCTTTCCCTTTTTTATTAGCCTCTGTATAATTTTATGTCATTATTCATATATAGAATATAATTTTCTATTGTGAATAGAGGTTGTGGAGTACATAATTTAATTAAATTTACTCTGAGTTTATGCTTTTCCAAAATCAGGTATAAAGTCAGTGTTACTCTTAAAACTCCTGAGGAGTCTGAAGATTCATGGGAGAGATCCATTAGCACATTTTCAAATTTGAAGATCAAGAGAAAATGCCAATAGAGTTATTATTTTATTATTGACAAGTTCTTTATGACAGCTAAAATACTAAGAAAAGTAGCAACTAAATGATATGTACCTAGGGTTTGTTAACTAGATACACATCTGTTTGTGGAAAAAATACCCAGAATAGGAAAGGATATATATCGAACAATTATTTTATATCAACTAAGTCCATTGGAAGGACTGATGCTAAAGCTGAAACTCCAATATTTTGGCCACCTCATATGAAGAGTTGACTCACTGGAAAAGACTCTGATGCTGGGAGGGATTGGGGGCAGGAGGAGACGGGGACGACCGAGAATGAGATGGCTGGATGGCATCACCGACTCTGTGGACATGAATTTGAGTGAACTCCGGGAGTTGGTGATGGACAGGGAGGCCTGGCGTGCTGTGATTCATGGGATCACAGAGAGTCGGTCACGACTGAGTGACTGAACTGACTGACTGACTGAAGCTGCTGTATGTTCTATCCTAGGCCACCAGACTTTTTCTGGGACACAGGATAAGGTGTGAGAGTACTTCAGGGAGAAGTGAATAAACACAGAACTATTGGTAGTTATCCCTGGTTAACAGCTTAGCAAACGTTTTCTTTTCTTTTGGCTGTGTGGCTTATGAAATCTCAAGTTACCCAACCAGGGGTTGAACCCAGGGCCCTCAGCAATAAGAGTGCAGAGTCCTAGCCACCAAACCGCCAGGGAATTCCCAAACTTTTTCCTTTTTTAATCTTTGCTTCTGTCTACATATCAAACAGTGAACTGTGATAGGAAAATGTTTGGGGGAGAATATGTCAGCAGCATATCACTGAATATGAATAATCATTTTTTTCCAACTTTATTACCTATATTACATAATCATGCCTAAAGAAATGTACTCTGGTCATTTTAATTGTGTGTAGGTGTTACTTTGATGGCCTTTCTAATTCTCTCAGGTGAGACCTAGTGTGCTGGTTTTTATATTTGGCATGTACTTTATTCACAATTCCGGACGTAACTTAGCTTTATAGGAAATTGTATTAATTGTGATGAAACAAGTGGCTGTAATAAAACTAATCTCTAAGAGCAATGAAGAAAGCAATTTAAAAAATTAATGAAAATGATTTGATGTGTTGTTGTCTATAGACAATATTTTCAGCAATATGGAGGAACAACTACTCTGAAAAGTCATCCTACTGTAAAACAGAGATGAGAACAAATAGAGGAGATTTTTTTAGATCCTTACATCATTCCTAGTTGTTTCCTTCCCAGTCAAAACAATGACAAACGCGCGTACACACACACACACACACACACACACACACATACATGCACACACGTATCATGAGGTCATAAATTGGAATTACCCGGCAAACAATGTCAGCATTAGACTAGAGCTGACTGAAATCAAGAAGCAAGTAAAATTGTTAAAAATAAAATGCATGGGGCTTCCCTGGTGGCTCAGTGGTAAAGAATCTGCCTGCCAATGCAGGAGACTTGTGTTCGATCCTTGATCCAGGAAGATCCCAAATGACACAGAGCAACTAAATCTGTGTGCCACAACCATTTTTTAATTTTATTTTCTGTTTAATTGGAGGATAATCGCTTTAGACTGTGCTGGTTTCTGCCATACAACAGTGTAAGTGAGTCATAATTATATGTTTATATCAGAACTATTGAGCCTGTGCTCTAGAGCCCAGGAGTTGCAACTACTGAAGCCGTGGGGCCCTAGAGCTCATGCTGTGCAGCAAGAGAAGCCACTGCAATGAGAAGCCCGTGCCCTGCAACTAGGGAGTAGGCCCTGCTCTCCATATCTAGAGAAAAGCCTGTGCAGCAACAAAGAACCAGCAGAGCCAAAAATAAACAAATAAGTAAAAAGTATTATTGACTCAATGGATAAACTGTCAAAACTGAAAAAAAGATGAAGTAGTTCATAAAAATAGCAAGAAAAAAGATATCAAAAAGAAAATAACAATAGAGACATCAAACTTCTCAGTACCAACAGTGGCGGCTAGAAGACTCTGGGATATTTTCAAAATGTTCATTACACATGTCAAGATAAAGTTGTGTGATCACTCACTATGAGTCTGTGAAACATCTTCTATAAATACGAGCAAAAATTAGGACATTTTTGAGTGAACAAAAACCAAGAACCTTATATAAAGGACATCCTAAAGTATTCAGCTAGAGGATTCTGACATATTAATAGTTTAAGTAGAAAGAGAATGATCCCCAGAATTTGGTCTTAAATGTAAAAAAGGAATGATAACCAAAGACATTGGTAAACATTACATAAATTTACACACTTCTTCTTGGGATACTACTACTGACATTTAATTTGTAGGATTTTTATATTATGATGGAACTGAAAATTTGAATTGTAATATTTAAATTTAGAGAGGAAATTGGGAATTGGTTTCTCTGAGGTCCTTACATGTCTAGGACATCGTTAATTATGTTTTGTAAAAATTCAAGAGTAACTCCTAAAAGAGAAATACAATATATAATTTCCAAAGCAAGTAGAATGGAGGAAAATGTGTAAAACTGGAAAAAAGCAAAGTATAGACATCTTTCTTTTTCTATGTGTTTTTTAACATCAGTGCATGTGTGCTAAGCTGCTTCAGCAACTGCCTCTTTTCAACCCTTTAGACCTTAGCCCGCCAGGCTCTTCTTTCTGTTCATGGGATTCTCCAGGCAAGAATATTAACATGGTTTGCCACGCCCTCCTCCAGGGGATCGTCCCAACCCTAGGACTGAACCTGAGTCTCTTGTATTTCCTGCATTGGCAGGGTTCTTTACCACTGGTGCCATTTGGGAAGCATTTAATGTCAGAAATGGTAACAGACAGATAATAAAGGCAGAGCAAATGTAAAGCCAGAAGTAAGATGATAAAAATAATGTCAGATGTCACTAATCGTAATAATATAAATGAATGTGATAAACTGAGTTCTGGGTGGCCTCCAAGGTTTCTGGTCTGCCCCACCCATGGGTGCATGGTAATACAATGTTCAGAAGATGACTCTGGGTCAGCTGAAACCTTGATTTTAGCCTGTGATACTCTGTGCATAGCACCCAGCTAAAATATACTAGATTCCTGATCCACAAAAGCTGTGAGATAATAAATTTGTGTTGTTCTGAGCCACAACATTTGCAGTCACTTATTATTCAATAATAGAAAACGAATAAAATAGACTAAACACTAAAGCCAAAAGATAGAGATTGTTGTGTTTGCTAAGTTGCTTCAGTCGTATCCGACTCTTTGTGACCCCATGGGCTGTTGCCCACCAGGCTCCTCTGTTCATGGGATTCTCCAAGCAGGAATACTGGGAGTGGGTTACCATGCCCTCCTCCAGGGGATCTTCCTGAACCAGCGATTGAACCCATGCCTCTTATGTCTCTTGCACTGGGAGGCAGGTTTATTTTACCAGTAGTGCCACTTGATTTTAAAAGTGTAATTTTATATGGTTTACAAGAGAAATACCTAAATATAAAAATACATAAAGATTACGAGTAAAGGAATGATAAATTTGCCACGGAAATATATCCATTTTATTTTAGGTCATTCAGACTTTTAGTACCAAAAATATAATTATGTAGTGATAGAATTTTACTACATATGTTCCATGTTATCAGTGTGATACAGCAATTACAAACCTGTGAGCAACCAAAGTAGCATGCAAATATATAAATCAAGATTGATTTAAACGTAAAAATGGAAAATTCTCATACACAGGGAGATTTTAAGGAAAGATACATTTTATACCTTTGTCAATTATTTCATTCCAATCAGAAGAAAGTAGTAAAGATAATGATGAATTCTGAAACATAAGTTATAAGGTATAAGTTGAATAGAATATATAGATCCTTTCATTGATAATAGAGGAAATAAGCATTATTTCAAAGTTTTCAAAATTATAAGAATGTATAAAAAGTATGCCATAAAAGCAAGCCTCACCAAATTTCTGAAAATTCCTATCACACAGAATTTAATTTTATTTTCTGACCACTGCATTTAATTAGGAGTCAATAACATAAAAAACATTGAAATTTAACATTTTTACAAATAACTCATGAATCAGACAAATAGAAATTTTAAAAGTAGAATTGTAATGAAAATACTATATATCAAAATTTGTTGGATACTGTAAAACTCATGTTTATTACCTTAAAATTTTATAAAGGTGCATATTAGACAAAATCTAATCTTGGATATTCATTTTCTTACATTTCAAATAAATCTGTTAATATTATACCTACATATATTAATTGCATTATTTTCATATTTCAAATATAACAATTACTAGTTCAATTCTTTTTTAATATTGAGTGGTCTTTGTAACTTTGCAATAATTACTATGTTCTCTCCAAATAAGTATTCATTTGCACAATATATGCAAAAAATTAAGAGGACCAGTGTTGAAACAGATGACCAGTCTTATTGAAACAGTATAGTAAACAAGTTGTTCTTAATGATGTTTTTATTTTCTATCTCATCATTGAAATTTCTAGTTAAAATCTGGTTTTTAGCAGTGACTAGATACTTGCACTGTGATAAGGACAAAACGCCTTGAAAAACGGGCTTCTGTGATAGCTCAGTTGGTAAAGAAGCAGCCTGAAATGCAGGAGACCCCAGTTCGATTCCTGGGTCAGGAACATCCCCTGGAGAAGGGATAGGCTACTGACTCCAGTATTCTGGTCTGGAGAATTCCATAGACAGTATTGTCCATGGGGTCTCAAAAAGCTGGACATGACTGAGCAACTTTCACTTTCAAGGACAAAGAGCTATGGTTCTTAACATTTCTCTTTAGATAACATCTAATCAAAAGGAGAATTTTGAAGTTCTTCCTTAAAAGAGAGATTACACTGAAAATTAAGCTTTATTATCACTTGATATAAAGTAAATACTTATTAAGTTATGACAGTCAGTTGTCTGTCCCATGTTACTTAGTCCTGATGACTTGAACTGGTGATGGTTTCCCTTGAGGGAGACCTTTGCCAAGTTGGTGGGTGGTGTTAATAGGAGGTCCTTGTCAGCTTCCCAAGCCTGTACAAGTAGTTGCTTAACTTTGGTTTAAAGTCAGCACCCTGTGCTATAAAGAAAATACAAGTTCATTATTGGGCGTATTATAATTTACAATAGACTACTGACATTGCTGCAGTTACATTTTCCTAAATAATTGAATTTGTCACTATTGAATTTTATTGTAAAAAGGGCATCATGTCATTTATTTTACATGACATTATGGCTTCAAGTAAGATTGACTAATTGATTTATAATCTATTCTAATTTACTGTAGTGCATAATTGCTTAAACTTATTGAACAGGCATGAAATGTTTCACAAGGGATGTTTCCCCTCTTTTGTCTTTCAATAATCTGAATGATTTACCTGCACAGAACAGCCTGTTTTCCCTATAAAAAGCGATATATCTAGTGTCCATAAAAGTCCCAAGGTCAGATATTCAATGAATTCATAAATACCTCATCTGAAATCATCACAGTGTGAGCAAAGCTCAGTAATAAAAATTCAGAACTGCTACTTCCTTAATAAGTAGCCCGCAGCTCCGGAGGCTGTACTTGACCTCATCAGAATTTTCCCTTGTGAACAGTCCTCAACCTTGCCTTTTCTACTGCCATGGTAGCCTTTGTTTCCCTGACTTGCTTTTCCTAACCAAGTTCATTTGTATTCATTTACATTTTTAATGAGTTATTTGCTTCAGTGCCTTCTTTTGAGTGGTGCCATATGTTTACTATTTTCATCATAAATTACGAATGCCTTCTTAATTTAAGTGCTATAGTAGAGCTTTTGAAAACATCATTACTGAATTACTTCAAATACTTTGAAACGTATTAATACATGTTACTGTCATTTCATAACCCTACATTTTCTTTCCTCTGAGAATAGTTTATTAAGTCTTTTCATTTCACATATTTTTATTTGGAGCAGAAATAAAACACAATTCTCATGTATTATAATTTTTTAAAATAAAATAGTTCACTTTTACAAATTTAGACTGAACAAGAAAGTTTATGTAGTTTTCAGAAAAATCCACAGAAGCAAATTTGGACTTAGGAAAAGAATAATAAAGAAGGGATTTAATAGCTCATTTCCCAGTGCTTTGATTGTAAGATTTAATTTTGTTGAGGACCGTACTATATAAATTGATTTTAAGCTGTGTTATATATATAAGATGCATACTGTTTCTAAAAGTAAAAACACAACGGTCATACCAAAGTAAGGCAAAAGAAAATTTGACCAACGGCATTTTGAGCATTGCCATCTATTTAAAATTAGGCTAATGAAAAAATGAGAGAAATTTCAGACAACTTTTCAGTAAAGCTCTCTTACGAAGCCTCTCTTCTCAGTGTCTGACAAATGATTCTCTTGGCTCATTTCATGTTTAGGCTTATCCTCCCTCTTATTTATTTTCAGAGGTTAAATCCACTACGGTGATTTCTCTATTTATTGAAGTTCTTACTTAATAGGAAAGTAGAGATGAGAGCAAAGCAGGTCAAATTGATCATTGATTAGGTTGTTTTAGCAGGCTATTATCAAATGGCTAAGGCTAATAAAATCACTCATTTAGATCAGTTGCTGAATTCATTATAATGTTCCATAGTAAAATTAAGTGATTAGTTTTCACCTTTGATTTTAATGCCACTCAGCTTATACTTATTATTACCTGTGTGCAGAAATACACAAACTTGATGTAAAGAAAGTCTTGCTTTAGGCTTAAAACTGTGAAAATGTAATAGGTGCAGTGGCCAATTCAGTGACCAGAGCAGATAACCAAGGGGGAAATAAGTCAGTGCGATAAAGAAAAGTGCATAATAGCACCAGCCTCATTCCACTCATTTATTCAGCAAAATGTTCCAGGATTGGGGATGTAGCAGTGAAGGAAGTAAAACTCTCTGTTGTCATGCAGGTTCATTTATTTCTTCTGGCTGGGATTATTATTAAGCTGAGCTTTGAGCCTTCTGCCCCTAAAAGCTTGACTCAGTTTTCCTGATTATTTAAAAAATTTATCAGACAATAATCCTTCTCTCTTTTCCTTATTCCGCTGACCTCTTCCATACACACTTATGAGGATGTCTTAGTCAAATGAGATAGCAAAACTACATAAGACCAGGTAGAACCACGATTGATCAGTGGCTCAGGGAGCCACTTTAACAGGAAGGCAGGTTCTTTACAAAAAAGGATTCTGGCCTTAAGAACCAACTACTGTACTAATCAAGAGTTCTGCAAGATCCAACAATGGCCAGCATCTTCCATGGTGCTCCTAAGTTTAATCCTCTTTCTTCTAATCAGTGAAGTGTGTACCCCATTGTTTTGGACAGTGGTCCATGTTTCTGGCAGAGTCCAATCTCCTCATCTCCCCCTTCCCAGTTCTAACATGCCTACCTGTCTGTCTGACACCTGTCCTCAGGTAAGGCATGGAGAAGTACTGGTAGTCCATAAACCATCTGCGAACACCTGAGTTCAAAATGCTGAACAAATCTCATGGTTTTTCATTCCTGTTTTTGTGTTTATGGGTACATGCGCACGTGCTAAGCTGCTTTAGTCATGTCCACTTTTGTGACTCTGTGAACTCTAGCCTGCCAGGCTCCTCTGATCATGGGATTCTTCAAGCAAGAGTACTGGAGTAGGTTGCCATGCCTTCCTTCAGTGGATCTTTCCGACTCAGGGATTGAACCAGCATCTCTTAGACTCCTGCACTGGCAAACAGGTTCTTTACCACATCAGCTCCACTTGGAGAGTCCTTTTGTATTTATATATGTCATTTATATTGAAAGTGATTTGAAGACCTAAATGAGAAACTTTGGCCAGTAAATTAGTTTTTACAGGGTTAAGGCATGTGGTGCTGACATAAGATGTATAGATTAAGTTTTGAAATGTACTTGTAGTGTGAATGACCAGACATGAAATCCAGACCAAAAAAAGTCATTATTCACCGCAGATAGGGCCTTGGGCTTCCCAGGTGACTGGCTCTGTGATAAAGAATCGCCCTGCAAATGCAGGAGACACAGGTTCAATCCTTGGGTCGTGAAGATCCCCTGGAGAAGGAAATGGCAATCCACTCCAGTATTCTTGCCTAAGAAATCCTATGGACAGAGGAGCTTCCGTGGGGTCACAAAAGAGTCGGACATGACTTGGTGACTAAACAGTAACAGCAACAATAGGGTGTGTTATAATTAGTTCCCTTTTTAAAAAATTTAGTATTAATTGAAGGAAAATTGCTTTACAATATTGTGTTGGTTTCTGCCATACAGCAACATGAATCAGCCACAGGAATACATATGCCCCCTCCCTCTTGAGCCTCCCACTCCATCCCACCCCTCTAGGTTGTCACAGAGCCTGTGTTTAAGTTCCCCGAGTCATAGAGCAAGTTCCCACTGGATGTCTGTTTTACATACGGTAGTTTATATGTTTCCATGCTACTTTCTCCATTCATCCGTCTCACCATGTCCTCTCCCCACCCCATGTTCATAAGTCTGTTCTCTATGTCTGAGTCTCCACTGTGAAAGTTAAAGTCCCTTAGTGTTCAGCTCTTTGGGACCCCATACAGTGCAGTCCAAAGTATTCTCCAGGCCAGAATACTGGAGTGGGTAGCTGTTCCCTTCTCTAGTGTATCTTCCCAACCCAGGGATCGAACTCAGGTTTCCCACCTTGCAGGCAGATTCTTCACCAACTGAACCAACAGAGAAGCCCAGGAATACTGGCGTGGGTACCCTATCCCTTCTCCAGCCAGTCTTCCTGACCTGGGAATCAAACTAGAGTGTCCTGCATTGCAGCCAGATTCTCTACTAGCTGAGCCACCAGGGAAGCCCTCCACTGCTGCTGCTGCTGCTGCTGCTAAGTCACTTCAGTTGTGTCCGACTCTGTGTGACCCCACAGATGGAAGCCCACCAGGCTCCCCCGTCCCTGGGATTCTCCAGACAAGAACACTGGAGTGGGTTGCCATTTCCTTCTCCAATGTGTGAAAAGTGAAAGTGAAGTCGCTCAGTCGTGTCCAACCCTTAGTGACCCCACGGATTGCAGCCTACCAGGCTCCTCCATCATGGGATTTTCTAGGCAAGAGTACTGGAGTGGCTTGCCATTGCCTTCTCCGAGCCCTCCACTACTGTCCTGTAAATAGGTTCCATTAAGTTCAGTTCAGTTTAGTCGCTCAGTCATGTCCGACTCTTTGTGACTCCATGAATTACAGCACCCCAGGCCTCCCTGTCCATCACCAACTCCTGGAGTTCACTCGAACTCATGTCCATCGAGTAGGTGATGCCGTTCAGCCATCTCATCCATGTCGTCCCCTACTCCTCCTTCCCCCAATCCCTCACAGCATCGGAGTCTTTTCTAGTGAGTCAACTCGTCACATGAGGTGGCCAAAGTATTGCAGTTTCAGCTTTAGCATCAGTCCTTCCAATGAACACCCAGGATTGATCTCCTTTAGAATGGACTGGTTGGATCACCTTGCAGCCCAAGGGACTCTCAAGAGTCTTCTCCAGCACCACAGTTCAAAAGCATCAATTCTTTGGCTCTCAGTTTTCTTCACAGTCCAATTCTCACATCTCTACATGACCACTGGAAAAACCATAGCCTTGACTAGACGGACCTTTGTTGGCAAAGTAATGTCTCTGCTTTTTAATATGCTATCTAGGTTGGTCATAACTTTCCTTCCAAGGAGTAAACGTATTTAATTTCATGGCTACAGTCAGCATCTGCAGTGATTTTGGAGCCCAAAAAATAAAGTCTGACACTGTTTCCAGTGTTTCCCCATCTATTTCCCATGAAGTGATGGGACCAGATGCCATGATCTTTGTTTTCTGAATGTTGAGCTTCAAGCCAACTTTTTCACTCTCCTCTTTCACTTTCATCAAGAGGCTTTTTAATTCCTCTTCACTTTCTGCCATAAGGGTGGTGTCATCTGCATATCTGAGGTTATTGATGTTTTTCCCAGCAATCTTGATTCCAGTTTGTGCTTCTTCCAGCCCAGCGTTCCTCATGATATACTCTGCATATAAGTTAAATAAGCAGGGTGACAATATACAACCTTGACATACTCCTTTTCCTATTTGGAACCAGTGTGTTGTTCCATGTCCAGTTCTAACTGTTGCTTCCTGACCTGCATACAGGTTTCTCAAGAGGCAGGTCAGGTGGGCTGGTATACCCATCTCTTTCAGAATTTTCCACAGTTCATTGTGATCCATACATTCAAAGGCTTTGGCATAGACAATGAAGCAGAAATAGATGTTTTTCTGGAACTCTCTTGCTTTTTCCATGATCCAGCGGATGTTGGCAATTTGATCTCTGGTGCCTCTAACTTTTCTAAAACCAGCTTGAACATCTGGAAGCTCATGGTTCACGTATTGCTGAAGGGAGAAGGACCTAAATACTTAGGGAAATAGTTTACCAGGAGAATCAGAAGTTTGTCTTGGAAATATTGCTTTGACTCAAGCCCTAGTGTAATCTATTCCATCGATTTTTTTCATTCCCTTTAAAAATTGAACCCTGTAAAAATGTAAACTTCCACTCTACCAAATGGGGGATTTCTTTAAACTGATATAGTTAGCCTCTTCAGGCTGTTACAGCTATGAAAAATATAGAATTGTTCTCTCTTTTATTTATTTGCCAAATATCTATTGAATGTAGTCCCACACTGAATGGACCTCACAATATTCTAAGAAGGACACATACATGGGCAGGTAATTTTAATACAGCAAGTGGAAAAAATGGATGAGCAGAAAAAGAAAGCTGCTAATTGGACTAGACTGAGTGTCAGAGAAGACTTCCTGGATAAGGGGACACCTGAACTTCATTTTAGAGGTATCTAGAAGTTAGAAACGGAGAAGGCAATGGCAAGCCACTCCAGTACTCTTGCCTAGAAAATCCCATGGATGGAGGAGCCTGGTAGGCTGCAGTCCGTGGGGTCGCTATGGGTCGGACAGGACTGAGCGACTTCACTTTCACTTTTCAGTTTCACACATTGGAGAAGGAAATGGCAACCCACTCCAGTGTTCTTGCCTGGAGAATCCCAGGGACGGGGGAGCCTGGTGGGCTTCTGTCTATGGGGTCACACAGAGTCGGACACGACTGAAGTGACTTAGCAGCAGCAGCAGAAGTTAGAAAAAGTGGAGGGTAGAGAAAAAGTGTTTGGGAGAGAATTGTGTACTTCTTCCATAAGAAGTGGAGTTTGATCTCAGAGTTGAGGATTAAGGAGGAGTTAGGAAGATAAAGGCGGAGAAGGCAATGGCAAGCCACTCCAGTACTATTGCCTAGAAAATCCCATGGATGGAGGAGCCTGGTAGGCTGCAGTCTGTAGGGTCGCTAAGGGTCGGACATGACTGAGCGACTTCACTTTCACTTTCACACATTGGAGAAGGAAATGGCAACCCACTCCAGTGTTCTTGCCTGGAGAATCCCAGGGACGGGGGAGCCTGGTGGGCTTCCGTCTATGGGGTCACACAGAGTCGGACACGACTGAAGTGACTTAGCATAGCATAGCATAGGAAGATAAAGGAGGAGAAGGCAATGGCACCCCACTCCAGTACTTTTGCCTGGAAAATCCCATGGACGGAGGAACCTGTTTCAGTCTATGGGATCGCAAAGAGTTGGACACGACTGAGTGACTTCACTTTCACTTTCACTATAGAGACGTAACTGAATGTGTGAACGGTCCCAGAATTTTTGACAGTGTAAGGAAACTACGTGCAATTTGAGACAGAAGAGTGGAGGGATATGAGAGGTGGGTGTGGGACTATCAAAGGTTATCATTTGTGCTGTATTAAAGAATCTAGAATTCATGTGTTTGACGATGGGTAACTGCATTTTATGGAGAAGGTAATGGCAACCCACTCCAGTGTTCTTGCCTGGAGAATCCCAGGGACGGGGGAGCCTGTTGGCTGCTGTCTATGGGGTCTCACAGAGTCGGACACAACTGAAGCGACTTAGCAGCAACTGCATTTTAACCCCCCTTATCCATATGCATATCTTTTTTCCAACCACATAACAGTTATAAATAATAGTTATAAATCAGTTAGATTTTAAAGGAATTAAGTGGAATTTCATGCAGCCAGCAATTTAACATAGAGAATTAGATGTTTATGTAATTCATTGAAGAGAGGGAGGGATTGAAGGTTGGTTTGCCTCTCTACGATTGATTTCAGTTCACACTGTTCATAGCTGAGAAGTAGAGACAGGTAAGCCACCACTCTTGCCATTACTTCTAAGACACAAACAGTTTTCAGACAAATAATTCAACCCTACAGTGTTGAACATTGCTAGCAGCCACAGCTCCAGCTCACTTCCAACTTCCAGTCTTGCATAAGAGTATCTTCCTGGTAGAATCTAGAACCTTATTCTTTAAGAAAGTTTATTGCTCTAGCCCCTGTGTTTCAGGGAGATGTAAGGAAACAGTAGTAATGGATGATAAGCAAAAACTAAGCACAAAATGCTGAATATGGTTTTTCCCTAATTCCCTAAAGAGTCTATCTTTAGGATGAAGGTGATCAGAGAGGGTAAAAAAAGATTATCAACAGGGGAGTGAAAAGTCTGGAAAAGAATAGACTGGCTGGCCTAGGGGGAAAAAGTACATTTGAAGGATAAAAGAGATGGCAGGATTTAGAGGGTAGTCCTCATTGTATTAATAGCTAATTTTGGATTATTGTTAGTGATCATCCCTTTACACTGATTTCTACTTTAACCTTCTGATTTTCTCTACATAAATGTCCTCAGAGCTCTGAAGGCAAATGTTCTGGCATTATGCATTTCATAAAGCTGAATGATCATATATGCAGGAGAACAAAGGATCATTTTAAGAATGTGTTTAAGACCACTAATCTATACACACACACACTTTTAGCAGTTAGTTACCTCTGAGTGCATTTGAGAATATCTTTTCTCTGTACCAGAATAAAAAGCAAGCTGTGGATTCAAAATGCAAAACATTTGAAAAGTGATGGCTATAGAATGGAACCAAATTTGTGTTGACATGTTCTTCACAATGTTATTACAAAACTGATATAGTGTGTAAGTTGTTTAACTTAATGTAAGTACAATATTATTAGACTGTATTGTTAGGGCCTCTGATAAATCTCTGACTTGTACAGTTATTCGTTTATTTTTTCTTGAAAGATGAAAAAGGAGGCAATGAGATGAAACTGATGATGCTCTAATTAGGTTGTGAATAAAAATGGAGAACCACTTGGTGATGGCAAAATGATCGTAACCTGGGGAGAAAGGAAACTTTCATTGAAGTTTGCAAACTTTAGAAAAGAAAGAGTAGTGGAGGGGTGAACTTAAGAAAGCTGAAATTTTAAAGTGCTGCAAACAGAAAAAAAGTTACTTTGGTTCAGAATAAATGTTTAAGTCTTTAAATAACAACTTCATTCTTCAGATAGTTCATATACAATGTTTTATGGATTAATGTTAACCAATAGTAAGGTCAATTCTAAGGATTTAAAGTATGTGTCTTCTTTTAAATATAATGTATAACATACACACAGAAAAGTGCACAAATTATATGTGGTGTTTGTTAAGTTTTCAGTAAGTGAACAAAGACAGGTAACTACCACCTACATCAAAAAAGAGTAATTTACATGCCCTGTTCGTTTCATCACAGCCATCACACTACCTCAGTAATAATGACTATGTTGGCTTCTAAAACTAGAGCTTTTTTGTGCCTGTTCTCACATTTTGTTAGGTTTTGATCATAGGTATGCCATCCTCATAAAAAACGTTCAAAATATTTTCCATCTTTTTTTTTTAATTCTAGAAGATTTTACACATGATTTAGGTTATTATTTAACTATTTCATAATTTGTTTGAAATAATGAATTCATGAAGCAAAATCTGGGCCTAGAAATTTGTAAGTCAGAAGACCAATCAGTTTCTGAAAGGGCATTTCAGATTTTCCATTTTTTTGTTGCATCAGTTTTGATAGATTGTACTTACTAAACAATTTCTCTGTTTTATCAGAATTTAAAAATCTATCAGCATAAATCTGTTCTTAACATTCTCTTACTATGTCTTTAATGTCTGTAGGCTTATGTTTTCCTCAAACCTGATATTGGTAATGACTGCCTCTTCTCTATTATTTTTGCTCCAGGTTTATTGATTTATTGGTTTATTGCAATGACAAGTTTTGAGAATAAGTTTTGTTTATATTCTCTGTTGTGTATTTGTTTTCTCTTTAATTAATCATACTCATTGTCTTTTTCCTCTCCTTTAGGATAAACTTGCCTTTCTTTTTCTAACTTCTTTAGGTAAATGCTTAGATAATTGATTATAAACCATTTTTTCTTTGTAATTATGTTTTAAGTACATAAGTTTTCATCTGATCACAGCTTGTCTTTATCCCACAGGTTACACATACCATATTTTTATTCTTATTTGACTCAAAATATTTTCTATTTTTTTGTTGTAATTAATTTTTCAACCGATAGGTTGAATTTAGGTATGCTGCTTAATTTCTTAGTGTTTTAGAATTTTCTAAGTATCTTTTGTAATTGGTACCTAGCCTTATTCTACTATAGTCAAAGGAAATATGCTAAATAATTTTAACCTTTTGGAATTATTAAGACTACAGCTTACCTTATGTCACATTTTGGTAAAACAACCTCTCAAACAGAAATACATATAATTGTTCTCAATTTGTAACTGCCTGAAAATAGCCTTTAAAAACATAGAAATAAGGGACTAAAATGAGAAGTAGACAGACCCATAAAAATAGTGTGAAATCTTAGCACATGTTTCTCAAAAGGTGATAAAGGAGACCAGAAAAAAAAAGGGGGGGGGTATAGTCTATAGAAAACCAAGGAAAACAGTACAAATAACAAATATACCTTAGTTGATCAATTTTGAACAATGTACTTGATATATTCCCAGTTTTAGCAGGACTTCTCAAGTACTCATGAATCTTTATTATCTTTAATAGCTTTTTCACAGGTTACAGTGCATTTTTACATACTAATGTCCACCATAGAGTAATACTTGTATCTAGACATAGTGAATATTTTGGGATATTTTAACTCTATATGTCCATCTCCTTCTGTATATCCTGGATATGGATATCCACATCCATTGGGCTTCCCTGGGGGCTTAGCTGGTAGAGAATCCGCCTGCAGTGCAAGAGAACTGGGTTTGATTCCTGGGTTGGGAAGATCCCCTCCAAAAGGGATAGACTACCCACTCCAGTATTCTTGGGCTTCCCTGGTGGTTCAGCTGGTGGGAAAGAATCCGCTTGCAATGCAGGAGACCTGGGTGCAATCCTTGGGTTGGAAAGATCCACTGGAGAAGTGAACAGCTACTCACTCCAGTATTCTTGCCTGGAGAGTTCCATGAACTGTATAGTCCATGGGGTCGCAAAGAGCTGGACACTACTGAGAAACTTTATTTTTCATCCATCTCCTTATTTGTGCTATATTTAAACCTCGATGAAGTACTATTGCTATTATTATTGATATATGATTATTATTCAATTAGATTTATATGTATTTACCTTTTTCTTTTTCTCGATGCTTTTTTTTTTGAGTATTTCCGTGTTTTTATATGATTATTTTCCTTGGGCCTGAGGAATTTTCTTTTGTATTAATTTTTATATGGTTCTGCTGGCTAAGAATTCCCTGTTTTTATCAAAAATGTCTTTATTTTGCCTTGATTTTTGATAGAAAAATAGGGTTGCCAGTTGTGGGTTTTTTTTTCCCCCATTCAACAATTTAAAATAACTTTCATAGTTTTCTGACTTTCATCATTTTTGTTGAAAAGTAGTTCTCCAGTCAAATATTGTCTTCCTTTCTTCAAGAATTTATAATTTTGATGTGTGTGTGTGTGCGTGCACACACATGCCTGCTCATTAGATTCCAGTTTTGGAGTAAACTTTCATTTGTTTTCTTAAGTATGTTACTGTTTTTTGAAACTCTGTATTTGATAACTCAGAAAATTCAGAATCACCAGTTCATTTTTATTGTGTATTTGTCTTCTTTTACTTTTAAGAGATGTGGAATACTCTCCTTCAATATTGTGTAGTATTTAAGGGAATATTAAACATGTGATTATGTCTCAAAAGAGAAGTAAAGTAGTTAGAATGATAGCACCTCTCATTGCTTTCTTTCTTGGATCTTAGACCTTTAAATCTTAGTTACTTTAGCTGCTCAGTGTCTTAAAATTTCACTTTTTGAAGTTTAATGCATGTTCTTTTATTGTTCCTAGCAGTCTAGTTAGTCTTACACAAGATACTCTGCCTTTGCTGAAATGAAATTTTGCCCTTTTCCCATATTTTATGTTATAAATTACCTTGATTACTTTAGATTATTTTCTGTCTTATCTCTTCATCACCATGAAGCTCCTTATGAAAAAGTTTTGCATTTTAATATATACTATGAAATAATGTTTAGAAATGTATGCAATCCACTTTTGAGAGAATATGCTCTATAGAGCTACTTCAGTATTACTTTTTTATCCTAATAAGATGCACAAAGTCATGTTTAAAATTCACCTATCAAGTTGACCCTAACATTTGCTTTTATTTATGGATTCTATTTTCCCATAATTATTTTTAATTATTTTATTATTAATGTTTTTCATCATATATTTTCTCTGATGATTCTCCCTATACATATACTATACTTGGAAACGGAAGCTTTTAAAGCTGTTCATTCTTAATTATGGGCTTTCTTGGTGGCTCAATCAGTAAAGAATCTGCCTGCAATGCAGGAGACCCAAGGTTCGATCCCTGAGTTGGGAAGAACCCATGGTGAAGGAAATGGCATCCCACTCTAGTATACTAGCCTGGGAAATCCCGTGGATAAAGGAACTTGGAGGGCTACAGCCCATGCAGTTGCAAAAGAGTCAGACACAACAGTGACTAAACCACCACCATTTATATTGAATTGAAAACTATCACTCTCTACCAACCTATGCAGAGTTGTCAACATTAAATCTTCTTCGTAATCCTTATTCTTACGGTCTTCCTTTATATAACCCTTTTATTGCACTTTTATTCCATCATTTCTCTGTCAACTTCTCATGTCAGGTATTCCAGAAAATTTAGCACAAGTTGAATGGTGAACTTTATGTTGATTTATCTTCCTGTTGAATAGAATTTTCAGCAAGTTCTGCCTTTCCACACTAATTTCTGAACTTAAAATCCTTTGTAACTTAAAATCCTTCTGGTTAGACTTATAGCCAGTAATGTGTTCCTTTACTCATAGTAAGAATATTCTTGTGTCAGTAAGTGGTATAGATAAACCCTTTCCTTCGATCTTTTACAAATATACATCAAAATGGTATCCTTGCTCTTCATTTGGGGAGTTTGTAGTGTGGTATAGTTTGTGTGTATTTGTTGGAAGATAAAATGTAAATCAATGATTTCCCTTCAGACCCCAGACCCTTTTCATATGGTATTGCTTATGTTCTATATCATCTACTGACTAGGGAAAGTATCACAAAATGTAACAGCTTATTAAAACTCAAATCTAGTAATTTAATCCAGCTAACCAGTAAAGTATAGCTATGAAAGAAATCAATTCGTAATTGAAATAAAGGGGAAATGGATCCCGTGGTCACGTATGGATATGAAAGTTGGACTGTGAAGAAAGCTGATCGCCGAAGAATTGATGCTTTTGAGCTGTGGTGTTGGAGAAGACTCTTGAGAGTCCCTTGTACCACAAGGAGATCCAACCAGTCCATTCTAAGGGAGATCGATCCTGGGTGTTCATTGGAGGGACTGATGCTAAAGCTGAAACTGCAATACTTTGGCCACCTCATGCGACAAGTTGACTCATTGGAAAAGACTCTGATGCTGGGAAAGGTTGGGGGCGGGAGGAGAAGGGGATGACGGAGAATGAGATGGCTGGATGGCATCACCGACTCTGTGGACATGAGTTTGAGTGAACTCCGGGAGTTGGTGATGGACAGGGAGGCCTGGCGTGCTGTGATTCATGGGGTCGCGGAGAGTCGGACACGACTGAGCGACTGAACTGAACTGAACTGGATAATGCCACCTACATGTAACTTTTTACGAATCAGGATATCTGCCATATTCTTTATAAAATTAAGGAATAATGATTTAAATTTGAATTACAGTTTAGAGTTACAGCACTAATTTCTTCAAACCATGAGAAGGATTTTTTCTTTCCTTAACTATCTTACCCTTTAACTCTGATACATAGCACAACTTTAATGAAAAAAAATGTAGAAATGATTTTTTGGTATCATTTAATCCAGTTTCATAGTATCGGTTAAAAGTTCTGAAAATTTAACAGTTGGAGAAACTCATTTACAGGTAAAATCTGGACTAAACCAATGTGCGAATATTTATAGTTTTTATTTCTAACACAATGCAAATGCTCCTTTGCTTTACTGCAGAAATATTACTGTGAGAAGGCAGTTCCACTCCAAATCCTGTTGGCGGTGTACTATTTGCCTTCCTAGAATCCTAAAAGTTTTGACATATGTGGCCTCAAAAGTTTGAAACTTTTTAAATTGTGCATTTCTAGTATATTCCAAGTGTTTTTGATAGTTAGATCTTAAATATGTCCAACTGTTTCTGCAGAAAGATTATGAAGAAATTTTAACACTTGACACTACAGTGTGCTAATATAATGTATTGAATAATCACGGCAGTTACATGTTATGGAAGCTTAACTGATAGAGACTATCAGGTCTCTATCTTATCTTAGTTATCTCTGATTTTAGCCCTAGAATAAAATAGATCAAATAATAGCTATAACCAAAAAGTACAAACACAACTTTACTTGAGTGCTTTTGTGTCAGGCAGTGTATGTTCAACAATGTAATCTTCAGAACTCCTTTCAAATGTAAAAATATAAATACCATAGAAGATAAGCAACTTGCTTGTAGTCACATACCTAGGGCAGAGCTGGGGTATGAACCTAAGTCTATTAATGTTCATAGTCCATGACGTTTATACCCCTGCTATGGTGTTAAAATATATCCTTTTTAATTAATCATATAAGGCATTTAATATGAAATGCAATTTCACAGAAAACTCTTGATTGTCTTCATGTCAATTATCTTCAAGAAGAAAATGCTAATAGTGAATCAACTTCCTTTTGTCATCTAGCATGTATCTGGGATCCTCCCTTCTGCTGTCAGTTGGCTTGTGCTCAAGAAATACAAGTGAATTTTAATATGAGCTTGAGAAAAAGAATATAATTATGGCAGTAAATCTGCTGGAATCATATAATGAATTTAAAACTCAACATAAATGCGTTTTGGATTATCTGTCATTTGGGATTACTTAGATAGCGATCCCTTATAAGACTGTAGATAATTGAACATTGGTTATTTTACTGCAGTTGAAAATACTGATGGTAAGGAGAAAATGAACTATGTAAATATGGGTTTGCTTATTTGTTTAATAATGAATTTGAGATTTCATCACAGGCATTATTTAAAGCCAAAACACAGAGTAACTTTATCTCAGGGGAATTAAAATTCATTTATTTCAATCAAAAAGGTGATTAATGTGCCTGATTCTTTTCTTTTACTTATTTATTCAGTAATACATAATTGAATAATGTGCAGTTGTTGTTTTCTTAAAGGCATTATGAGGAAACTAATGAAGGAAAAATAATTCTATTAATAATAGATGTTTGTGAAGTCCATGAAAGCTTTTACTTAACCTTTTTGTCCCCTTATTCTTTATGAAACACAGTCATCTTTAAATTGCATGAAATAAAAGGAAAATGTGCTATGGCAGTGATTACAGTGACTTCAGTCTTTCCTGATCCCCTGGAGGCATACAGTATAGAATCAGTTGTGGAGATCAGTGTTTTATTACAGTTGGGGTTTGTTGTCAAAGACCACGTGGAACTGTGTCTTGACATTGCCACTTACCATTAAAGAGCCACTGGCACATTTTTTAACTTCTTCAAGTGTCTATTTTATATCTGTAGTGTGTAACTAATAATAGTTCCCTATATTGGGATGTGAAGATTAAATGTATATTTCACAATGAATATTCACATGTCTGTAAGTATTGTTATCATTCAGTCACTAAGTCATGTCCGACTCTTTGTGACCCCCACCCTTTATACATGGTGCAGGTGATTCAAGTTTGAAGTCTAGACAGAGCTGGCAGTAGCCATCATTTTGTTGGCTAAGCCAGGTCTGACTCTTGTGCGACCCCATGGACAACCCCTTGACACCTGCTAAGCTCCTCTGTCCATGGGATTTCTTAGGCAAGAATACTGGAGTGGGTTGCCATTTTCTTCTCCAGAGGATCTTCCTGCCCCAGGGATCGAACCTGAATCTCTTGCGTTGGCAGGTGGATTCTTTATTGCTGAGCAACCTGGGCTTCCTTGCCATCTTTTGGATGATACCAGAAGCCCCCCTAGAAAGACACATGCTTAATGCAGCTTGGATCATCAACTGTACTTATTACTTAAGCTCTTTGAGTCAACCCCAGCCCCGCTTGACTTTTACAGAAAGCAAATATATCTGTATTCTTCTATTTATGCACCTAAGCACAAGTAATGAGAGGTAAACAGTAAATGCATGTAAAATCAGGCCTATAAACACACATACATATACACACATCCACATATATAGATCATAAACTCAAGTTAATTTTTGTGCATATTCTCACTATATACACTACACACATTGTGCATGCATACACACACACACACACACCCTCCTTTAATTTTTAAATGTACTCTATGGTAAAAGTCAGAGGAGTGTATACATGCTAACTGACATTCTTATTAATATAGAAACCATGCCCACTTGCCCACAGAGATGAACATACTAATATTTTAACTGTAAAGATGGATTTACATGATTAATGCATATGGAGAAAGTTGAGGGGAAAATGAAAGGAAAACAAAGGAATCAAATTTTTTAAAAAAATATGAAAAATAGGACAGTAGAGGGAAAATGATGGAAGGAGAGCGAAGGTAGCTTAGTATGTCATTTCCCAACCTCAGCCATATTGAACTTGAGTCTTTGTTGTAGGAACTGACCTGTGACCCTTGCCCCTTAGTTGTGATAATCAAAAATGTCTCCAGACACTCGGTGCTCTGTAACCTGTGGGAAAAGCTACCCGACAGTGAACTACTTCCTTAGCTGTAAGAAAGAATGTCAGATACAGTGGTGAAGTAGTTTGGTAGTGAGAGAAATTAATAAGATGGCAATCAGTCAGTTTTTTAAATGAAGGAATGGACAGATGGAAACTTGTAACACCAATTTTTATATGTTATAATTAAGTTAATAAGTATATTTACTATTTGTTAAGTTTCCAAGATGGGGTAATTTTATAGATTTATTCAATTTTAGAGTTAGTGAGGGCTCTAGAGAGCGAATGGGACTTGTACCAGGGACGCTGATGCATGCTGGGTGAAGAAAGAACTATATAAAAGTGTTTTGAATGGATTCAGTGCCTGATTAGAGGAAAGACACAAACCTCAGACTGCTTTGGAATCTCAGAAGAGTGCTGTCTCATCAGGACAGGTGGAATCTGGTAAAGGTCAAGGTGATAACAGAAAAGTGACTGTGCAAAGGCATAATCAGAGTCCTTTTTGATTAGAAATAAAGGAAGAGAGTAAACCGGCTACATAAAATAGAACTTCAACTAGAACTCAAATAAATACACTTTTTACAAAACCACGGATAGCGTGGCAGGTAAATTCAGTCTTAGGAGTCACTCTTAGGTTTAGATCACAGATCTACATTGCATTGTTCTTTCAACTTCTGGGAGGATGCATTTTTTTTTAATAAAACTGGAGAAAATTTTACCAGGTAGCATGTAGTGCATTTTAAGTATATTTATTTTTCCTGTTTTTAAAAAAGCAATCATTAATATTGCTTTTACAATTAATTAGTATTGAATTAACTATTTTATGATCTCAAGATGTCTATAATACTTATTTGAATGTTTACTTGTCAATTTAAAGAGCACAGTTTTGTTTTCTCAAATTCCTTTTTAATGCTTTCCATTCTTTGTAGCACAACGTTGAAACATTCTCCATTGTTTATACATTTCATGTTTTCTGAATGTAGTTCACAAAAAAGTGATAAGATTTGTTAAATCTCTGGGTTGGGTAACAGTTGCTTCTATAGTGGCAAAGGAGAAAATCCTTTTGTAGTATCCTCAGATTTTTGACAGTGTTTTACTGATTATATAGTGGTGGTCACTAAATACTGATTGAGTGAAAGCTTTTCATCAAAAACATACAAAACTTTGTAGTATGCAAACATTGATATGTAATTGTTGACATTAGTTTCTCAAGTTTGAAAATGTTTTCCTGATAAACTATGATGCAGCAGCTTGAGATTTCCAGAGGAATTCATAGTTTTAACCCACTTCAGTTCAGTTCAGTCTCTCAGTCGTGTCCGACTCTGCGACCCCATGAATCACAGCACGCCAGGCCTCCCTGTCCATGCCAGACCTCCCTGTCCAACTCCAACTCTCGGAGTTCACTCAAACTCCTGTCCATCGAGTTGGTGATGCCATCCAGCCATCTCATCCTCTGTCATCCCCGTCTCCTCCTGCCCCCAATCCCTCCTAGCATCAGAGTCTTTTCCAGTGAGTCAACTCATCGCATGAGGTGGCCAAAGTATTGGAGTTTCAGTTTTAGCATCAGTCCTTCCAATGAACACCCAGGATTGATCTCTTTAGAATGGACTGGTTGGATCTCCTTGCAGTCCAAGGGACTCTCAAGAGTCTTCTCCAACACCACAGTTCAAAAGCATCAATTCTTCGGTGATCAGCTTTTCTCACAGTCCAACTCTCACATCCATACATGACCACGGGAAAAACCATAGCCTTGACTAGACGAACCTTTGTTGGCAAAGTAATGTCTCTCTTTTTAATATACTATCTAGGTTGGTCATTACTTTCCTTCCAAGGAGTAAGCGTCTTTTAATTTCATGGCTGTAATCAGCATCCGCTGTGATTTTGGAGCCCCAAAAAATAAAGTCTGACACTGTTCCCACTGTTTCCCCATCTATTTCCCATGAAGTCATAGGACCAGATGCCATGATCTTAGTTTTCTGAATGTTGAGCTTTAAGCCAATATTTTCATTCTCCTCTTTCACTTTCATCAAGAGGGTTTTTAGTTCCTCTTCACTTTCTGCCATAAGGGTGGCATCTTCTGCATATCTGAGGTTATTGATATTTTTCCCGGCAATCTTGATTCCAGCTTGTGCTTCTTCCAGCCCATCCTTCCTCATGATGTACTCTGCATATAAGTTAAATAAGCAGGGTAACAATATACAGCCTTGATGTACTCCTTTTCCTATTTGGAATCAGTCTGTTGTTCCATGTCCAGTTCTAACTGTTGCTTCCTGACCTGCATACAGGTTTCTCAAGAGGCAGGTCAGGTGGTCTGGTATTCTCATCTCTTTCAGGGGTACTGCAAATGCAGACTTTTATTATTAGTTACCAGTTATATTTAATTCTTTTCTTAGTTTTATTGCAGGTTATATAGGTAGCTATCAGGGATTCCCTGATAGCTCAGTTGGTAAAGAATACGCCTGCAATACAGGAGACCCCGGTTTGATTCCTTGGTCAGGAAGATCCACTGGAGAAGGGATAGGCTACCCACTCCAGTATTCTTGGGCTTCCCTGGTGGCTCAGCTGGGAAGGAATCCACTTGCAATGCGGGAGACCTGGATTTGATCCCTGTGTTGGGAATATCCCCTGGAGAATGGAAAGGCTACCCTACCTTTTGGGTCTAGAGAGTTCCATGGACTGTATAGTCCATGGGGTCACAAAGAGTTGGACACGACTGAGTGACTTTCACTTTCATATAGGTAGATGGGCTTCCCTGGTGGCTCAGTGGTAAAGATTCCACCTGCCAACACAGAAGATTTGGGTTTGTTTCCTGGGACGAGAAGATCCCCTGGAGAAGGAAATGGCAACTGACTCTAGTATTCTTGCCTGAGAATCCCATGGACAGAGGGAGGCTGGTAGACTACAGTCCGTGAGGTTGCAAAGAGTTGGGCGCACCTCACATGGTTGGTTTACACTCTTGTGTTACACGTTTCAGGTGTACAGCACAGTGGTTCAGTTATAAACATATTCATTCCTTCTCAGATTCTTTTCCCATATTATTACGCATTATTGAGTAGAGTTCCTTGTGCTATGCAATAGATCATTGTGGGCAATCCCTTTATATATATACTGTATGTACGTTGATCCCCAACTCCATATTTATCCCTTCTTCCACATTTTCCCTTTGGTAAGCATAAGTTTATTTTTTTTGATAACTGTGAGCCTGTTTCTGTTTTGTAAACAAGTTCATTTATATCATTCTTTAAAATGTTATTGTTTTAAGGTATTTAATGACTTTCGAGTCTTCACTCACTAGCATTCCTGAAAGTGTGTATCTGACACTTACACTGCTGTCCTGCAACAGAATAGAATGTCCCTTTACTATGTCCTTGTCAGCATTACTAGTATCATTTTAAAAATCTTTGTTTCTTTTAATGCTCTGTCCCAGCCAGGAGGAATGCTGAGCTTAGATTTCCCTAGTCACTGTCAATCACACCTGGTTAGCAGGTATCTCTTCTGCTGGCAAGTTCTCTTTTTCAGTCAGATCAGTCTTCCTCCATTCTCTCTTCCTGTTCTGCCTTTGTCTTCCCTGAAGCTCTAGTCTGCCCCTTCTCCCCTTTTGCTCAGATGCTCATTTGATGGATGAAATCAACAGGGGCTTGATGTGTATAGTTAATTCTCCACGTAAACATATTAATTATGTATGCCTCTGTGTGCCTCGTGGCAGTCACAGCTTAATGAGGGACCACTTCAAAAAACCTTTGGACAGTTTCACCCTTTCATAGCCTTAGAAAGACCTGCGTACATCTATATTCCATTTACCAGGAAGCCAAAATATGAAGCTAGAAAAGTTAGTTTGCATGAGTACATTTTGCTGATTTGTAGGGGGAGCATTTAAACACTGTTGCGTTTCTACTTCTGCCACTTTGCTGTTGTTGCTCCCTCTGGCCTCGGGTGGGTGGGAAAAAAATGAATTTCTCTCAGCTTTGCTATAGTCTTGTTTGGCTTGTTTGTGGATTTCTCTTTAAAGGCATTTTCTATGAGCAGGGAAGCATGTCAGGCTTCTCTTGACTACTTGCTTGCTTTAAATATCCAAAAAGTAAAGCCTACATTTTTGCACCCTTTACATAAAAAGTGTGTTATTGCTGTATAGGTTTGTAATGTGTTATGGTTTCCAGTTGTAGCATTGGGTATCTCTGCCTCTCTGAGGTCATTTTCTAGTCTGAAATTTGATGTTTTCCAGTACTATGAAATAGCCTTACAGAAATAACTCTTGTGGTGAATGTTTTGTGAAATCAAAAGCAAGGTCCATCTGGTAGCAGACAAGATTAATCTGTTTGAGAATGGTAAACATTTTGCATATTTTAAAATATGTAACTAGCACAGAACATTTGCCTCAGGCACTTGAATAAGTCTGTGGTTTAGGGTGAAGATTCAAATGAGCTTTTTATTCCTAAAAGTCTATTAGATATGCTTGTCTTGTATGGTAAAACTTCAATATCTTAAATCAGTCACTGAATAATAATACTCTTTTAAAAACAAAAGAACAAAAAAATAGTCGTGATGTAGTAAAGATAAGCCTATAACAGTTAACCCTTTTTTAAAACATTGCAAATATTATGATAATTTTGGTTTATTAATTTTGCAAAGATTATAAATAAAATAATAGATAAAATTGAATCTTATATTGAATTCAAAATAATTTTAAATAAGGAGTGGGCTTTACTTTTTTAGTAGAGATTCATTACTTTCAGAAAAATTTGGCAGAGTGTACTTAAGAATTCCATATACCCACCCCATTCTTTCATAGTTTCCCCTGTATAGAGTCTTGCATTACTGTAATACATTTGTTGGATGTAATGATTTAATGAACCTATATTGATTCATTATCAAGTATAGTCCATGGTTTACGTTAAGGTTAATTCTTTGAGATGTACACTTCTGTGGGTTTTAATAAATGCGTGGTGACATGTAACCGCCATTGCAGTAACATAGAGAAGAGTTTCATTGCCCTAAAAGTTCCCTGTGGTTCTCTTTTTCATCCCTTCCATCCTGTCCCCCAACCGCCTGGCAACCACTGATCTTTTTACTGTCTCTGTAGTTTCACCTTTTCCAAAATGTCATAGAGTTGTTCTCATATAATTTATTTTAACATGTATTTGCATGGCTTTCTATAGTTCAGTTTAACAGTAATTGCAGGAAAATAGGAGAAAAACTGACTTCTTGTAGTTCCTTTTTTTGACACTTCTTATAGTGGCACTGTGTCTTTACCTCATCTGACCAGTTAAATGGGATTTAAGTGGTTTAATATTTTGAGCATAAATATTCTCATCCAGCAAATGTGTTTGAGTGTTCACTGATTATGTGGTAGTACAAAATACTATTAATTTACACGTTGCACATTATGTTCATATCCAAACATGTTTGTCAGTCTTCTCATTTTTTAGGAACATCTGCTATTAATTTTTTTTTTAAATGCACAGATAGAATAGAATTGCTTCTGTCTTCTCCCACCCTTTAAGAGAAGCTTCCTCACCTCAGGTTTGATCCCAGCTTTAGAACACATAAGTCCTAAACTAGAATTTCAAATGTGCAGTCAACTGTTAACATAAATTCTGATTGCTTTGGGTAAATGATAAGATTCAGGAAAGTTCTGGGAAATAAATAACTCATGGGAAAATATAGTAACTAGGAAATAAGGAAATTTTAGGGTAAATTTAAAATGTGTGTTTTGAATCCTTTAAAAAGGCCAGCATGTTTGCAATTTGAATATGAAAGCATAAAAAAAAATGTAAAATCACAGAGAATCCATTATGTTATGCATATGTTCTGAATTTTCTTAGGGAATCAATCATTTCTTAAATTGACACTTGAGAGATTGAGATAAGTAGTTGAATTAAATATTCATTGAAATATCTTCCCCTTTAACTCATTCAGTACTTTAGAAACCAACTTCCAGATTGTAAGCATAAAAGATTTATTTATTTATTTTTTTCTGCTCTGGTTGTACATGAGTTCTCCTTCCTGAACCCCCCTGCCACCTCCTTCCTCCCCTTATCCTCCCTCTGGGTCATCCCCGCACACCAGCCCCGAGCATCCTGTAACATGCTTTGACCCTGAATTGGCGATTTGTTTCACATATGATAATATACATGTTTCAGTGCCATTCTCCCAAATCATCCCACCCTCACCCTCTCCCACAGAGTCCCAAAGACTGTTCTATACATCTGTGTGTCTTTTGCTGTCTCGTATACAGGGTTATCATTTGCATCTTTCTAAATTCCATATATATGCGTTAGTATACTGTATTGGTGTTTTTCTTTCTGGCTTACTTCACTCTGTATTATAGGCTCCAGTTTCATCCACCTCATTAGAACTGATTCAAATGCATTCTTTTTAATGGCTGAGTAATACTCCACTGTGTATATGTACCAAAGCTTTCTTATCCATTCGTCTGCAGATGGACATCTAGGTTGCTTCCATGTCCTGGCTATTATAAACAGTGCTGCGATGAACATTGGAGTACATGTGTATCTTTCAATTCTGGTTTCCTCGGTGTGTATGCCCAGAAGTGCAATTGCTGGATCATATGGCAGTTCTATTTCCAGTTTTTTGAGGAATCTCCATACTGTTCTCCATAGTGGCTGTACTAGTTTGCATTCCCACCAACAGTGTAAGAGGATTCCCTTCTCTCTACACCCTCTCCAGCATTTATTGCATGTAGACTTTTGGATAGCAGCCATTCTGACTGGTGTGAAATGGTATCTCATTGTGGTTTTGATTTGCATTTCTCTGATTATGAGGGATGTTGAGCATTTTTTCATGTGTTTGTTAGCCATCTTTCTGTCGTCTTTGGAGAAATGTCAGTTAGTTCTTTGGCCCATTTTTTGATTGGATCATTTATTTTTCTGGAATTGAGCTGCAGGAGCTGCTTGTATATTTTGGAGATTAATCCTTTATCAGTTGCTTCTTTGCTATTATTCGTAAAAGATTTCTTACTTGTTTCCTTTTATTCTCTTGTCCATACTTTTTGAAAAAAAATAATTTGTCTTTCCTTTTTTGAGTATATACTCTGCTTTAATTTTTTCTTGGTCAGTTTTCTAAAGTCACACTTTTACAGCAGTTGTGTTTAAGAGTTTGCCCTTGAACATGTAGAATAAAGAAGAAAAATCACTGGGCTTGAAAGCAGTGTGAATGATGATTGTCAGGGCATATGCAAGACAAATCTTGAAAAACAGGCTTTCCTTTTTTAGTAAAATAACACAGTAGAGAGGAAAAGGAAGTTCATGCTTTTCACAAATTGATATTTGGTGCCTTTCACACGGAGGACAAAGATGGCCAGAGTTGAGGAGCAGGTTGCTTGCTTTAAGCATGGTGCTCATATTTTTAAAATTTCTTATACTAATGAGGAAAACTAAAATGTATACCTATTGTGCATTTCAAGTAAAAAGAGGAATTGAGCACTTTAATTAAAGTGTATTTGCATTTAAAATAATGCAGTATAACTTAAAAACTCAATGAAACTGTATATGGAGTCATAGATTTAGTTTATTCCCTTTTTATGTGAAATGCACAGGAAGCTTCTTTTTTAAATTAATTTATTTTTTATTGAAGGATAATTGCTTTACAGAATTTTGCTGTTTTCTGTCAAGCCTCAACATGAATCAGCCATAGGAATATATATATCCCCTCCCTTTTGAAACCCCCTCCCATCTCTCTCCCCATCCCACCCCTCTAGGTTGATGCAGAAACTCAAACCTGTTTGAGTTTCCTGATCCATACAGCAAAAGCCCCTCCCATGAAAAGCGCATATTCAGCTACTTGCCAAATTAGACAATGAACCTTACATAAACTGATTGTCTACTGCAACACAAGAAACAAATAAAGCTCAGCAGTTTCATCTCATGATGAGACTATTAAACAATGGCTGACATCCCTAAACAGTTATTTTAATGTATTTATGTATTATTGTCATAATGGATTCAAACTGATTTATGGATTGATAGAGGATATTTATACTGTGAAACTAAGAGATAAAGCCAGTTAATTAAAATGTATTCCATCAACTGTTACATGATCATCCTACGGGCCAATCTAATGAAGCTTAAAAAGAGAGAGAAAAAGTATTAAACAGTGTCAAATGATTATCTTCTGTATGTTAAGAGAGAATGTGTATTTAAAATCTTACGTGGAACCTAAAAATGCTTACAATATCTCGACATGTTCAGCTACTTTTGTAATATATATTAGGTTGTTTAGCAAACAGAGCACCCCTATAGTGGCTGTATTATGCAACCCTGCATCAGAATATCTCTTATGCTGAGTTCTGTAAGTCAAGCCACTCTGAGAGCTACAATAATAGATTAGGTTCTGTTTGGAATTTTTAGTTCTAAAAAAGGAAGCTCATTTGTTTCTGTCCCATAGTCTTAGTATTACTTAAAAGCACTTAATGCCCTTCATTCAGCCTTTACAACAGTTTTATGAGTTTGAAATTAATATTACTCTTGGCTAAACGCAGGCCCAGAGAATTTTTAATGATGATACCAAGATTGTATAGCTAATAATTAACAGGGCGGGTCATGAATTCAAGTCTTTTGTGTCCAAATCAAATTTTCTTTCTATGATAACCACGTAACAGGCTATATAACCATGAAGTCATGAACTATATATTAGTCAAGTCACTCTACAGTCTTTTCTAAACACTCCCATGAAGTGATTTCTCAAAAAGTTATAAAGGTTAACTTAAACATAATCTATTTAAATTCTTGCTAGCTTACTGGTTGGCTGGATGAATAGATGAATGGAGTAGTGGATGGATAGATAGATAGTTTGACACATCTTTTTCATGTATGTGCCTGTGTGGGGCTTCCCTGGTGGCTCAGTTGGTAAAGAATCCGCCTACAAAGCAGGAGACCTCAGTTTGATCCCTGGGTTGGAAAGATCCCCTAGAGAAGGAAATGGCAGTCCACTCTGGAATTCTTGCCTAAGAAATCCCATGGACAGAGAAGTCTGGAAGGCTACAGACCATAGGGTGGAAAAGAGTTGGACATGACTGAGTGACTAAATCACTGTATGTGTGCGTGTGTATGTGTACAGATACCACTTCTCTAGAAATAAACCGCCGGTGCCATTAAAGATGAAAGAGTTAGCTTGTTAATCTTGGAGGACATATTGCAGAATATTATCCAAGGGTTCCTCAACCATAGGAGACTCACATAGGAGTCTCTGGAGGGGTTTCCAAAGATGAGGTGTTGTCCAGGTGTTGGTTTTTTTTTTTTTTTTCTTTTTAAAATTACCAGGTGATCAAAATATCAGTACAAGGCCAGCTTTAAAAAGAACTCACTTGAGGACTGTAATGAGATTCATCTGATGCTAGTGGCTGACTTTAGGAAACACAGCAAGTACTGTGAATACTCATATATAGGAAGTTTTAGATACATTTTTACATTCACTCAACAAAATGCCTAGAGCTGAAGTTAGAGTTTAAAACATTTATTTCAAAAAAAGGTGATCTGATTTGAACAGCTCACATGTAACCCTCATCTCACTGAAAGGAATATATTCACTGGAATATTGTGAATTATACTATTTTGAGTGAATTATTTTGAATCAAACTGGTTTTCAGACTCTTGAAGAAACAAACAATATGATGCAGCAGTATAATCCTATGTATATTATCTTTCAGTTTTCACACCTTCTTATGAAGTAGATTGTTACATTTACCAGAACTTTGTGTGTATTTATGCATTTATTCCCTAAAATATGAGAGGCAAAAATATTATTATGGACCCCCTCTCCAAAATATTACATCATTTTTTTGGAAAATGAAAGTAATTCTCATTCTCTTTGACATAAAATGCAGGGTGCCCTTTTATCTTCACGTCTTTAGAAGGAATTCTGTTTCTGTTGATAATATTGAATATAGTTTATGTGTTCGATCATGTTTTCCACACCAGGGTCATCAGCAGCAAAAATTCAGATGTTTCCCCCTAGTGCAGATCTTAATGGGCTTTTATTTCAAACAAACAAACAACAAAGCAGCAGCAGCAGTGCTTAGCGGATGTTGCTGCAAGAGTTGTCCGTCAGTGTTGTATCTAGAATTGTGTAGTTAGAGACCAAGGGCAAACTTTTAGTATGAAATCCTTTCATTGTTCTTTTTTTTTTTTTAATTTTCTTTTCCTAATTGTGCATAAAACTTTTCTTTGTGATTTCTGTTTTTTTTTCTCAGTGTCTTTGCCTCTCAGATGCTGTTTCCTGGTAACATAACCATCCATATCTTTTCTCTCTTTCTCAAATCTGTGTTCAGTTCAGTTCAGTTCAGTTCAGTCGCTCAGTCGTGTCCGACTCTCCGCGACCCCATGAATCACAGCACGCCAGGCCTCCCTGTCCATCACCAACTCCCGGAGTTCACTCAAACTCATGTCCATCGAGTCGGTGATGCCATCCAGCCATCTCATTCTCCGTCGTCCCCTTCTCCTCCCGCCCCCAACCTTTCCCAGCATCAGAGTCTTTTCCAGTGAGTCAACTCGTCGCATGAGGTGGCCAAAGTATTGCAGTTTCAGCTTTAGCATCAGTCCCTCCAATGAACATCCAGGATTGATCTCCTCTAGAATGGACTGGTTGGATCTCCTTGCAGTATAAGGGACTCTCAAGAGTCTTCTCCAACACCACAGTTCAAATCCTTTCATTTCTAACTGCTCTCTGTACTACTCAGTTGGTTTTTCTCCAGCTTTCTTTCTTTCTCTTGGCTGCTCTCCCACGACCTACAGTTACATGTTTATGAGTTCGTATCCCTTGGTCAGTGCATTTCTGGCACTTTCTAAAATCCAAGAAATGAATTTCTAATAACAATTTCAGGATCAAATCTTTCAGGTCTTTTCTCTTTCCTAAAAGGAGGAGTGTGCATACACTGTTTGGGAAACTTATTTATATAGTATTGCTGGTCTTCTGTGTGTGTATATGCAGCTTGAAGCTGGAATTATGGATGGTTTACTGGCCACATTATCACAGGAGAAGTGATTGGTAAAGGCTTGAGAATATGATATTATGTCAACACTGTAAATAGTTGAATGGTATGATGAGGGTTTTGTCCTCTTTATACTGATAAAGCATTGTTTTCAGACGTGCTGGCTGTGTTTCATCTGCTACATGTGAAATAGGAACCAGTATGTGCCTCTTTGATGATTAAATTCATGCATAATGTGTCTAACATTCCCAAATAAGATATGTCTGTCATCCAAAGGTTTGGTTGATCCTTCCTATTTTGGGGATCATTTTCTATATTGTGGTTTGAGCTTATGTAAAAGGTATGTAGTTATCAAGGATTTGAATGCACCTAGGGTTCTTAGTCGGAGAAGGCAATGGCAAGCCACTCCAGTACTATTGCCTAGAAAATCCCATGGATGGAGGAGCCTGGTAGGCTGCAGTCCTTGGGGTCGCTAAGGGTCGGACACGACTGAGCGACTTCACTTTCACTTTTCAGTTTCACACATTGGAGAAGGAAATGGCAACCCACTCCAGTGTTCTTGCCTGGAGAATCCCAGGGACGGGGGAGCCTGGTGGGCTTCCGTCTGTGGGGTCACACAGAGTCGGACACGACTGAAGTGACTCAGCAGCAGCAGCAGCAGCAGCAGGGTTCTTAGTGGGCTTCCCTGGTGACTCAGATGGTAAAGAATTCACCTGCACTGAAGGCGACCTGGGCTCCATCCCTGGGTCAGGACGATCCTCTGGAGGAGGGCATGGCAACCCACTCCAGTATTCTTGCCTGGAGAATTCCATGGACAGAGGAGCCTGGCGGACTACAGTCCATGGGTTCGCAAAAGAGTCGGACACAACTAATTGACACACTCTAATAATATGGAGCTCTTAGTATTGGATCTTTATAGCTTTCTGGTGTATACAAAAGAATTACCAGAGGAACATTCTTCTTCTATTTTAAAAAAACAATAAGGAGTAAATTCTTTTAGTGAGAGATTAAGCTGTATTGCCTACAAAATACAGATTTGTGTTCGTAATACATAGAAGTCTAAGCAGTTTGCAAAGCTCATTGAAGCTTGACGCCTCAGAAGCCATCTATTTGCACTATAAGCTCCAAATCTACCAACTGTATTGTCATAGTCTGCTAAAGTACTCTTCCATTTACTTTACAAAGAGTTTTCTGCAATGATGAATTATGTCAGACTTGGGCTTTTAAACCTGTGTGGGAACTTTGTGTCCAAGTATAGTTAGGAAGAGGTTTGTGATGGAAATTAATCACTATCTTCAAATCAGAATTTTGGAGCTCTCTAATATAGTAAAAGAGAAAAGTTAATCTCGACTGTATCCGAAAGCAAACCATTTGATAGTATGTACTTAATGACATATTTTACAATTTTAATGACAAACCAATTGGGGTATTTTATGAAAGCAGCCTCAGCAATGAATTCCTGTATGGGAATAACACACTAATAAGAAATGTCCTACCTTGTTCTACAAAGAAACTAAATGATAATACTGGGTACAAATTGAAATACTCTTCTTATTAGAAGAATAGATAATGCTAATAACTTTTTATAAAAGTTGCTCTGTTTATGGCATTTGTTTTTGTTTTCCTTTGTTTCTTAGTATCTGAGAATATTTAAGTTCTTATTTCTCAATTTCAGCACATGAAATCTTGTCATTTAAAATTTTATGCAGTATATATTTTGGATGGTTCATTTTGATATTTTCTAATTATCTTTTTGTGGGTAAGTAACCATGTTAACTTAGAAGAAAAAAAAAAACATCAACTCATTTTCCTTTTTAGTTGTTCTGGTACTATTGTTTAGCATATTTCCTTTCTTTTCTCATTGTTGCTAAATAAAATGCCCATGCACTATTGTATTTTCTGAATGGAGCTATAATTTATATTCTATGAAGAAAGATTTGAAGAAGCATGTTTTGTTCCTTTAAGTGTACGCTCAACTTTGAGAGAAATAGTGAACCAAATCTTTTATTAAAGAATGAAATGAGTTAATTTAATATAATTTTAGGCATTGTTGTTCTCATACCATAATGAAGCTGAAAAAAAGAGTTTTTGATCTTCATGTAATAGAACAACAATGTCCCTGTTAGCCTGGTCAGATTATATATAACCAAAAATAATCTATTATAGTCTAACTCTCTGTTAAGGCTAGACAGACACATACTAGCTGGGAGGCCATTTTAGGCCTTGGAAATAGGCATTTAATAAATATTTCTTGAATTTATGAGTGAATAACCTTAAAAGTAAATTATATTTATGCTCAGTAATAACACACTGAGCCCATTAGTTTGGGTGGAATCTTGGATTCTTTATTATTATTGTTTGTTGTTCCTAGTATTATTATTAAATTTTGCTCATTAAAACTTGAAAGAAATGCAAACAAACTTGGACAAAATTGTTATCACTGTCTTAACGTAAGTGTAGGCAATTTAAGATTTATAGAATGTTTTTCCTAAAAATGTCTGTTGTGGAATTTTTGTATATTATTTTGAGAAAATCTTTTTCATTGTTATGAGCTAAGTTATAATCCAGTTGTTAGAAATGATTTGGATTGAATACTTTCATAATTGAGTGTGGGAAGTTGGAGAATTTTATGCCCTGTTTTAATGCTCAAAACGAGAACGGTATGGTGGCTATTTCTCCAAATATGAAAGCTGAAATGTTGTAGTGATTTTTCCCCTATGTTGTTGCCAGGCCTCTTATAATAGTATTGAGTAAGGGTTGGAATCATGAAATCATAGAATTTTAGAGCTTGAAAAGATATTTAAGGTTATCTAAAACTCATAAGTGTAATGATGGGTCAGACCAACAAAATGAATGTTATTAACTTTAGTTGTATATGTAATATCTTAAGAAGACAGTGTACCTACAAGTGAAGAACCCATGCTCTAGTCCATGGGGTCACAAAGAGTACGATTGGGCAACTGAACAACAGCAAAAGAAAATACTTTGTACTTTGAACTTGTCTTTTAGAAGGTTTCATGTAAAATTGCTGCTCATTTTTAGGTTTCTGTGGACTTTTTTTCTTCTCCATAGTGTACTTATTTCCCTGGATTTTAACAATTATGTCTGTTGCTCTTCCAATTGTCTTGTTGTGCTTTTGAATGCTCATCTTTAATTATGATGACTGTTACAGAGCAGTATCTCAAATACTTGGAGGGTGAATTAATGTTCCACAGCAATAAGAGAAAAATTAATAAACATTGAAGTCATAAATCGTACATCGATTAGAGGATGTAATTAACAGAGATAACATGTTCCATTTTTCTCCCCACAGTCTCCAAACGTCCACAAGTACCCCGATATGGAAGCTGTTCCCCTGTTGCTAAATAATGTGAAAGGGGAACCCCCGGAGGACTCATTATCTGTAGATCACTTCCAGACACAAACTGAGCCCGTGGACTTGTCCATCAACAAAGCCAGGACATCCCCTACAGCCGTTTCATCCTCCCCAGTTTCCATGACAGCATCCGCCTCCTCACCTTCTTCAACTTCAACCTCCTCCTCGTCTTCTAGCCGTCCAGCCTCGTCCCCGACTGTTATAACGTCAGTGTCTTCGGCATCATCTTCGTCGACAGTGTTGACTCCAGGGCCCCTCGTTGCCTCTGCCTCTGGTGTGGGAGGCCAGCAGTTCTTGCACATTATCCACCCCGTCCCGCCTTCAAGCCCCATGAATTTACAGTCTAACAAACTGAGTCACGTTCACCGCATCCCCGTGGTGGTCCAGTCGGTACCTGTTGTCTACACAGCTGTGCGGTCACCTGGCAATGTGAACAACACTATCGTAGTGCCACTTCTGGAGGATGGGCGAAGCCATGGCAAAGGTAAGAGACACAAGCGAGTCTTGCTTTATTTTACCTCTGCAAGGAACTGCTATGCAAGGAAGTTACAACTAAGAAGTTCTGTGCCCAGTGATGCAGAGGAACAACTGATCTGCTCCTGTGAGTAGAAATCAGTTCAGTAGAAATTAACCTCGTATGCATGTAGGTATATGTTTCAGCATTACTCAGTCCATATTTTTATGTATCAAGTCATACGATGTCAGAATTCAAATATGTAAATTTGCAAAAGAATGTTTACCTTCATAGAAAGGACAGCCTAAATGGTCAGCATCACTGCTTGTGAGTTGTGAATCCCTCATAGAGATGAACAGTTATGAAAAATTTAAAAAGTGTATCAAGATGTTTCTTCCTTCAGTTGTTCAGACTGGAACTTATTTATCTGGCAGTAATATAAACTGACATGAAGTTCCAATGCTTGTTATCTGTTCATTCACTTTCAAGTAATTTGTAAATTAAGTTGCCATTGAAGTAACTCTAAAGTTAGGTGTTTGGCTAGAAATGCATCATGTAGTTAGAATTCTTATCTTCATATAAGTCTAAGTTATTATAGTAAATAGCAGGAAGCTTCTATGATAGAAATAATTCAAAATGCAGTATTAATATTTCCTTCTGGGGATTAGAAGCAGAAAGCTACTTTTTTACATGCTGCTACTGTTGCTAAGTCACTTCAGTCATGTCCAACTCTGTGCAACCCCATAGATGGCAGCCCACCAGGCTCCCCTGTCCCTGGGATTCTCCAGGCAAGAATACTGAAGTGGGTTGTCATTTCCTTCTCCAATGCATGAAAGTGAAAAGTGAAAGTGAATTCGCTCAGTCATTTTCAACTCCTAGCGACCCCATGGACTGCAGCCTACCAGGCTCCTCCATCCATGGGATTTTCCAGGCAAAAGTACTGGAGTGGATTGCCATTACCTTCTCTTTTGTTACATGAGTTTATGTAATAATATCAAGTTAATATATGATAGCTGCTCATGTAGTTATTTTTCTTCTTCTAAGTTCTTTTTTTTTCTATTTTTAAGTCAAAGGAATTGTAATAACATAATGTTCTTGATTTTTCCCTTTCTGTAGATCTAAAAAAAAAGCCACCGTTCTATAGAAATGTAAAATGTCTATAATCATCAACTCATATGCATGTGTTTCATCTTCAGAGTCTAGAAATAATGATGGATTAAGACTTAGGTTGTAGTACATTTTGCTTTGAATACCATATTACTGCCAAGCTCATAATTAAAATATGATGGATGAGCACATAAAACACTGCCTTTGTGTAAAATGCTAGTAAACATAGTTGTTTTGGTTCTTGTAAAAGGTAGGACTCAGTGCATAGGAATATTTGATCATAAACTTGGAAAATTTTTGCAAACATACAAAATTGTGCGTGCATCTTTTGCAAGTTACTGTTTTATCTCCAATAAGTGTCTTCATAGCACATGACAAATTGTACCGTTTCAATTTCACCAAGTGAAAAATCTCATGGCTTGCAACAGTCAGAGATTTAGACTGCAAACTTGAGATCCAGGTACTATGCTTACCTGACAACAATTTTGTATTTTTGGTGCTATTATGGACAATGGCCAGGAACTAGTCTCACCACTATTGTTGTAAACTAGAATAAAAAGAGGAAGAAGGGAATATCTACATAGATTTTACTTGAGTCAAACCTTCTTTGATATTACTAATATTTCTAATCCAAATGAGCTAATCAATTTGAATAACAGTAACATACTTAAAGATCACATTAGGTATGTATTTTCATTTATAATTTACACATGTGCTTTAAATATTTTAAGAATTAACAACTAGAAAAAATAGAACCTTGTATATTACCTTATTTTATATATGTGTACTGCAAGGAGATCCACCCAGTCCATTCTAAAGGAGATCAATCCTGGGTGTTCATTGGAGGGACTGATGCTAAAGCTGAAACTGCAATACTTTGGCCACCTCATGCGATGAGTTGACTCACTGGAAAAGACTCTGATGCTGGGAAAGGTTGGAGGCGGGAGGAGATGGGGACGACAGAGAATGAGATGGCTGGATGGCATCACCGACTCTGTGGACATGAGCTTGAGTGAACTCCAGGAGTTCGTGATGGACAGGGAGGCCTGGCGTGCTGTGATTCATGGGGTCACAAAGAGTCGGACACGACTGAGCGACTGAACTGAACTGATACCATAGAATCCAATCCTTGTGCAATATCACTTATGAAAGCTATTGCTTTTATTGTGGAGGTGATTGATAAGGATTTTAACACTGTTTGTGACCTTTTTTTTAAAACCAATTTTGGTGCATTAATGAAGGAAACAGATATCTCTTTTACTTGCCATTATCATTTTATGAGAGAGATTACTTTTATTTAAATTTACTGCCAAAATTTAATTTTCTGGAAAATTTATCTTTGTAGAAGAACTGTATTAATACTCATGCTGTAATTTGTTCTCTACATGAGTATTTTTGTTAGCTTCATGCAGTGTTTGTATTCAGCAACTTTTGCATATCAAGAATAAACATATAATCATCAGCACACTAAATATGATATGGACGTTAACAGCATGAAATTTGGGATCAAGGATGCATGAGTTTAGAATCCTAGTTCCCTCACTTCCAGTTTTGGACTGGGCAAAGTTATTTAATCTCACCAATCTTCATTTTCTTCAGTTATAAAATGCAAATAAAATATGATATATCTTTGAAGAGTATTGGAAATATAAAGAGTTTATGTGTATCTATCTAGCACTGATAATAATTTATCATTGTTCAGTTCAGTCACTCAGTCATGTCCAACTCTCCGCGACCCCATGAATCACAGCACGCCAGGCCTCCCTGTCCATCACCAACTCCTGGAGTTCACTCAAACTCATGTCCACCAAGTCGGTGATGCCATCCAGCCGTCTTGTTCTCTGTCGTCCCCTTCTCCTCCCACCCCCATCCTTTCCCAGCGTCAGAGTCTTTTCCAGTGAGTCAACTCGTCACATGAGGTGGCCAAAGTTACTGCAGTTTCAGCTTTAGCATCAGTCCTTCCAATGAATACCCAGGATTGATCTCCTTTAGAATGGACTGGTTGGATCTCCTTGCAGTACAAGGGACTCTCAAGAGTCTTCTCCAACAGCACAATTCAAAAGATCAATTCTTCGGCAATCAGCTTTCTTCACAGTCCAACTCTCACATCCATGCATGACCACGGGAAAAACCATAGCCTTGACTAGACGGACCTTTGTTGGCAAAGTAATGTCTCTGCTTTTTAATATACTATCAAGGTATATTATCACTGTTAGATCCCCCAAATACCTGAAGCAATAATGTTCAGAAATTCTTTCTCTGTATTGTAAAAGCAGAAAGTTGGAGGAAAAAATACCTACTGAAGTTAAAAGTGATAAACTGTTCTCAAGAAGTGCTTCTCAAACTTGTAACAACAAATTATCAGGGATGAGGGTTTAGGATGAGAAATCGTGTGGAAAATCCCATACCTTTTATGTTTATTAATTTATATTGTTTTTATAATCCCCATATTCTACAATATTGCTATAACATTTTATAAGTTTTTTTTTAAATTGATTAATTAGATGATAATAAAAGTATGTAGTGGAGGAGGCCTGCCTACCTCACAGAAGAAATAAAGGAAAGGGCATTTCAGTAATCCCTCACATCTTTATGCTGCAAATATGCACTTGGGCATTGGGCCAGCGATGAAATGGCTGAGTGATAAAAGGAGGGCTATTTCTATTCTCACATAGGACTTATATTTCTGGTATGAATGAGCAAAAGAAAATATAATAGGTGAGTTGGATTTTCAAATGCTAATAATAAAAGCTAACTCACATAAATGTGGGTGATTGTACTGGTTAATTAGTTTTAAAGTTGGTAAAACATATCTGGTCTGTAGTAAAGAAATAGATTACCTTATGTCACATTACACAAGGGACTAAGAATGTATATGTCTGTATCTAAAATAACATGAGTTGAGTCGTTTGTCCATTCAAGTATTGATTTAGCATCTCTCATGTATTAGGCGTTTTATTGGCACCAGAGATAGTGTTGAGCAAAACAGATGCTGTTTTTATCTAAGTACTTACAGTCTACTAGGAGATCTTGTCATCAAACAAAAAAATTGTACAATTAACTGATATCTGTGGACAGAGTTAAAACGTAGACTAGCCATGGATGTGCCTATGGGAGAGAGGTTAATTATAACCGTAGATGGAGAAAGCTGTGTTTGACCTAAGTATTTTCATGCAGAGTGTTACATGTGGTTGGAAAAAATGTTTTTGTTGTGATGCTCAGAAGGAGGTGTTTGGGGTTTTGGAGTTGTGGTAGGATGGAACTTTGCATGGGTATGTTTGACTAACAACAGAAGAGTGTGAAAAAGTATTCTAATGTGGAGAGAACTCCAGCCCATCCAAGTATTTATAGAATATGGTCTAAAGGGGTGGCAAGTCGTTAGCTAACCCAGGGCACCGACAGAACTCAACTGGGCCTTGATAAGATGTAATATGAAGAAAATGGCATGATGTTCTGGAAGGTGCAGTTAATACAGTGTAGACTAGAGCCATGAGAGGGATGCTGTCCGAGAAGATCTCTAGAGGGACACATTTTCTGCTTGACACCAAAAGGACAGAGTAGCATTGAGCCCCCCGAAGTGACAGTGCTGAGAGCTAGAAGGTTCTCCACGGGACCTGAGACATGTTGTTTATAAATAAGATCCTAAAGGGGTTATTTGACCTTGTAACAGAATTTCAGTTGAACCTGGAAAGTTTTTGGTAGATTTCTCAGGAGATTTTCATTAGTTTTCATAGATAATTAGCAGCAGAAAGCATAGAAGGTAAAAAAGAAAAACATCACGAGCAAAATTGTTCTTGGTTTATTGCTTCAATAGGTATGTTTAGGATTCTCCCTTCCTTCCTTTTGATCCGCTCTTAAGGTAAAAGAAAGGGTTCTTAACAGAATGTAAGTGAAGAAGGAGTTGTCAGAGTATCAAAAGCTTCTAAGGGGCCAAATAAAATAAGGACTGAAAATGGAGCATTTGGGGAAGGATGGGTTCATTGGTGACACCTTGTCAGTGGAGGACTGGGGACAAGGGACAGACCGAAGTGAGTTCATGTTCTACTGGGAGGTGAGGCAGGGTAGACCAGGAGTCTAGATGGCTCTTTGGCCAAGTTTTGCTGAAAGAGTTTTGGAGAAATGGCATGATAGCTGAAGAGAAATGTATGCTCTCAAGAGAACAATTTAAAAGAGACAGAAAGTATAGCATATTTGTTTTCTGTCAAGGATAATTCAGTAGATAGTTGAAAATGGGTAATTCTAGAGAAGGAAGAATTACAGAAGCAAAGTTATTCATTACACATTAGTTGCTTATATTATTTGGCAGAAGTAACTTGCATCTTGCAGTAATTAACCTGCATTCTGAAGTTAATTTGTTAGATTAACACAGGTTTTGGGGGAAAAGATGCATAATGGTAAAGGAAAGAAAATGCAGAAAACAGCAGATAATGGTCTAAGACTGACAATGAAAAGCAAACAGATTAAAAGTTCAGTAAAATGTAGATTCCACTGAGAATTGTAAAATTTATAGCAGCATTAATATGAATATAAGATCAAACATTTCTCATTCATCACATACTGGAACATACAGAATAATTTAAAAAAAGATAATCCCCAAACAATTTGTAATTGTTGTTTAAAGACATTTTTATCATTGACTATGTATAGATGTGTACATTTTAGAAATGCAAAATACTTAAAGGACAAGGCAGTAACCAATTAAAGAGCTAAAAAAGAAAATGGATTTATTTTCTCCCTCCTGTACCTGATCTGGCCCTTTCCCCATGTAGCTAGAGAAACATAATATAACCTTGATGCCAAGGAATGAGGCTTGAATAAGGTGTAATTGATGTTGGCTTTGGAACAGCCAGAAGTGAAAAGCCAGCTGAGTAACACTGTTATCTAGTTTTCTTCCCTGACCGCTATCCTGTCCTTCTTCATTGCTTTGTATAGATGGTCTTTTGGTTTGTCTTCTCCTTAGCCACCCAAACTCACCAGATGTCCCCATGACTATAAAAATGGAAAAATGCCTAGTGGAAAGAACTCAGCCTGTTTCCTATGCAGCTACATTCTCTCTCTTGAAAATGCAATCCCAAGAGCCCAGCCTACCAGAATTTTTACAGAATGTATTTATTGCATCAAGACTTTTATTATAATAGTGTCGTACTTGACTAATAACTTATCATTGGTCCGTTCCGTTCAGTCGCTCAGTCGTGTCCTGTGGACTGTAGCCTACCAGGCTTCTCCGTCCATGGGATTCTCCAGGCAAGAATATTGGAGTAGGTTACCGTTTCCTTCTCCAGGGGATCTTCCCGACCCAGGGATCGAACCCGGGTCTCCCGCATTGGAGGCAGACGCTTTAACCTCTGAGCCACCAGGGAAGCCCCAAAAGTGCATTATTCCTGACTTCAGACATTTACAGGATAAGATCTTTGAGTTTAAAGTACTTTTCCCCAAAATATCTGACTAGAGCCTGTCGTAACTGCTGTTAAGAAACCAACAGCCCCATATGGGCACGTCATTTCTTTGATCATCTCCATTAATTTTTTTAAAAAGTGTTATTTTTCTATTATTTTTAGATGAAATGGCAAATCTTTCAAAACCATACCTATTCCCATAGCACTGGTTCAGGAATTTCAGAGGGCTGTGGCTGTGGACACATCTGAAATAGTCACACCCCATTTCTTCCTACAGGCTGTTGCTTTTCTCATCAGCCCACAGGAAGAAGCCACAGTGTATTTTTAGTCCCGGGCCATTTATACTTGTGAAAGGAAATCTGGTCATCCTAGCAATTGCTGCAGAGCTGGTTGGAGGTTATGACTGTAGCTCCCGACCATTGAATGCAACTGGGGTTTTACTCCCATGAAATTCCCCATTTCAGATCTTTTTGTTTCACCAGTGTTCTTCTGCTCTCGACTGTCCCACTTGTTGATGTTCATGATATCTTATTTCAGGTCTCAGTTCCTTTTGTCACAGACTCGCTTCTCCTGGCTGCCTTACACATGACTGTCCTCTTTTAGTTCACCAATCGATGGAATCCCAGTGTCATCTGTCCCCATAACCAGAATAGTCCTGGGCAGCTGACATGCACTCATGTACATGATTGTCTTGGCTTCTTGATTGAACTACCCTGGCTTCCTTTGGTAAATGTATTCTTCTTCTTATGTTTAAGTATGATAATTACTAGATAAGGCTCCTATTTTCAATCTGATTTTGATGGACAAACCTTCTAATTAATCTTTTACTGTTAATTTTCAACATTGCTTATTGGGAAACAGGACTGGATGGTTGCTCACTTTGGCTTATTTTCTTAATTTTAGACTTTGAAAGGATGTGAGTGTTTTACTACTGTCAATATAAAACAGACAGTAACTTGTTAAATAGTGAGAAAAACAGCTAATATTTATGAAAAACTGAATTTTAAATTAGAGGACAGAATATTTTATACAGATACATTGATCATTTGTTTTTACCTGATTTTAACAAGGAGTAGAAACCCATCTGTATTTTTTTCACTTCTGGGCACACATAGGAAGTTGAATGGATTCCATCCCAAAAAATGGCTTCTTAGCTCTGATTTACCTGAAATATCTACAGTTTATTGATTTCTCCGTTTCATCTGGCATAGATTGTTAGTTGCAAAGTCATGCCCGACTCTCTGTGACCCCATGGACTGTATCCACCAGACAGCTCTGTCTATGGGATTTTCCCGGCAAGAATACTGGAGTGGGTTGCCATACCCCTCTCCAGGGGATCTTCCCGATCCAGGGATTGAACCTGGGTCTCCTGCACTTGCAGGCAGATTCTTTTACTGTCTGAGCCACCAGGGCATAGATTGGGTTAGGTCTAAAATTTGCCAATTGGCTGAAGAGAGGTGACAGAAATTATATGTATTGTTCTAAGAGATTATTAGCAGAAAAGAAAAAACTCTGTAAGGTCCATATTAATTGTAAAATGTCAAGGTGTGAGTTTGGCTTTTCCCACACACATTTAAATAGTAAATAGAAGTACAAACTGGAAAAGAAGAGAAAAAATATGACCAGCAGAGGGGAGAGGTGATACTCCATTCAGAGATAGATACTGTGTAAGGGAGGAAAGATACAGACAGGAGAAAATCCATTCAAAAGATAAAGTAGCTAAAGCAAGCAGCTACCAGAGTGGACTTTGTGTTCATTCTGTTATAATTTGTTAGGTCAAGTTCCTTCTAAGATAAAATGGTCTAATTTATATTTAAGTAGATAGATGCTTAAATGTGATGTATTGCTAGTATTTAGTCTAAGAGTCTCTATATTCATTTTTTACCACACCTGAAATATTTTCTCTGATTATATTTAACACATTGAACATTAACATGTTGAATCTGGAAATAAATCTTTCCTTTCCTCTGTAGTTTCATTTTGAAGAACAAATTTTTTCTCTCCTGAAGTAGTGTTCTACCTAAATGTAAAGCTTCTAATTTCAAATAGTACAGGTGCTGTTATGCTGCAAGGAATTTCTTATTTTACATATTAGATTGCAGATATTTATAGTATTATTTAGTGATGTTTGGGTATATATACTCATTGCAAGAACCATTTGAGTATTGGACGGATTTATCTATGTGTATATAGATAACTATAGAGCTGTATAGGTATCTTTATATATCTAGATATAGATGCTTTTTTGCAGTTGGACATTTTACCCAGTGACTCTTAAGACCTGGAAGGAACAAATGAAAGAAGGAAGAATATAAGATCCAAAAGGGAAACTTGGTCTTAGAATCATTGCCAGCACTGTTTTAAATTGGCTTTTTAATTATTTACCACTCTCTGGCTGTGGTTTCTGTTTCCAATTTTTTTTACTCCATCAACAATAATTCTTTTTCTGCTCCAAGCTCTGTTACTATTTTCTCAGCCCTTTCTCTAGGCCTGTTTTCCATTGTTAATGGAGAGTTTGATGAATGGTTGTTCTTCCACTTTGGGTTCTTTAGAAAAGAACAGATTGATATTTGTCTATCTAATAAATAAAAGAAAAGCTACCAATTTACAGAGTGGTAATCACATACTTGATCTTCCCTCCAGCCCCCTTTATGTGGGGGAAATGCAACTTTGATCATTGGCCAATTATATATGTGTTTTTCATGACCAGGCAGCTTCACCTTCGTTTTTCTTCTGTAATTAGTTAATTTTTTCATCAAATATTTTATGGACCAATTATATGGCCAGGAATTTCAGTGTGGTGATTTTTAAAGCAACTTCTCTTGAAAGTCAGCTGTAGTTTACAATACACTAAAATAATATTGTTCATACCGTGAGTCATTTCCCTGTTGGTGAATCTTGGTATCAGTATACTAGCTCATCATCACCACTTTAAAGGAATTAAATAGGATAGATTTGATTAAGAAATTTGAGAGTATCACCCACAGAAGTGTTATATCATGTAACTTTTGTTTAGTAACTGACTTACTTGCATCAAATGCAGTACAGTGTGTCTGTGTAGTATCTGTGTACTAAGTCATATTGAAATATGTATTTCTTCCTATAGTTTCTATTTAGAAAGTTTGAATGAGACTACATGGAGTTCTTCTCCATTTCTTGCTCAAATACCCATCTTGATTCCAGTTTGTTTTCTCTGTCTTCTCACTCTTCCAATTCCCTTCCCTTTTTATCTTTTTTTTTCCTCCTAGATATATTTCTCTCTCTCACTCCAGGCTTCACTATTCTACCTTTTCTTGAGTCTTGATTCTTCTTTATCTTCTATATCTAACCAATTCACCTATCCCTTAAGTGCTGTATTTATTATGGAACTAAGAAACCTATATTGAAAATGATAGCCTTTGTACTGCCATCTAGTGGTGGAATTTTAAAATAATGTGAACTGAAAGAGTTGGAGGAACTCTTAAGTCATCTACTAATTTATTCTATCATTGCTCTCAGATTTAACAAACTAGTTGACGGCTGTCAGGGAGTGCAGTGAATATGCCCTTTTAAAGTAAAATTTGGACATGAATTTGAAACCTAGCTTATCTACTTTGTTTTAAGAAGCATAACTTCTACCCCCTTGTCCTACTTTCCATCCTGCACATTTGTATGTGACTTGTTTAGTAGAAATAAAATGCTACTTTCTACGTATCTGAGATTAGTTTCTTTGTAATTTGGGGTAATCTTTGTTGAGTTAGTGGAAGCAGGTATATGGCAACTTGTGAACTATTAAATTTTACTGAATGTCACAGAGAAAAAATAAAAAGTGAGACAGCAGGACTATAGGAAGACAGAAAATAGGAGAATTTGGTAAAACTGATAAGTGGGAGTAGCCCTTAGAGAATTCATCAGAGAACTGCCTTCTTGGTAGCTAGGGACTTAGGAAAAGCTCAGTAGCAGCAGTAGAATTGAAAGATATTCCCATGGTGTATGGGTTTCTCACTTTCTCAGTGAGAGAAGGACCTAGTGAGACTTGGGTGAGCTATGCTAAGAATAAACTTCTTTGTTGACAAAAACTGTAGTTGCTCCTGTAATGTGACCTGTCCATGTGTGCTGCGTCACTTCAGTCAGGTCCGACTGTTTGCAACCCCATGGACTGTAGCCCACTAGGCTTCTCTGTCCATGGAATTTTCCAGGCAAGAACTGGAGTGGGTTGCCATGCTTTCCTCCAGGAGATCTTTCCAAATGAGAGATCAAACCCTTGGCTCCTCCCTGGCAGGCGGATTCTTTACAGCTAAGCCACCAGGGAAGTGTAATGTGGCACGTATTGTTATAAATACTCATAGAATAAAATAGGCTGGCATCTCCGCAAATCCACCTGGACCTCATTAGCTATGATTTTCTCAGCACATTGCCTTGTGCCTGACACTAGTACATGTTCAATAAATACTTCCTGAATGAAGAGATGAATGAACTAATGGATTCATTAATGTAGGTGCAGTGTTCTATATGAGATGCTCCATTAGAATGCTATGGCCAGTGCAGGTCTCTAATCCTAAACCCTAACCATAAAAGCAAGCTCCCTTTGTAGGGTGAAGTAGAAGAAGCAACAACATGGGTCCCGCACATCCCCAGAGCCTGACTCCTACCACCCACCCCTACCACCCCTCCCGACCAGGCTGTTGCCATTCCACTAAATATGTGTCATGTCTCAGCCATCTTTCCTACCTCTCTGTGATGACAACTCTCAATCTAGCCGTGTTGTTTCCTTTTCCTGGATGGCCATTTCTTTCTCTGTCATAAGACCTGGTTCAGATGCCTTCTTTTCTAGAAAGGCACATCCCAAATTGTAATACAATTTATGTCATATATATACATACACATAGATATGCATACATGTGCATACTTCAGTTGCTTCAGTGTGTCCAACTTTTTGCAACCCGCTATGGACTGCAGCCCACCAGGCTCCTCTGTCCATGGGATTCTCCAGGCAAGAATACTGGAGTGGGTTGCCATGCCCTTCTCCAGGGGATCTGCCCAACCAAGGGATCAAACCTGAGTCTCCCAACTCCTCTGCGTTACCTGCAATGGCAGTCGGGTTCCTTACCACTAGCACCACCTGGGAAGCCCATAGATATACATATATATACAAAATATGTTCTCTTTACTCAATATATTTGGCTTAAGTATATATATAATATAAAATTACAATGATATCTATATCATGGCCTTATGCCTGATCCAGTGTCTGGTACATGGTGAACAATAAATGTTTGCAGAATGAATATCTTTCCCAGAGCTGTTCTTTTATGTCAGTGGGCCATCTGTAATCCCCTGGTGCTTCTGAGTATATTGTTTCTGCTATTTCCCAAGTTTTTGGTTTTTTTCACTGTACTTAATACTGAAGAATAATATTTGGTGGTACATTACAGATGCTTGATGTGATTTAGATTTTAATAGTTTCTGGAGTTGAACTCCCTGTGGGTGAAAAATATTCTTATGGCTTCTGAACAGTCTTAATGAAAAGATACCATTGTATGAGAGTTACAGCCAGTTCTTATCATTCTTTTATGCCCAGGTAAAATATTTTACCTGTGAAACTAGGAGAAATAATGGCTTTGATTGGATCTGGGCAATTAATAGAGTCTGTGAGGTTTCTTATATAATAGTAATGCCAATTTCACTTCCCAGTCAGGGTAAAACAAATTATACCTCCTGTCCCACTGCAGTTGACTGTGTCAGCATCGCAGTACCATAAAATCTCAATAAAATCTGAAAACTGTGGAGTATGGATAATCCCACTATAAATTCTAATAAAAATTACCCCTCCAGACTCTATATTCTCTCCATTAAGTTCATAGACACTGTCTCTTTGTACATAAAGTTTTATGAAATAAATCGACCAGTTCTCCTGTCCTTACCAGATAGCAAGCTGTTTTGATTTAAAAGCTGAATAGAGTACAATCAGTTTTTGGTGTTTGCAGTGCATTTTAAAAACATAAATTTCACCTAACAAACCTTAAGTAGAAGGAAAAATGCTGCTTTTATTTGCACTATGCCGCAAAGGTGTCTTTGTGAGAAAGAATAAATGACATTTTTACTGTGGTGGGCCCATTTGTTGCAGCCATAAAATAAAGATTTTGTTTCCTTCCACCAGTCTCTAATCTTAAAGGTATATTAAGCAAACCCACGCACAAATCTAAAACAGCTCTGCTGAATTGCTTCAAATCTGCATTTAGAAGGAGTTGTCAATTTCACGATTTCATTTTTGTCTCCTCTGTGCTAAAGTCCAGGGCTCCCTAATCATCTCTGGTGTGACCTTTGTCAGGCATGGATGTTTTCAATTAGTCCTCTGTAAATACAGAGCCTATTAAAACAGAGGAAACTTTCTAGAGACCTAGGGTGGAACCCCCACAAAGAACATGAATTTGACCCTGGAGAAAATCATATGTTACAATGAAAGTAGAGTGTGTAGCATTTGAGGTGTAAGTTAAGAAACATAAGGCTTTGCTTCTTGGAGGAGGCAGAAGTATTCCAGATCAGGAAAAGGGTGAACAATGGTGGAACTTTACTGAATCATAGGCTGTGAGGGGCACACACACGCACGCACACACAGCCAGCATAGGATATAAAACTTGCATTGCATACATGACATATACAATGAATTACTTATAAGAGAGGGCCTGACTTCTCCTTTTCTGAAAGAGAAAGCCTTTTAACTATTACTTTAGATGTACTTCTTACATCCTTTGTGAATATCCTGCTGTGCCTCGAGAGGAAGTAGCGAATGAAAATGGCAAAAGAAAAATGCAGGAGAGGGATATTTCTCAATTTTTATTTTTATAACTCATGCCCCCTGAAACATTATCTCAATAGATTTTTATGTATTCCTAATAATTGTGTAGCATTTCACTTCCTGTAGTTTTCCTTAGGAAAAGAAATTCCTAATGTTGCAGTTCAGTTTAGTTCAGTCACTCAGTCGTGTCCGACTCTTTGAGACCCCATGAATCACAGCACACCAGGCCTCCCTGTCCATCACCAACTCGCGGAGTTCACTCAGACTCATGTCCACCGAGTCGGTGATGCCATCCAGCCATCTCATTCTCTGTCATCCCTGTCTCCTCCCACCCCCAATCCCTCCCAGTATCAGACTCTTTTCCATTGAGTCAACTTGTCGCATGAGGTGGCCAAAGTATTGGAGTTTCAGCTTTAGCATCAGTCCTTCTAGTGAACACCCAGGATTGATCTCCTTTAGAATGGACTGGTTGGATCTCCTTGCAGTCCAAGGGACTCTCAAGAGTCTTCTTCAGCACCACAGTTCTGTTTACAAATGCTTGAAACCCTCTGGGATTCTTACCCTCCAACACCTGCCCCCCAACTAAATTAGGAATTTCCCTTTCTCTGTAGGTTGACTAAGGGCAAAAGAGTGGCAGCTAAGAAAGGAGGTGTCAAAATTATTATTAAAATAGGAACTTGAAAAATCACAGCAAGGTCTGTTGGGATTGAAGTAAATAGGCTTACATAGCTCTTTAGTCCTTGGAGGTAATACTTTATTACAGCATAATAATTGCTTTTGAAATAATGACCATTAGTAATGAAGGAAAGGCTAAATTATGGTTTGTCTGAAGTAGGTGGCAAAGTAGGTAATAAATCTTATAAATATATTTATTAAAAATCATTTCAATAATTAACCTTTATTGAATGCTTATATGTTCTTTGCACGTTACATACATCATCTTTAAGTCTTACGGTAGAACCAGTGTATAGATATTATTGCCTGTCTTTTATAGATAAGAAAACCAAGACTTATACCTTTCTCTGTTTCTTAATAAGGTCACAGCTTACTAGTGACAAAGCCTTGAACAAAATCAAAACTTTTTAATATTTTTGCCATACTTGGGCTTTGACCATTTAAAAAGTATGCCTTAGTTATGTAGAGAATTTGTCAATATTGAATAGCCAGTTTCATATTTTTTCAAATCAGGTACATTGAAAGTTTAAATCATTTTATTTTTGTCAAGGTTTAAAATGTTACATAGGAGATCATCTGTATTTAAATTCATATATATGTGTGTGTGTATATGAATTGCATGAAGTAATTCCATGTGGCTAAGTATTGATGTTATGGTACCATATTATGCATTTCCATTTTCACCAGCATCTTGCAGTATTTTTCAACAACAGCTTCAAGCTATAGGTTAACATTTCTTAGGTGTAGGGAAATTTTGTCAAAGTGTGGTTGACTGAGTTTCAGAGATTGACATCTGTGTCCTTTTCCCACATATCTGGTCCCTGCCTGGAGCTCTTTTGAGCAGGGAATTGGTTAGACAGGCATACACAGCACAGACCTGCCTGTTCAGTCTTGCCTCGTCCTGGTAGTGGTTATTTTCTGAAAAACACAAGGGAAAACCACCAAATAAAAATATAGCCAGCGTTTATTAGTACTGTTATAATTGTATTTATTTTTCTTAGATTAATGAGTTCAATAAAATTCTGAGCACTAGCCAATAGCTAATAATCATTACAACATTACAGCTTTAAAATTATCCTAGCTTATATAGCAGATGTTCAGAAATGCCTTCTTCAGAGTTGGAAAATAAATTCTAGAAATGTGTGTTTGGTTACAGAGAATAGCTTCACAGTAAGATCGGACGTTTTCCACTTTTTGTGTCAGTTTCTCTTGAGTCTCATCCACTACTTTTCTATATTTTTATAGTTTTCTTCCTATTTTATGAAGTTTATCAGAGAGTAAAATATATTGTATGGTTTCCAAAATGGATTGGTATCATCATATGTGGTAGTAGGTATTTTCCAATCTACTCTCAAAGTGATGCTTGTCATGAAACATAACCTGCCTTTCATCTAACAAATGGGCACTAACTGGCAAACCCCTGCTTCCTGGAATCCTTGTACCCATTGGTTGGTATGATCTCCAATAATCAAAGTGCCATTAATCTCCAATTATTTTCATTATTTACCTTGCAAGTAGGACAACATATTAACAGGCCCTTTTATTTCCTTCCTTTGCCAATTGTGATCATTTTTTTGTGGTAATCACCACAATAAGCCCCTCACACTTAACAAGTAAACCTCTTTCAACTATAACTTAAACAACTTTTAACTCTGTAATTTTGCATGGTCTAAGTGGAAAGTTAAAACGTTTGCAGTTTACAAGCCACTGAATGGTTCATAACTGTCTTTCAGTGTTGTGCTCTGTATTTTTAATCATGGTAAACACAGAATAGAATTATGCTTCATCAGCAGGAATAAGCCAGCACACTCAGACTCTTCTTATTAACACTATTTCATACCTCATGCCAGAGCCCATATAAGGAATATTGGCCATATTATTACTGTTCAGCCAGTAGGTGGGTTATTTAGAGACGCTTATGTGTTTGTAAGGTACAGAATGCAGGCGCTACTTCCTATCTGGGCATGTTAGAATACACTCAAAGAAGAGGTTGATGCTGTTCCTTATTTAAGCATGTATTGTGATTGGAAGGACTGATGTTAAAGCTGAAACTCTAATACTTTGGCCACCTGATGCAAAGAGCTGACTCATTTGAAAAGACCCTGATGCTGGGAAAGATTGAGAGCAGGAGGAAAACGGGATGACAGAGGATGAGATGGTTGGATGGCATCACTGACTCAATGGACATGGGTTTGGGTGGACTCCAGGATTTGGTGATAGGGAGGCCTGGCGTGCTGCGGTTCAGTTCAGTTCAGTCTCTCAGTCGTGTCCAACTCTTTGCGACCCCATGAATCACAGCACGCCAGGCCTCCCTGTCCATCACCAACTCCCGGAGTTCACTCAAACTCATGTCCATGGAGTCAGTGATGCCATCCAGCCATCTCATTCTCTGTCGTCCCCTTCTCCTCCCGCCCCCCCAATCCCTCCCAGCATCATAGTCTTTTCCAGTGAGTCAGCTCATTGCATGAGGTGGCCAAAGTATTGGAGTTTAAGCTTTAGCATCAGTCCTTCCAATGAACACCCAGGATTGATCTCCTTGAGAATGGATTGGTTGGATCTCCTTGCAGTCCAAGGGACTCTCCAGAGTCTTCTCCAGCACCACAGTTCAAAAGCATCAATTCTTCGGCAGTCAGCTTTCTTCACAGTCCAACTCTCACATCCATACATGACCACTGGAAAAACCATAGCCTTGACTAGACGGACCTTTGTTGGCAAAGTAATGTCTCTGCTTGAGGTTGCAAAGAGTTGGACACGACTGAGCGACTAAACTGAACTGTGCTCATGCTCAGTTGTGTCTGACTCTTTGCGACCATGTGGACTGTAGCCCACCAGGCTCCTCTGTCCATGGGATTTTCCAGGTGAGAACACTGGAGTGACTTGCCATTTCCTACTCTAGGGGATCTTCCCAACCTAGGGATGAAATTCCTGTCTCCTGCATCACAGGCAGATTCTTTACTCACTGAGCCATTTAAGCATGTATATATAAATATAAATAGATGAGATATACATATATATATACATGTATATATTCATACTTTAAAATTTTACCACCTAGAAACTGTTTCACTTTGTAAACTAGATGAAACTACTTGACTTGTTATATAAACTTCTTGAATTTTATTCCCTATGGTGCAACATTTCAATGTGGGAAAAACGTCTTCACACTTATCATTAAGTGAATCTGATGATTTTAACACTTTATTTTCTTCCTTGTGTTTTTATTCCTTTACCAAAATTAAATAAAATTGAACTTCCAGGTTAATTAAAAAAAATATTTCTTACTTTTTTAACCTTTTATGTCACCCAGGAATTATTCAATGTATTCCTTTCTATTCACTTACTCATTTGATTAATGCACATTTCTGTTTCAGCCACATGTTCGACGCACTGACAATACCCACAAGAAACTCATAGTTGAATGGATAAGGGAGACAAGACAACAACAGTGAGATGAGTGCTGCAATACAGATACGTGTAGACCCGCAGAGATAGATTGTAAAGGAATGCAAACTTAGAGGTTGAAAGGGAGTGATTGTAACTTCAGGAGAAGGGTGTTTCTCAGAGGAAAGGCAATTAAAAAACAAAAGGTGCAATGTCCTAGAAATATGAAAGACCGTAGTAGAGCCTAGTAGACAGGGACATTATCCAAGTAGGTCGGAGAAGGCAATGGCAGCCCACTCCAGTACTCTTGCCTGGAAAATCCCATGGACGGAGGAGCCTGGTAGGCTGTAGTCCATGGGGTCACTAGGAGTCGGAAATGACCGAGTGACTTTCACTTTCACTTTTTACTTTCATGCATTGGAAAAGGAAATGGCAACCTACTCCAGTATTCTTGCCTGGAGAATCCCAGGGACAGAGGAGCCTGGTGGGCTGCCATCTGTGAGGTCCCACAGAATCGGACATGACTGAAGTGACTTAGCAGCAGCAGCAGCATCCAAGTAGATAGGTTGGTATGATTCACTTGTAGGGTGTTTATCAGAAATGAAATGGGGTTCTAGGGTTATCTATGGATCTGGTTATCCCAGGCCTTGTAGGCCAAACTGAGAAGTCTGTATTTACCGAACACTCTAGGGAGACAAGCGTGAGCTGAAACTGCAATACTTTGGCCACCTCATGCAACGAGTTGACTCACTGGAAAAGACTCTGATGCTGGGAAAGGTTGAGGGTGGGAGGAGACGGGGACAACAGAGAATGAGATGGCTGGATGGCATCACCGACTCTGTGGACATGAGTTTGAGTGAACTCTGGGAGTTGGTGATGGACAGGGAGGCCTGGCGTGCTGCGATTCATGGGGTCGCGGAGAGTCGGACACGACTGAGCAACTGAACTGAACTGAACATAGTGGTATTTAAGTCTATGGATGAAGGACTGAATAAAAGAAAGGAGAGAAGTTAGGAAGCTGTTTTAGGAAGCCAGTGTGAATGGATATCTGATGGACAGAACTCATTGCCTGATGGTTGTCAAGGAAGAAGGAAAAAACATATCTAGGATAATTCCCAGATTCTTGTTTTGGCCATGTTGAGAAAGTTCTTTAGTGGAAGAATATATGAACTGAGAGATCTTACTGAGAATTTTACCCCCCAAACAAGGCAATGTTAAAAAAAAATTTTTTTTTTTTTTGACACAAAACATGAAGGAAAAGTTAAGGGCATAAATTGAAGTGTTCCAACATCTATCTAAAAGGACTTTTATAAAATAGGTGTAAATAGAATATATTCAGAGAAGCAATATTCAGAGAGTGTCTTGAGAATTTTGGAGAATTAAGGGATAGCATGAATCTTGGGCTATAGACAAGTCAGTAAAAATAAGTCCACCTCTAGACACAGAGCAGTGAAATTGTCAAGCATGAGTCATAAAGAAAATCTCAAAAACTTTTCTACAAGGGAGTTAAGGAATGACAGAGTCTGTCAACAGCAACAAATACCAGAAAGAAATGCTGTAGTCTCTTCAAAGGACAGTGAGGGATCCTAGAATTCTGTTCCCAACAAAAGTCACTTCAACTGACAGTAAAATTAAAAAAAAAACACACGTATATTGACTAAGTTTACCACCCACACAAATTTGCTGAAAGAGCTAAAGGATATTTCTTTGAAAGAAAAGAACCTGAAATAGAAGCTGAGCTTAGAAATGGTTTTAAAAAATATAAATATCTGCATGAAGAGATAAGCTGTAACTCTTGACAGTAAAACATGAAGCAGAATACGGGGCTATGATGAAAAAGAACTGGGCTTCCCCGGTGACTCAGTGGTAAAGAATCAACCTGTAATGCAGGAGATGCAGAAGATTTGGGCTGAATTCTTGGGTTGTGAAGATTCCCTGGAGAGGAAAATGGCAACAGACTCCAGGCTTCTTGCCTGGGAAATCCCATGGACATAGGAGCCTAGATGGATGCAGTCCGTACGGTCACAAAGAGTCAGATACTGCTGAAGGGACTGAGCATACACAGCACATGAAGACTTACAACACCTTCTAGAATTAACACCAAAAGAAAAAAAGATATCCTGTAATGAAAAAGAACCTGGGGCAGGTGGGAATGACCCCTGGGGTAGTTGTAGCACCCTGCGTCCTTCTTGTGTTTGGGAGAGGAGATACCTAGAGTGACTAGAAGAATTAAGAATGTAAATAAATATCAAGTGTAATGTTGAGTGAAAATAAACTGTAGAATTTTATATGTACAGTTTTTGAAGAGCAAAACTGCATTGGTGGTCGCTCATTGATATATATCAAGGAAAAGCGTTAAAACTTATATACACTAGGACAGTATGGAAGAGGGAAACAAAATAGGGGGAAAATGCAGAGTCAACTCCCTCTGTGATATTTTACGTTCTTTAATGATCTGAAAGAAGTACTGTGAATGTTAATTTTTTCATCGTTTGGGAGAATCAAATAACTGATCAGCCTGCATGTGTGTGGAATTTCTTATATAAAAATAGCATCACGGAAAAGCTGTAAATAATGTAACTCAATTTTGAAGCAAGAGTATGAGAGAGCAACTATTTGGTCGTAAGTGTGATGTCTCTTAATATTTTACGTTTATGTCCGCAGTGGTTGGATGTGAGAGGCCGTGGGAGGGAATGATTTTCAGGATTTGGAGTGGCTGAAGGAGAAAAATGAATAATGGTACTGAAGAGTCACTTTGATCCTTGACATCTTATTTAATTGATAATGTGAATGGGGTGGACTTGGAGGAAGAGCTCTATTTTTAGCATATGAACTTGCATGGATTATAATGAGCCATCTGGGCCTCTCTGATCTCTGCTTGGCCTCAGGGCCAGCTGATGCTTAGTGCTGAGGAGGTGACGTGGCAGCTTTGGTTAAGGAAGTCAGGGTATAATGTTCAGAATGCATACTGTTAGAGCAGCGGTCCCCCCAGTCTTTTTGTCTCCAGGGACCAGTTTCATGGAAGACAGTTTTTCCATGGATTGGGAACAGAGAAGGAATGTTTTCAGGATAATTCAGGGCATTACATTTATTGTACTACCACTAATCTGGCAGGAGACAGAGCTCAGGCATAATGCAAGTGATGGGGAGCTGCTGTAAATACAGGTGCAGCTTTGCTCTCTTGCCCACCACTCACCTCCTGCTGTATGGCCTGGTATCACTTCATGGCCAGGAGGTTGGGGACCCCTGTGTTAGAGCATTATTAGTTTTAGAAGTCATCTAAACATCAGTGTCACAAGTTTCTACCAATTAAAAATCTGTTTTTCCGTATTATTATATTCAAAGAAAATAATATCAAACATTTGTGTGTGTTTCACGCCTAAACAGTCCATGAAGATGCATGCACGCATGAGTTCGACAGCAACTCTGATTATAAACATGCTGTGATACTCTCGTGTGCCAAGTGTTTTTGTGTTTGTGTTTGTTTGTTTTTTTTATCGTTGTTGTTTTTACTTTTGGGCCATGCCACACAGCGTGTGGGATCTTAGTTCTCTGACCAGGGATTGAAATTGTGCCCCTTGCAGTGGAAACACACAGCCTTAACCACTGGACTGCCAGGGAAGTCCCATGTGCCAACTTCTTTAATCTTTTTACTTTGAAACTAGCAAAAAATAACCCCTTTCTTTGTAAATGTACGTCATTTCTGTGCCAACTAATTATGCAGAGCTTCATTGGTATAAAAACAGAACTATTAAGTTCAAAGTAGATTTTCTTCCATTTCTGAAGTGTTTATTATATCTGAACACTTTATATTAAGTTGAGGATCATGATTCAGTGGTACTTAAAATCATTATAGCAAGATTTGTTATATCTGTTTCTTGCAAGATTCAGTTCTACCCAGTTGGCAAACCAGAAAACACAAAGCAGAAAGACCAACTAAGTGAAATAAGAAAAGTGAATTAAAATGCCATGGATTAATGTCTAAAGTCATCTTCTTTGTGCCTTCCAGATGAAAATGAGTTTGATGATCTCATTATTCACCATATGTGCCCACCACCAATTCACTTTATTATTAAGTGTTTTAAATCATCTCTTCCTAAAGTAGATTCAGTTTTGAATAAATCAATTGGAGCTGGTTAGCTTGGGTTTTGAGCAGTTATAATGAATTGACAAAATGGAAATGTAGAGGGAAACAGTGGTCTATGAAATCTCAGAACACTCCTGGAGTTCAGAAGTCTTGGCCAACTCTGGAGAGTTCTATAACGTTAGTGGAGGCACAGTGTAAAATCCCACTTATTAATAGAAAATTTTATGAATCCTTTTAATCACAAAAGCCTTGTGTGCTTTGAGGCATATGTCCTGTGAACACAAGACAATTGTAAATCTTTGTTCTTGTTCTTTTTATAAATAAGGAAAGTAGTTTTAGTTATGATTCTTTAGAAAGGTGAAACCCTAGTTAATATTGTGATAATCTCAACAAACATTAATTTTAAATGGTATCTTAAATGGGTGAATTCCTCCTCTGCAGTTTCCAAGCAGAAACTCATATTGTAGAAGTGACATGTATGTTGTTGTATTTAAAATATTTTACTGTTGTTGTATTTTAAAATATTATAAAAGAAAATCCTATTAAATGTACTTTAGCTTAAAAAAGTAATCAAAAAATTAAGAACATTTTCCTTCCATGTTATTCTTTGGCTTTATAAAACCCAAAAATATATATAATTAACTAATATTTTATAGAGTAATAGAAATTTAATGATTGTGACTTTTGCCCCGTGAATGTTAATATTAGAATATAACCCAGAATGTAGTTTTTAAAATAAAACGTGAAATAGACACTTTTATCATTGAATCATTGCAAGCTGGGAACCACTGTGATCATTTCAAGCAGAGATCTGCATTTATTACCATCATCTTCATCAGTAAAGATTACTTTTTACTGTGTACAAGGGAATATAATCAATATGATTTCTCAAGGAGTAGACAGAATAAAAAGGGATGTAAAATAAGTATCAGTTCAGTTCAGTCACTCAGTCGTGTCCAACTCTCTGCAATCCTATGCACTGCAGCCCGCCAGGCTTCCCTGTCCATCACCAACTCCCAGAGCTTGCTCAAACTCATGTCCATCGAGTCAATACCATCCAACCATCTCATCCTCTGTTGTCCCCTTCTCCTCCTGCCTTCAATCTTTCCCAGCGTCAGGGTCTTTTCCAGTGAGTCAGTTATTTGCATCAAGTAGCCGAAGTATTGGAGTTTCAGCATCAGTCCTTCCTAGGAATATTCAGGACTGATTTCCTTTAGGATTGACTGGTTTGATCTCCATGCAGTCCAAGGGATTCTCAAGTCTTCTCCAACACCACAGTTCAAAGCATCAGTTCTTTGGTGCTCAACTTTCTTTATAGTCCAACTCTGACATCCATACATGACTACTGGAAAATAAGTATAGGCTTAAGTATAATTCAAAATGGAAAGTGCAAGAATGCCATAAAAATACATAAGTGCAAAAATATGAGCATTTTTTAAAGGAAAATTTACATTTTGTTAGAAAATGAACTGAAGGTTCGTAAAGGAAAGTATTATTCTTTAGGAAGGGTGTAGAATTTTTTTGACTAAATTGTGCATAGATGAGAATAACCGTATGTATTAATAAATAGATTAAGGGACTTCGGGAATAGGACACATAAGAGTGCCAAATAAAAAATGAAATTGTAGGATGATTAGTGGGGGCTGCTGAACCTTTTTTGTTGAGGTGGTGGGAGATATTCAGTGCTTTCAAATAAGGACTGATTGAGAAATCTGTATTTCTCTAGACATCCTTCATTCACTTAATTACCAGAGAAGTACCATAGAAGACAAGTGTAATATGTAGCGGTACTTTGAGGAAGCATATTGAGTTTATTATGAAAAGAAAGGAAGGGACCTCCCAAGAACTGTGGGATGAATGCAATAGCAATTAGTATCTGGTTGAATGAAGGGCATGCCCATGAAATGATGAGCGCTCTCAACCGGGGTGATAGGAGAATGGTTGGGTCTCCACTGAGGCTTGAAAGAAGAATAGGACTGGACTTTCAAATTACTTTCGGACATTCAGGTGGAGTAGAATGCTGGAAATATGAATAAAATGGGATTGAGGGCAGAGGTTGGAGCTGGGAACATGAATTTAGTGTCCATCTCCACTGAGACAGTAACTGAAATTGCAGAAATGGTGGAATATTGAAAAATAAAGAGAGAAATAAGAAGGTGAGTAATGAGATTCGAAGGGGTACCTAAAATTTAGGTATATGCAGAGAGAAGAGTTGAAGAAAGTAAGACAGAGAGAGACTCAAAAGAATTAAACAGTCTACAGCAAGAGTCAGCAAATGCTTTCTCCAAAAGGCCAGATGGTATTTTATAGCAAGCCATATGGTTTCCGTGACAACTACTCAAGTCTGTCATTGTAGCCCTAAAACAGCCAGAGATAAAATCATGAGCATGGTGGAATAAAACTTTATCTATAAAATCAGGTGGCAAGACTCACAAGCCTTAGTGTGCCTATCCCTGAAGTCAAGGGAGGGAGAGAGATTTCACACATTATTCACCAGGGGCATATTAATATATTTTTAAAGAGTGATACAGTTAACAATCACTGTGCAGAGTTGTTGAAGCTTCTGGTAGGGCATAACACTAGAGCTTAAAATTGGTCAGGGGTTCATTATACAACTTATGATTG